>NC_132821.1:763936-1063936 GCF_048594095.1 Paramormyrops kingsleyae | reverse complement strand
GCTGGACGGGAGAGGCGGCCTCAGGCAGGGCCGCGGGCAGGACGGGAGAGGCGGCCTCAGGCAGGGCTGCGGGCATGTGTCCAGCAGAGGGGCGCCTCAGCGGGCGCCGCCATCACTTGGTCAGCAGGGGGCGCCTTGGCAGGCACCTCGGGCGTGTGTCCAGCAGGGGGCGCCTCGGCAGGTACCTCGGGCGCCTCAATCACGTGGCCAGCAGGCGGCGCCTCGGCGGGCACCTCAGGCGTGCGGCCAGCAGGGGGCGCCACGGGCAGAGCGGAGGCAGCAGCAGGCGTGCGACCGGCAGGGGGCGCCTCGGCAGGTACCTCGGGCGCCTCAATCACGTGGCCAGCAGGGGGCGCCTCGGCGGGCACCTCAGGCGTGCGGCCAGCAGGGGGCGCCAAGGGCAGAGCGGAGGCAGCTGCAGGCGTGCGACCAGCAGGGTGCGCCTCGGCTGGCGCCGCCGTCACGCGGCCAGCAGGGGGCGCAACCGCGGCCACCTCAGGCAGCTCAGGCGCCGGCAGGACAAGCGAGACGGGCAGTTCAGGCGCCGGCAGGACAGGCGAGACGGGCAGATCAGGCATTTCAAGTGCCGGCAGGACAGGCGAGACAGGCAGTTCAGGTGCTGGCAGGACAGGCGAGACAGGCAGTTCAGGTGCCGGCAGGACAGGCGGCTGGTCTCCGTCGGGACCGACCAGGCGGGTAGGGGTGCAGTCGTCCCAGGCGGGAAGCAGAGAGCAGGCTCCTAGGTACAGCGTTGGAGCTGCTTCCGCCAGCTCTCTGCTCCGCTTCTCCCGGCTGCTAATTAAGCGCTGGCTCAGGCGGCGAAGGCACTTACGTGTCCTCTGCAGCGGGTACTGTTGTCCGGGCGGGCGCTCCTCCGTGAGGAGGTCCGCGCCCCGGGTGGCCAGCTCCAGGGCTACAGGATCCTACAGTACTTTGGGTTGGGAGCGCCAAAACACAAAGTCTTGCAGGAGACCGATCCGGTGGTGCTCGGTCTCCTGCGTTGTGCTGTTTGGGAGATCCGTCATTCTGTCAGCTTTCGCGGGGAAGGCGAGCAGGGAGGCCGGCAAAGTGCAGCCAGAACGTCGGGTAAACGGGATTTATTTGCCAAAGACGGACAAGCACGGACAACACTCTGACACTACAATGACGGATCTGGCATACATGGGGAGACGCGGACTAATACACATGGGACTAGGCAAGAGAAACAGGACACAGGTGATCACAATTAGGAATGAACGCGAGGTAATGAGGGGGCGTGGCGCACACTAGGATCGTACGGAGCGGATCGTGACACTTACAATGTGCAAAAGTACATGCAATAATATACTAGCACACTGTCAACAAAGCCTCTTAAAATCTACCCCTTATCGCAGAACGTTGCCCTAGGGCAACGAAAAGATAAACTATATTTCAGAACCTGCAAAAAAATAAAATAAATAAATAAATCCTGGAAAAAAAAAAAAAAAGACTTCTCTACAGCTTCATAGACACGCACATATTTTTTCTTATCTACTGTTAACGCCAATATAAATAAGATTAGTAAAGGAAGTGCAGCGGGCGGCCTCATTTGCACTCAGTGGGACTGCCGGCCCCATTCACACCTAGATGATCAGGCGGGCCCGTTCGCACCTAGTTGACCGGGCGGCCGCATTTTCGTAGTTGAAAAGGCGCCCGGATTTGCATGCATTTGACCAGGTCGGCCACATTTACACATAGTTGAAAAGGCGGCCGCATTAACATTTAGTGGGCCCCATTCACGCCTAATTTAGGGCGGTGGGGGTGGAGCTGGGGTGTGGGGTGGGGGTTTAGCGCGGTGTGGTTGGAGCTGGGGATGGGCAGTGGCCAGCTCCCGGAGGCCTCCCGGTGCTCCCCGTGGGCCCCTGTGCACTCCCCGGGCCGCCAATGGCAGAGGCCCGGTGGCCAGGAAGGACAAATGTCCCGAAATTGACCAGACGACACCAGGCCTCCTGTCCAGGCAGGGGGCGGAGCCTCCCCAGCCTCGCCGGCCCGCCCGATCTTTGGGGCGGGCCCTGCGGGCGGTACTCCGGTATGGTACCAGCAAGATATCAGGGGAGAGCCGATCGCTTACAGGCTCCGCCATGAGAAGTCGGCCCGGTCGTCTTTCATAGTTGAAAAGGCGGCCTCCGAGTCCTACGTCTGACAGACAGTCAGACGTGATCCACTCTGGCAGGGCCCCTCCCTACACCGAAGACTATGTCGGTTGGAAGAGAATGGCGCACGACGCCCTCCTCTTCCACCACCACCACCACCACCACCACCACCACCACCGACGGGAGAAAGAAAGGGGCCGGTCGGTGGACCAGGCGGCCGGGGCCATAGAGGCGGGCCTGGCCAGGGTTCTGTGCGATGGCCGGTGCCTCTCAAACTCACCCCGCTGCTGCGTTTGGCCTCGGTGGACCAGGCGGCTTTACTTGCAGCTGAGTTTGAGAGGCCTCGCAGACTAACCCCGCTGCAGCTCCAAACCCTAGGCATAGGCCAGACGGGCAACCATAGCTACAGCCTTAGGACAAGGGCAACAGGGGCAGCCTCCGCCCAAGGCCTAAGCATAGGCCGCAGTGACAACCCAGGGGCCAAGGGGACGGGACGGGACGAGGGAGTGACGGAGGGGACACGGAGGGAGCAGGGGGGAACACCGGTGTGCTGCGGGCGGGACTGCAGAGCCGGGCTGGACGGGAGAGGCGGCCTCAGGCAGGGCCGCGGGCAGGACGGGAGAGGCGGCCTCAGGCAGGGTTGCGGGCATGTGTCCAGCAGAGGGGCGCCTCAGCGGGCGCCGCCATCACTTGGTCAGCAGGGGGCGCCTTGGCAGGCACCTCGGGCGTGTGTCCAGCAGGGGGCGCCTCGGCAGGTACCTCGGGCGCCTCAATCACGTGGCCAGCAGGCGGCGCCTCGGCGGGCACCTCAGGCGTGCGGCCAGCAGGGGGCGCCACGGGCAGAGCGGAGGCAGCAGCAGGCGTGCGACCGGCAGGGGGCGCCTCGGCAGGTACCTCGGGCGCCTCAATCACGTGGCCAGCAGGGGGCGCCTCGGCGGGCACCTCAGGCGTGCGGCCAGCAGGGGGCGCCACGGGCAGAGCGGAGGCAGCTGCAGGCGTGCGACCAGCAGGGTGCGCCTCGGCTGGCGCCGCCGTCACGCGGCCAGCAGGGGGCGCAACCGCGGCCACCTCAGGCAGCTCAGGCGCCGGCAGGACAAGCGAGACGGGCAGTTCAGGCGCCGGCAGGACAGGCAAGACGGGCAGATCAGGCATTTCAAGTGCCGGCAGGACAGGCGAGACGGGCAGATCAGGCATTTCAAGTGCCGGCAGGACAGGCGAGACAGGCAGTTCAGGTGCTGGCAGGACAGCCGAGACAGGCAGTTCAGGTGCCGGCAGGACAGGCGGCTGGTCTCCGTCGGGACCGACCAGGCGGGTAGGGGTGCAGTCGTCCCAGGCGGGAAGCAGAGAGCAGGCTCCTAGGTACAGCGTTGGAGCTGCTTCCGCCAGCTCTCTGCTCCGCTTCTCCCGGCTGCTAATTAAGCGCTGGCTCAGGCGGCGAAGGCACTTACGTGTCCTCTGCAGCGGGTACTGTTGTCCGGGCGGGCGCTCCTCCGTGAGGAGGTCCGCGCCCCGGGTGGCCAGCTCCAGGGCTACAGGATCCTACAGTACTTTGGGTTGGGAGCGCCAAAACACAAAGTCTTGCAGGAGACCGATCCGGTGGTGCTCGGTCTCCTGCGTTGTGCTGTTTGGGAGATCCGTCATTCTGTCAGCTTTCGCGGGGAAGGCGAGCAGGGAGGCCGGCAAAGTGCAGCCAGAACGTCGGGTAAACGGGATTTATTTGCCAAAGACGGACAAGCACGGACAACACTCTGACACTACAATGACGGATCTGGCATACATGGGGAGACGCGGACTAATACACATGGGACTAGGCAAGAGAAACAGGACACAGGTGATCACAATTAGGAATGAACGCGAGGTAATGAGGGGGCGTGGCGCACACTAGGATCGTACGGAGCGGATCGTGACACTTACAATGTGCAAAAGTACATGCAATAATATACTAGCACACTGTCAACAAAGCCTCTTAAAATCTACCCCTTATCGCAGAACGTTGCCCTAGGGCAACGAAAAGATAAACTATATTTCAGAACCTGCAAAAAAATAAAATAAATAAATAAATCCTGGAAAAAAAAAAAAAAGACTTCTCTACAGCTTCATAGACACGCACATATTTCTTCTTATCTACTGTTAACGCCAATATAAATAAGATTAGTAAAGGAAGTGCAGCGGGCGGCCTCATTTGCACTCAGTGGGACTGCCGGCCCCATTCACACCTAGATGATCAGGCGGGCCCGTTCGCACCTAGTTGACCGGGCGGCCGCATTTTCGTAGTTGAAAAGGCGCCCGGATTTGCATGCATTTGACCAGGTCGGCCACATTTACACATAGTTGAAAAGGCGGCCGCATTAACATTTAGTGGGCCCCATTCACGCCTAATTTAGGGCGGTGGGGGTGGAGCTGGGGTGTGGGGTGGGGGTTTAGCGCGGTGTGGTTGGAGCTGGGGATGGGCAGTGGCCAGCTCCCGGAGGCCTCCCGGTGCTCCCCGTGGGCCCCTGTGCACTCCCCGGGCCGCCAATGGCAGAGGCCCGGTGGCCAGGAAGGACAAATGTCCCGAAATTGACCAGACGACACCAGGCCTCCTGTCCAGGCAGGGGGCGGAGCCTCCCCAGCCTCGCCGGCCCGCCCGATCTTTGGGGCGGGCCCTGCGGGCGGTACTCCGGTATGGTACCAGCAAGATATCAGGGGAGAGCCGATCGCTTACAGGCTCCGCCATGAGAAGTCGGCCCGGTCGTCTTTCATAGTTGAAAAGGCGGCCTCCGAGTCCTACTTCTGACAGACAGTCAGACGTGATCCACTCTGGCAGGGCCCCTCCCTACACCGAAGACTATGTCGGTTGGAAGAGAATGGCGCACGACGCCCTCCTCTTCCACCACCACCACCGACGGGAGAAAGAAAGGGGCCGGTCGGTGGACCAGGCGGCCGGGGCCATAGAGGCGGGCCTGGCCAGGGTTCTGTGCGATGGCCGGTGCCTCTCAAACTCACCCCGCTGCTGCGTTTGGCCTCGGTGGACCAGGCGGCTTTACTTGCAGCTGAGTTTGAGAGGCCTCGCAGACTAACCCCGCTGCAGCTCCAAACCCTAGGCATAGGCCAGACGGGCAACCATAGCTACAGCCTTAGGACAAGGGCAACAGGGGCAGCCTCCGCCCAAGGCCTAAGCATAGGCCGCAGTGACAACCCAGGGGCCAAGGGGACGGGACGGGACGAGGGAGTGACGGAGGGGACACGGAGGGAGCAGGGGGGAACACCGGTGTGCTGCGGGCGGGACTGCAGAGCCGGGCTGGACGGGAGAGGCGGCCTCAGGCAGGGCCGCGGGCAGGACGGGAGAGGCGGCCTCAGGCAGGGCTGCGGGCATGTGTCCAGCAGAGGGGCGCCTCAGCGGGCGCCGCCATCACTTGGTCAGCAGGGGGCGCCTTGGCAGGCACCTCGGGCGTGTGTCCAGCAGGGGGCGCCTCGGCAGGTACCTCGGGCGCCTCAATCACGTGGCCAGCAGGCGGCGCCTCGGCGGGCACCTCAGGCGTGCGGCCAGCAGGGGGCGCCACGGGCAGAGCGGAGGCAGCAGCAGGCGTGCGACCGGCAGGGGGCGCCTCGGCAGGTACCTCGGGCGCCTCAATCACGTGGCCAGCAGGGGGCGCCTCGGCGGGCACCTCAGGCGTGCGGCCAGCAGGGGGCGCCAAGGGCAGAGCGGAGGCAGCTGCAGGCGTGCGACCAGCAGGGTGCGCCTCGGCTGGCGCCGCCGTCACGCGGCCAGCAGGGGGCGCAACCGCGGCCACCTCAGGCAGCTCAGGCGCCGGCAGGACAAGCGAGACGGGCAGTTCAGGCGCCGGCAGGACAGGCGAGACGGGCAGATCAGGCATTTCAAGTGCCGGCAGGACAGGCGAGACAGGCAGTTCAGGTGCTGGCAGGACAGGCGAGACAGGCAGTTCAGGTGCCGGCAGGACAGGCGGCTGGTCTCCGTCGGGACCGACCAGGCGGGTAGGGGTGCAGTCGTCCCAGGCGGGAAGCAGAGAGCAGGCTCCTAGGTACAGCGTTGGAGCTGCTTCCGCCAGCTCTCTGCTCCGCTTCTCCCGGCTGCTAATTAAGCGCTGGCTCAGGCGGCGAAGGCACTTACGTGTCCTCTGCAGCGGGTACTGTTGTCCGGGCGGGCGCTCCTCCGTGAGGAGGTCCGCGCCCCGGGTGGCCAGCTCCAGGGCTACAGGATCCTACAGTACTTTGGGTTGGGAGCGCCAAAACACAAAGTCTTGCAGGAGACCGATCCGGTGGTGCTCGGTCTCCTGCGTTGTGCTGTTTGGGAGATCCGTCATTCTGTCAGCTTTCGCGGGGAAGGCGAGCAGGGAGGCCGGCAAAGTGCAGCCAGAACGTCGGGTAAACGGGATTTATTTGCCAAAGACGGACAAGCACGGACAACACTCTGACACTACAATGACGGATCTGGCATACATGGGGAGACGCGGACTAATACACATGGGACTAGGCAAGAGAAACAGGACACAGGTGATCACAATTAGGAATGAACGCGAGGTAATGAGGGGGCGTGGCGCACACTAGGATCGTACGGAGCGGATCGTGACACTTACAATGTGCAAAAGTACATGCAATAATATACTAGCACACTGTCAACAAAGCCTCTTAAAATCTACCCCTTATCGCAGAACGTTGCCCTAGGGCAACGAAAAGATAAACTATATTTCAGAACCTGCAAAAAAATAAAATAAATAAATAAATCCTGGAAAAAAAAAAAAAAAGACTTCTCTACAGCTTCATAGACACGCACATATTTTTTCTTATCTACTGTTAACGCCAATATAAATAAGATTAGTAAAGGAAGTGCAGCGGGCGGCCTCATTTGCACTCAGTGGGACTGCCGGCCCCATTCACACCTAGATGATCAGGCGGGCCCGTTCGCACCTAGTTGACCGGGCGGCCGCATTTTCGTAGTTGAAAAGGCGCCCGGATTTGCATGCATTTGACCAGGTCGGCCACATTTACACATAGTTGAAAAGGCGGCCGCATTAACATTTAGTGGGCCCCATTCACGCCTAATTTAGGGCGGTGGGGGTGGAGCTGGGGTGTGGGGTGGGGGTTTAGCGCGGTGTGGTTGGAGCTGGGGATGGGCAGTGGCCAGCTCCCGGAGGCCTCCCGGTGCTCCCCGTGGGCCCCTGTGCACTCCCCGGGCCGCCAATGGCAGAGGCCCGGTGGCCAGGAAGGACAAATGTCCCGAAATTGACCAGACGACACCAGGCCTCCTGTCCAGGCAGGGGGCGGAGCCTCCCCAGCCTCGCCGGCCCGCCCGATCTTTGGGGCGGGCCCTGCGGGCGGTACTCCGGTATGGTACCAGCAAGATATCAGGGGAGAGCCGATCGCTTACAGGCTCCGCCATGAGAAGTCGGCCCGGTCGTCTTTCATAGTTGAAAAGGCGGCCTCCGAGTCCTACGTCTGACAGACAGTCAGACGTGATCCACTCTGGCAGGGCCCCTCCCTACACCGAAGACTATGTCGGTTGGAAGAGAATGGCGCACGACGCCCTCCTCTTCCACCACCACCACCGACGGGAGAAAGAAAGGGGCCGGTCGGTGGACCAGGCGGCCGGGGCCATAGAGGCGGGCCTGGCCAGGGTTCTGTGCGATGGCCGGTGCCTCTCAAACTCACCCCGCTGCTGCGTTTGGCCTCGGTGGACCAGGCGGCTTTACTTGCAGCTGAGTTTGAGAGGCCTCGCAGACTAACCCCGCTGCAGCTCCAAACCCTAGGCATAGGCCAGACGGGCAACCATAGCTACAGCCTTAGGACAAGGGCAACAGGGGCAGCCTCCGCCCAAGGCCTAAGCATAGGCCGCAGTGACAACCCAGGGGCCAAGGGGACGGGACGGGACGAGGGAGTGACGGAGGGGACACGGAGGGAGCAGGGGGGAACACCGGTGTGCTGCGGGCGGGACTGCAGAGCCGGGCTGGACGGGAGAGGCGGCCTCAGGCAGGGCCGCGGGCAGGACGGGAGAGGCGGCCTCAGGCAGGGCTGCGGGCATGTGTCCAGCAGAGGGGCGCCTCAGCGGGCGCCGCCATCACTTGGTCAGCAGGGGGCGCCTTGGCAGGCACCTCGGGCGTGTGTCCAGCAGGGGGCGCCTCGGCAGGTACCTCGGGCGCCTCAATCACGTGGCCAGCAGGCGGCGCCTCGGCGGGCACCTCAGGCGTGCGGCCAGCAGGGGGCGCCACGGGCAGAGCGGAGGCAGCAGCAGGCGTGCGACCGGCAGGGGGCGCCTCGGCAGGTACCTCGGGCGCCTCAATCACGTGGCCAGCAGGGGGCGCCTCGGCGGGCACCTCAGGCGTGCGGCCAGCAGGGGGCGCCAAGGGCAGAGCGGAGGCAGCTGCAGGCGTGCGACCAGCAGGGTGCGCCTCGGCTGGCGCCGCCGTCACGCGGCCAGCAGGGGGCGCAACCGCGGCCACCTCAGGCAGCTCAGGCGCCGGCAGGACAAGCGAGACGGGCAGTTCAGGCGCCGGCAGGACAGGCGAGACGGGCAGATCAGGCATTTCAAGTGCCGGCAGGACAGGCGAGACAGGCAGTTCAGGTGCTGGCAGGACAGGCGAGACAGGCAGTTCAGGTGCCGGCAGGACAGGCGGCTGGTCTCCGTCGGGACCGACCAGGCGGGTAGGGGTGCAGTCGTCCCAGGCGGGAAGCAGAGAGCAGGCTCCTAGGTACAGCGTTGGAGCTGCTTCCGCCAGCTCTCTGCTCCGCTTCTCCCGGCTGCTAATTAAGCGCTGGCTCAGGCGGCGAAGGCACTTACGTGTCCTCTGCAGCGGGTACTGTTGTCCGGGCGGGCGCTCCTCCGTGAGGAGGTCCGCGCCCCGGGTGGCCAGCTCCAGGGCTACAGGATCCTACAGTACTTTGGGTTGGGAGCGCCAAAACACAAAGTCTTGCAGGAGACCGATCCGGTGGTGCTCGGTCTCCTGCGTTGTGCTGTTTGGGAGATCCGTCATTCTGTCAGCTTTCGCGGGGAAGGCGAGCAGGGAGGCCGGCAAAGTGCAGCCAGAACGTCGGGTAAACGGGATTTATTTGCCAAAGACGGACAAGCACGGACAACACTCTGACACTACAATGACGGATCTGGCATACATGGGGAGACGCGGACTAATACACATGGGACTAGGCAAGAGAAACAGGACACAGGTGATCACAATTAGGAATGAACGCGAGGTAATGAGGGGGCGTGGCGCACACTAGGATCGTACGGAGCGGATCGTGACACTTACAATGTGCAAAAGTACATGCAATAATATACTAGCACACTGTCAACAAAGCCTCTTAAAATCTACCCCTTATCGCAGAACGTTGCCCTAGGGCAACGAAAAGATAAACTATATTTCAGAACCTGCAAAAAAATAAAATAAATAAATAAATCCTGGAAAAAAAAAAAAAAAGACTTCTCTACAGCTTCATAGACACGCACATATTTTTTCTTATCTACTGTTAACGCCAATATAAATAAGATTAGTAAAGGAAGTGCAGCGGGCGGCCTCATTTGCACTCAGTGGGACTGCCGGCCCCATTCACACCTAGATGATCAGGCGGGCCCGTTCGCACCTAGTTGACCGGGCGGCCGCATTTTCGTAGTTGAAAAGGCGCCCGGATTTGCATGCATTTGACCAGGTCGGCCACATTTACACATAGTTGAAAAGGCGGCCGCATTAACATTTAGTGGGCCCCATTCACGCCTAATTTAGGGCGGTGGGGGTGGAGCTGGGGTGTGGGGTGGGGGTTTAGCGCGGTGTGGTTGGAGCTGGGGATGGGCAGTGGCCAGCTCCCGGAGGCCTCCCGGTGCTCCCCGTGGGCCCCTGTGCACTCCCCGGGCCGCCAATGGCAGAGGCCCGGTGGCCAGGAAGGACAAATGTCCCGAAATTGACCAGACGACACCAGGCCTCCTGTCCAGGCAGGGGGCGGAGCCTCCCCAGCCTCGCCGGCCCGCCCGATCTTTGGGGCGGGCCCTGCGGGCGGTACTCCGGTATGGTACCAGCAAGATATCAGGGGAGAGCCGATCGCTTACAGGCTCCGCCATGAGAAGTCGGCCCGGTCGTCTTTCATAGTTGAAAAGGCGGCCTCCGAGTCCTACGTCTGACAGACAGTCAGACGTGATCCACTCTGGCAGGGCCCCTCCCTACACCGAAGACTATGTCGGTTGGAAGAGAATGGCGCACGACGCCCTCCTCTTCCACCACCACCACCACCACCACCACCACCACCACCACCACCGACGGGAGAAAGAAAGGGGCCGGTCGGTGGACCAGGCGGCCGGGGCCATAGAGGCGGGCCTGGCCAGGGTTCTGTGCGATGGCCGGTGCCTCTCAAACTCACCCCGCTGCTGCGTTTGGCCTCGGTGGACCAGGCGGCTTTACTTGCAGCTGAGTTTGAGAGGCCTCGCAGACTAACCCCGCTGCAGCTCCAAACCCTAGGCATAGGCCAGACGGGCAACCATAGCTACAGCCTTAGGACAAGGGCAACAGGGGCAGCCTCCGCCCAAGGCCTAAGCATAGGCCGCAGTGACAACCCAGGGGCCAAGGGGACGGGACGGGACGAGGGAGTGACGGAGGGGACACGGAGGGAGCAGGGGGGAACACCGGTGTGCTGCGGGCGGGACTGCAGAGCCGGGCTGGACGGGAGAGGCGGCCTCAGGCAGGGCCGCGGGCAGGACGGGAGAGGCGGCCTCAGGCAGGGCTGCGGGCATGTGTCCAGCAGAGGGGCGCCTCAGCGGGCGCCGCCATCACTTGGTCAGCAGGGGGCGCCTTGGCAGGCACCTCGGGCGTGTGTCCAGCAGGGGGCGCCTCGGCAGGTACCTCGGGCGCCTCAATCACGTGGCCAGCAGGCGGCGCCTCGGCGGGCACCTCAGGCGTGCGGCCAGCAGGGGGCGCCACGGGCAGAGCGGAGGCAGCAGCAGGCGTGCGACCGGCAGGGGGCGCCTCGGCAGGTACCTCGGGCGCCTCAATCACGTGGCCAGCAGGGGGCGCCTCGGCGGGCACCTCAGGCGTGCGGCCAGCAGGGGGCGCCAAGGGCAGAGCGGAGGCAGCTGCAGGCGTGCGACCAGCAGGGTGCGCCTCGGCTGGCGCCGCCGTCACGCGGCCAGCAGGGGGCGCAACCGCGGCCACCTCAGGCAGCTCAGGCGCCGGCAGGACAAGCGAGACGGGCAGTTCAGGCGCCGGCAGGACAGGCGAGACGGGCAGATCAGGCATTTCAAGTGCCGGCAGGACAGGCGAGACAGGCAGTTCAGGTGCTGGCAGGACAGGCGAGACAGGCAGTTCAGGTGCCGGCAGGACAGGCGGCTGGTCTCCGTCGGGACCGACCAGGCGGGTAGGGGTGCAGTCGTCCCAGGCGGGAAGCAGAGAGCAGGCTCCTAGGTACAGCGTTGGAGCTGCTTCCGCCAGCTCTCTGCTCCGCTTCTCCCGGCTGCTAATTAAGCGCTGGCTCAGGCGGCGAAGGCACTTACGTGTCCTCTGCAGCGGGTACTGTTGTCCGGGCGGGCGCTCCTCCGTGAGGAGGTCCGCGCCCCGGGTGGCCAGCTCCAGGGCTACAGGATCCTACAGTACTTTGGGTTGGGAGCGCCAAAACACAAAGTCTTGCAGGAGACCGATCCGGTGGTGCTCGGTCTCCTGCGTTGTGCTGTTTGGGAGATCCGTCATTCTGTCAGCTTTCGCGGGGAAGGCGAGCAGGGAGGCCGGCAAAGTGCAGCCAGAACGTCGGGTAAACGGGATTTATTTGCCAAAGACGGACAAGCACGGACAACACTCTGACACTACAATGACGGATCTGGCATACATGGGGAGACGCGGACTAATACACATGGGACTAGGCAAGAGAAACAGGACACAGGTGATCACAATTAGGAATGAACGCGAGGTAATGAGGGGGCGTGGCGCACACTAGGATCGTACGGAGCGGATCGTGACACTTACAATGTGCAAAAGTACATGCAATAATATACTAGCACACTGTCAACAAAGCCTCTTAAAATCTACCCCTTATCGCAGAACGTTGCCCTAGGGCAACGAAAAGATAAACTATATTTCAGAACCTGCAAAAAAATTAAATAAATAAATAAATCCTGGAAAAAAAAAAAAAAGACTTCTCTACAGCTTCATAGACACGCACATATTTCTTCTTATCTACTGTTAACGCCAATATAAATAAGATTAGTAAAGGAAGTGCAGCGGGCGGCCTCATTTGCACTCAGTGGGACTGCCGGCCCCATTCACACCTAGATGATCAGGCGGGCCCGTTCGCACCTAGTTGACCGGGCGGCCGCATTTTCGTAGTTGAAAAGGCGCCCGGATTTGCATGCATTTGACCAGGTCGGCCACATTTACACATAGTTGAAAAGGCGGCCGCATTAACATTTAGTGGGCCCCATTCACGCCTAATTTAGGGCGGTGGGGGTGGAGCTGGGGTGTGGGGTGGGGGTTTAGCGCGGTGTGGTTGGAGCTGGGGATGGGCAGTGGCCAGCTCCCGGAGGCCTCCCGGTGCTCCCCGTGGGCCCCTGTGCACTCCCCGGGCCGCCAATGGCAGAGGCCCGGTGGCCAGGAAGGACAAATGTCCCGAAATTGACCAGACGACACCAGGCCTCCTGTCCAGGCAGGGGGCGGAGCCTCCCCAGCCTCGCCGGCCCGCCCGATCTTTGGGGCGGGCCCTGCGGGCGGTACTCCGGTATGGTACCAGCAAGATATCAGGGGAGAGCCGATCGCTTACAGGCTCCGCCATGAGAAGTCGGCCCGGTCGTCTTTCATAGTTGAAAAGGCGTCCTCCGAGTCCTACGTCTGACAGACAGTCAGACGTGATCCACTCTGGCAGGGCCCCTCCCTACACCGAAGACTATGTCGGTTGGAAGAGAATGGCGCACGACGCCCTCCTCTTCCACCACCACCACCGACGGGAGAAAGAAAGGGGCCGGTCGGTGGACCAGGCGGCCGGGGCCATAGAGGCGGGCCTGGCCAGGGTTCTGTGCGATGGCCGGTGCCTCTCAAACTCACCCCGCTGCTGCGTTTGGCCTCGGTGGACCAGGCGGCTTTACTTGCAGCTGAGTTTGAGAGGCCTCGCAGACTAACCCCGCTGCAGCTCCAAACCCTAGGCATAGGCCAGACGGGCAACCATAGCTACAGCCTTAGGACAAGGGCAACAGGGGCAGCCTCCGCCCAAGGCCTAAGCATAGGCCGCAGTGACAACCCAGGGGCCAAGGGGACGGGACGGGACGAGGGAGTGACGGAGGGGACACGGAGGGAGCAGGGGGGAACACCGGTGTGCTGCGGGCGGGACTGCAGAGCCGGGCTGGACGGGAGAGGCGGCCTCAGGCAGGGCCGCGGGCAGGACGGGAGAGGCGGCCTCAGGCAGGGCTGCGGGCATGTGTCCAGCAGAGGGGCGCCTCAGCGGGCGCCGCCATCACTTGGTCAGCAGGGGGCGCCTTGGCAGGCACCTCGGGCGTGTGTCCAGCAGGGGGCGCCTCGGCAGGTACCTCGGGCGCCTCAATCACGTGGCCAGCAGGCGGCGCCTCGGCGGGCACCTCAGGCGTGCGGCCAGCAGGGGGCGCCACGGGCAGAGCGGAGGCAGCAGCAGGCGTGCGACCGGCAGGGGGCGCCTCGGCAGGTACCTCGGGCGCCTCAATCACGTGGCCAGCAGGGGGCGCCTCGGCGGGCACCTCAGGCGTGCGGCCAGCAGGGGGCGCCAAGGGCAGAGCGGAGGCAGCTGCAGGCGTGCGACCAGCAGGGTGCGCCTCGGCTGGCGCCGCCGTCACGCGGCCAGCAGGGGGCGCAACCGCGGCCACCTCAGGCAGCTCAGGCGCCGGCAGGACAAGCGAGACGGGCAGTTCAGGCGCCGGCAGGACAGGCGAGACGGGCAGATCAGGCATTTCAAGTGCCGGCAGGACAGGCGAGACAGGCAGTTCAGGTGCTGGCAGGACAGGCGAGACAGGCAGTTCAGGTGCCGGCAGGACAGGCGGCTGGTCTCCGTCGGGACCGACCAGGCGGGTAGGGGTGCAGTCGTCCCAGGCGGGAAGCAGAGAGCAGGCTCCTAGGTACAGCGTTGGAGCTGCTTCCGCCAGCTCTCTGCTCCGCTTCTCCCGGCTGCTAATTAAGCGCTGGCTCAGGCGGCGAAGGCACTTACGTGTCCTCTGCAGCGGGTACTGTTGTCCGGGCGGGCGCTCCTCCGTGAGGAGGTCCGCGCCCCGGGTGGCCAGCTCCAGGGCTACAGGATCCTACAGTACTTTGGGTTGGGAGCGCCAAAACACAAAGTCTTGCAGGAGACCGATCCGGTGGTGCTCGGTCTCCTGCGTTGTGCTGTTTGGGAGATCCGTCATTCTGTCAGCTTTCGCGGGGAAGGCGAGCAGGGAGGCCGGCAAAGTGCAGCCAGAACGTCGGGTAAACGGGATTTATTTGCCAAAGACGGACAAGCACGGACAACACTCTGACACTACAATGACGGATCTGGCATACATGGGGAGACGCGGACTAATACACATGGGACTAGGCAAGAGAAACAGGACACAGGTGATCACAATTAGGAATGAACGCGAGGTAATGAGGGGGCGTGGCGCACACTAGGATCGTACGGAGCGGATCGTGACACTTACAATGTGCAAAAGTACATGCAATAATATACTAGCACACTGTCAACAAAGCCTCTTAAAATCTACCCCTTATCGCAGAACGTTGCCCTAGGGCAACGAAAAGATAAACTATATTTCAGAACCTGCAAAAAAATTAAATAAATAAATAAATCCTGGAAAAAAAAAAAAAAGACTTCTCTACAGCTTCATAGACACGCACATATTTCTTCTTATCTACTGTTAACGCCAATATAAATAAGATTAGTAAAGGAAGTGCAGCGGGCGGCCTCATTTGCACTCAGTGGGACTGCCGGCCCCATTCACACCTAGATGATCAGGCGGGCCCGTTCGCACCTAGTTGACCGGGCGGCCGCATTTTCGTAGTTGAAAAGGCGCCCGGATTTGCATGCATTTGACCAGGTCGGCCACATTTACACATAGTTGAAAAGGCGGCCGCATTAACATTTAGTGGGCCCCATTCACGCCTAATTTAGGGCGGTGGGGGTGGAGCTGGGGTGTGGGGTGGGGGTTTAGCGCGGTGTGGTTGGAGCTGGGGATGGGCAGTGGCCAGCTCCCGGAGGCCTCCCGGTGCTCCCCGTGGGCCCCTGTGCACTCCCCGGGCCGCCAATGGCAGAGGCCCGGTGGCCAGGAAGGACAAATGTCCCGAAATTGACCAGACGACACCAGGCCTCCTGTCCAGGCAGGGGGCGGAGCCTCCCCAGCCTCGCCGGCCCGCCCGATCTTTGGGGCGGGCCCTGCGGGCGGTACTCCGGTATGGTACCAGCAAGATATCAGGGGAGAGCCGATCGCTTACAGGCTCCGCCATGAGAAGTCGGCCCGGTCGTCTTTCATAGTTGAAAAGGCGTCCTCCGAGTCCTACGTCTGACAGACAGTCAGACGTGATCCACTCTGGCAGGGCCCCTCCCTACACCGAAGACTATGTCGGTTGGAAGAGAATGGCGCACGACGCCCTCCTCTTCCACCACCACCACCGACGGGAGAAAGAAAGGGGCCGGTCGGTGGACCAGGCGGCCGGGGCCATAGAGGCGGGCCTGGCCAGGGTTCTGTGCGATGGCCGGTGCCTCTCAAACTCACCCCGCTGCTGCGTTTGGCCTCGGTGGACCAGGCGGCTTTACTTGCAGCTGAGTTTGAGAGGCCTCGCAGACTAACCCCGCTGCAGCTCCAAACCCTAGGCATAGGCCAGACGGGCAACCATAGCTACAGCCTTAGGACAAGGGCAACAGGGGCAGCCTCCGCCCAAGGCCTAAGCATAGGCCGCAGTGACAACCCAGGGGCCAAGGGGACGGGACGGGACGAGGGAGTGACGGAGGGGACACGGAGGGAGCAGGGGGGAACACCGGTGTGCTGCGGGCGGGACTGCAGAGCCGGGCTGGACGGGAGAGGCGGCCTCAGGCAGGGCCGCGGGCAGGACGGGAGAGGCGGCCTCAGGCAGGGCTGCGGGCATGTGTCCAGCAGAGGGGCGCCTCAGCGGGCGCCGCCATCACTTGGTCAGCAGGGGGCGCCTTGGCAGGCACCTCGGGCGTGTGTCCAGCAGGGGGCGCCTCGGCAGGTACCTCGGGCGCCTCAATCACGTGGCCAGCAGGCGGCGCCTCGGCGGGCACCTCAGGCGTGCGGCCAGCAGGGGGCGCCACGGGCAGAGCGGAGGCAGCAGCAGGCGTGCGACCGGCAGGGGGCGCCTCGGCAGGTACCTCGGGCGCCTCAATCACGTGGCCAGCAGGGGGCGCCTCGGCGGGCACCTCAGGCGTGCGGCCAGCAGGGGGCGCCAAGGGCAGAGCGGAGGCAGCTGCAGGCGTGCGACCAGCAGGGTGCGCCTCGGCTGGCGCCGCCGTCACGCGGCCAGCAGGGGGCGCAACCGCGGCCACCTCAGGCAGCTCAGGCGCCGGCAGGACAAGCGAGACGGGCAGTTCAGGCGCCGGCAGGACAGGCGAGACGGGCAGATCAGGCATTTCAAGTGCCGGCAGGACAGGCGAGACAGGCAGTTCAGGTGCTGGCAGGACAGGCGAGACAGGCAGTTCAGGTGCCGGCAGGACAGGCGGCTGGTCTCCGTCGGGACCGACCAGGCGGGTAGGGGTGCAGTCGTCCCAGGCGGGAAGCAGAGAGCAGGCTCCTAGGTACAGCGTTGGAGCTGCTTCCGCCAGCTCTCTGCTCCGCTTCTCCCGGCTGCTAATTAAGCGCTGGCTCAGGCGGCGAAGGCACTTACGTGTCCTCTGCAGCGGGTACTGTTGTCCGGGCGGGCGCTCCTCCGTGAGGAGGTCCGCGCCCCGGGTGGCCAGCTCCAGGGCTACAGGATCCTACAGTACTTTGGGTTGGGAGCGCCAAAACACAAAGTCTTGCAGGAGACCGATCCGGTGGTGCTCGGTCTCCTGCGTTGTGCTGTTTGGGAGATCCGTCATTCTGTCAGCTTTCGCGGGGAAGGCGAGCAGGGAGGCCGGCAAAGTGCAGCCAGAACGTCGGGTAAACGGGATTTATTTGCCAAAGACGGACAAGCACGGACAACACTCTGACACTACAATGACGGATCTGGCATACATGGGGAGACGCGGACTAATACACATGGGACTAGGCAAGAGAAACAGGACACAGGTGATCACAATTAGGAATGAACGCGAGGTAATGAGGGGGCGTGGCGCACACTAGGATCGTACGGAGCGGATCGTGACACTTACAATGTGCAAAAGTACATGCAATAATATACTAGCACACTGTCAACAAAGCCTCTTAAAATCTACCCCTTATCGCAGAACGTTGCCCTAGGGCAACGAAAAGATAAACTATATTTCAGAACCTGCAAAAAAATAAAATAAATAAATAAATCCTGGAAAAAAAAAAAAAAAGACTTCTCTACAGCTTCATAGACACGCACATATTTTTTCTTATCTACTGTTAACGCCAATATAAATAAGATTAGTAAAGGAAGTGCAGCGGGCGGCCTCATTTGCACTCAGTGGGACTGCCGGCCCCATTCACACCTAGATGATCAGGCGGGCCCGTTCGCACCTAGTTGACCGGGCGGCCGCATTTTCGTAGTTGAAAAGGCGCCCGGATTTGCATGCATTTGACCAGGTCGGCCACATTTACACATAGTTGAAAAGGCGGCCGCATTAACATTTAGTGGGCCCCATTCACGCCTAATTTAGGGCGGTGGGGGTGGAGCTGGGGTGTGGGGTGGGGGTTTAGCGCGGTGTGGTTGGAGCTGGGGATGGGCAGTGGCCAGCTCCCGGAGGCCTCCCGGTGCTCCCCGTGGGCCCCTGTGCACTCCCCGGGCCGCCAATGGCAGAGGCCCGGTGGCCAGGAAGGACAAATGTCCCGAAATTGACCAGACGACACCAGGCCTCCTGTCCAGGCAGGGGGCGGAGCCTCCCCAGCCTCGCCGGCCCGCCCGATCTTTGGGGCGGGCCCTGCGGGCGGTACTCCGGTATGGTACCAGCAAGATATCAGGGGAGAGCCGATCGCTTACAGGCTCCGCCATGAGAAGTCGGCCCGGTCGTCTTTCATAGTTGAAAAGGCTGCCTCCGAGTCCTACGTCTGACAGACAGTCAGACGTGATCCACTCTGGCAGGGCCCCTCCCTACACCGAAGACTATGTCGGTTGGAAGAGAATGGCGCACGACGCCCTCCTCTTCCACCACCACCACCACCACCACCACCACCACCACCGACGGGAGAAAGAAAGGGGCCGGTCGGTGGACCAGGCGGCCGGGGCCATAGAGGCGGGCCTGGCCAGGGTTCTGTGCGATGGCCGGTGCCTCTCAAACTCACCCCGCTGCTGCGTTTGGCCTCGGTGGACCAGGCGGCTTTACTTGCAGCTGAGTTTGAGAGGCCTCGCAGACTAACCCCGCTGCAGCTCCAAACCCTAGGCATAGGCCAGACGGGCAACCATAGCTACAGCCTTAGGACAAGGGCAACAGGGGCAGCCTCCGCCCAAGGCCTAAGCATAGGCCGCAGTGACAACCCAGGGGCCAAGGGGACGGGACGGGACGAGGGAGTGACGGAGGGGACACGGAGGGAGCAGGGGGGAACACCGGTGTGCTGCGGGCGGGACTGCAGAGCCGGGCTGGACGGGAGAGGCGGCCTCAGGCAGGGCCGCGGGCAGGACGGGAGAGGCGGCCTCAGGCAGGGCTGCGGGCATGTGTCCAGCAGAGGGGCGCCTCAGCGGGCGCCGCCATCACTTGGTCAGCAGGGGGCGCCTTGGCAGGCACCTCGGGCGTGTGTCCAGCAGGGGGCGCCTCGGCAGGTACCTCGGGCGCCTCAATCACGTGGCCAGCAGGCGGCGCCTCGGCGGGCACCTCAGGCGTGCGGCCAGCAGGGGGCGCCACGGGCAGAGCGGAGGCAGCAGCAGGCGTGCGACCGGCAGGGGGCGCCTCGGCAGGTACCTCGGGCGCCTCAATCACGTGGCCAGCAGGGGGCGCCTCGGCGGGCACCTCAGGCGTGCGGCCAGCAGGGGGCGCCAAGGGCAGAGCGGAGGCAGCTGCAGGCGTGCGACCAGCAGGGTGCGCCTCGGCTGGCGCCGCCGTCACGCGGCCAGCAGGGGGCGCAACCGCGGCCACCTCAGGCAGCTCAGGCGCCGGCAGGACAAGCGAGACGGGCAGTTCAGGCGCCGGCAGGACAGGCGAGACGGGCAGATCAGGCATTTCAAGTGCCGGCAGGACAGGCGAGACAGGCAGTTCAGGTGCTGGCAGGACAGGCGAGACAGGCAGTTCAGGTGCCGGCAGGACAGGCGGCTGGTCTCCGTCGGGACCGACCAGGCGGGTAGGGGTGCAGTCGTCCCAGGCGGGAAGCAGAGAGCAGGCTCCTAGGTACAGCGTTGGAGCTGCTTCCGCCAGCTCTCTGCTCCGCTTCTCCCGGCTGCTAATTAAGCGCTGGCTCAGGCGGCGAAGGCACTTACGTGTCCTCTGCAGCGGGTACTGTTGTCCGGGCGGGCGCTCCTCCGTGAGGAGGTCCGCGCCCCGGGTGGCCAGCTCCAGGGCTACAGGATCCTACAGTACTTTGGGTTGGGAGCGCCAAAACACAAAGTCTTGCAGGAGACCGATCCGGTGGTGCTCGGTCTCCTGCGTTGTGCTGTTTGGGAGATCCGTCATTCTGTCAGCTTTCGCGGGGAAGGCGAGCAGGGAGGCCGGCAAAGTGCAGCCAGAACGTCGGGTAAACGGGATTTATTTGCCAAAGACGGACAAGCACGGACAACACTCTGACACTACAATGACGGATCTGGCATACATGGGGAGACGCGGACTAATACACATGGGACTAGGCAAGAGAAACAGGACACAGGTGATCACAATTAGGAATGAACGCGAGGTAATGAGGGGGCGTGGCGCACACTAGGATCGTACGGAGCGGATCGTGACACTTACAATGTGCAAAAGTACATGCAATAATATACTAGCACACTGTCAACAAAGCCTCTTAAAATCTACCCCTTATCGCAGAACGTTGCCCTAGGGCAACGAAAAGATAAACTATATTTCAGAACCTGCAAAAAAATAAAATAAATAAATAAATCCTGGAAAAAAAAAAAAAAAGACTTCTCTACAGCTTCATAGACACGCACATATTTTTTCTTATCTACTGTTAACGCCAATATAAATAAGATTAGTAAAGGAAGTGCAGCGGGCGGCCTCATTTGCACTCAGTGGGACTGCCGGCCCCATTCACACCTAGATGATCAGGCGGGCCCGTTCGCACCTAGTTGACCGGGCGGCCGCATTTTCGTAGTTGAAAAGGCGCCCGGATTTGCATGCATTTGACCAGGTCGGCCACATTTACACATAGTTGAAAAGGCGGCCGCATTAACATTTAGTGGGCCCCATTCACGCCTAATTTAGGGCGGTGGGGGTGGAGCTGGGGTGTGGGGTGGGGGTTTAGCGCGGTGTGGTTGGAGCTGGGGATGGGCAGTGGCCAGCTCCCGGAGGCCTCCCGGTGCTCCCCGTGGGCCCCTGTGCACTCCCCGGGCCGCCAATGGCAGAGGCCCGGTGGCCAGGAAGGACAAATGTCCCGAAATTGACCAGACGACACCAGGCCTCCTGTCCAGGCAGGGGGCGGAGCCTCCCCAGCCTCGCCGGCCCGCCCGATCTTTGGGGCGGGCCCTGCGGGCGGTACTCCGGTATGGTACCAGCAAGATATCAGGGGAGAGCCGATCGCTTACAGGCTCCGCCATGAGAAGTCGGCCCGGTCGTCTTTCATAGTTGAAAAGGCTGCCTCCGAGTCCTACGTCTGACAGACAGTCAGACGTGATCCACTCTGGCAGGGCCCCTCCCTACACCGAAGACTATGTCGGTTGGAAGAGAATGGCGCACGACGCCCTCCTCTTCCACCACCACCACCACCACCACCACCACCACCACCACCACCGACGGGAGAAAGAAAGGGGCCGGTCGGTGGACCAGGCGGCCGGGGCCATAGAGGCGGGCCTGGCCAGGGTTCTGTGCGATGGCCGGTGCCTCTCAAACTCACCCCGCTGCTGCGTTTGGCCTCGGTGGACCAGGCGGCTTTACTTGCAGCTGAGTTTGAGAGGCCTCGCAGACTAACCCCGCTGCAGCTCCAAACCCTAGGCATAGGCCAGACGGGCAACCATAGCTACAGCCTTAGGACAAGGGCAACAGGGGCAGCCTCCGCCCAAGGCCTAAGCATAGGCCGCAGTGACAACCCAGGGGCCAAGGGGACGGGACGGGACGAGGGAGTGACGGAGGGGACACGGAGGGAGCAGGGGGGAACACCGGTGTGCTGCGGGCGGGACTGCAGAGCCGGGCTGGACGGGAGAGGCGGCCTCAGGCAGGGCCGCGGGCAGGACGGGAGAGGCGGCCTCAGGCAGGGCTGCGGGCATGTGTCCAGCAGAGGGGCGCCTCAGCGGGCGCCGCCATCACTTGGTCAGCAGGGGGCGCCTTGGCAGGCACCTCGGGCGTGTGTCCAGCAGGGGGCGCCTCGGCAGGTACCTCGGGCGCCTCAATCACGTGGCCAGCAGGCGGCGCCTCGGCGGGCACCTCAGGCGTGCGGCCAGCAGGGGGCGCCACGGGCAGAGCGGAGGCAGCAGCAGGCGTGCGACCGGCAGGGGGCGCCTCGGCAGGTACCTCGGGCGCCTCAATCACGTGGCCAGCAGGGGGCGCCTCGGCGGGCACCTCAGGCGTGCGGCCAGCAGGGGGCGCCAAGGGCAGAGCGGAGGCAGCTGCAGGCGTGCGACCAGCAGGGTGCGCCTCGGCTGGCGCCGCCGTCACGCGGCCAGCAGGGGGCGCAACCGCGGCCACCTCAGGCAGCTCAGGCGCCGGCAGGACAAGCGAGACGGGCAGTTCAGGCGCCGGCAGGACAGGCGAGACGGGCAGATCAGGCATTTCAAGTGCCGGCAGGACAGGCGAGACAGGCAGTTCAGGTGCTGGCAGGACAGGCGAGACAGGCAGTTCAGGTGCCGGCAGGACAGGCGGCTGGTCTCCGTCGGGACCGACCAGGCGGGTAGGGGTGCAGTCGTCCCAGGCGGGAAGCAGAGAGCAGGCTCCTAGGTACAGCGTTGGAGCTGCTTCCGCCAGCTCTCTGCTCCGCTTCTCCCGGCTGCTAATTAAGCGCTGGCTCAGGCGGCGAAGGCACTTACGTGTCCTCTGCAGCGGGTACTGTTGTCCGGGCGGGCGCTCCTCCGTGAGGAGGTCCGCGCCCCGGGTGGCCAGCTCCAGGGCTACAGGATCCTACAGTACTTTGGGTTGGGAGCGCCAAAACACAAAGTCTTGCAGGAGACCGATCCGGTGGTGCTCGGTCTCCTGCGTTGTGCTGTTTGGGAGATCCGTCATTCTGTCAGCTTTCGCGGGGAAGGCGAGCAGGGAGGCCGGCAAAGTGCAGCCAGAACGTCGGGTAAACGGGATTTATTTGCCAAAGACGGACAAGCACGGACAACACTCTGACACTACAATGACGGATCTGGCATACATGGGGAGACGCGGACTAATACACATGGGACTAGGCAAGAGAAACAGGACACAGGTGATCACAATTAGGAATGAACGCGAGGTAATGAGGGGGCGTGGCGCACACTAGGATCGTACGGAGCGGATCGTGACACTTACAATGTGCAAAAGTACATGCAATAATATACTAGCACACTGTCAACAAAGCCTCTTAAAATCTACCCCTTATCGCAGAACGTTGCCCTAGGGCAACGAAAAGATAAACTATATTTCAGAACCTGCAAAAAAATAAAATAAATAAATAAATCCTGGAAAAAAAAAAAAAAGACTTCTCTACAGCTTCATAGACACGCACATATTTCTTCTTATCTACTGTTAACGCCAATATAAATAAGATTAGTAAAGGAAGTGCAGCGGGCGGCCTCATTTGCACTCAGTGGGACTGCCGGCCCCATTCACACCTAGATGATCAGGCGGGCCCGTTCGCACCTAGTTGACCGGGCGGCCGCATTTTCGTAGTTGAAAAGGCGCCCGGATTTGCATGCATTTGACCAGGTCGGCCACATTTACACATAGTTGAAAAGGCGGCCGCATTAACATTTAGTGGGCCCCATTCACGCCTAATTTAGGGCGGTGGGGGTGGAGCTGGGGTGTGGGGTGGGGGTTTAGCGCGGTGTGGTTGGAGCTGGGGATGGGCAGTGGCCAGCTCCCGGAGGCCTCCCGGTGCTCCCCGTGGGCCCCTGTGCACTCCCCGGGCCGCCAATGGCAGAGGCCCGGTGGCCAGGAAGGACAAATGTCCCGAAATTGACCAGACGACACCAGGCCTCCTGTCCAGGCAGGGGGCGGAGCCTCCCCAGCCTCGCCGGCCCGCCCGATCTTTGGGGCGGGCCCTGCGGGCGGTACTCCGGTATGGTACCAGCAAGATATCAGGGGAGAGCCGATCGCTTACAGGCTCCGCCATGAGAAGTCGGCCCGGTCGTCTTTCATAGTTGAAAAGGCGGCCTCCGAGTCCTACGTCTGACAGACAGTCAGACGTGATCCACTCTGGCAGGGCCCCTCCCTACACCGAAGACTATGTCGGTTGGAAGAGAATGGCGCACGACGCCCTCCTCTTCCACCACCACCACCGACGGGAGAAAGAAAGGGGCCGGTCGGTGGACCAGGCGGCCGGGGCCATAGAGGCGGGCCTGGCCAGGGTTCTGTGCGATGGCCACGGGCAGAGCGGAGGCAGCAGCAGGCGTGCGACCGGCAGGGGGCGCCTCGGCAGGTACCTCGGGCGCCTCAATCACGTGGCCAGCAGGGGGCGCCTCGGCGGGCACCTCAGGCGTGCGGCCAGCAGGGGGCGCCACGGGCAGAGCGGAGGCAGCTGCAGGCGTGCGACCAGCAGGGTGCGCCTCGGCTGGCGCCGCCGTCACGCGGCCAGCAGGGGGCGCAACCGCGGCCACCTCAGGCAGCTCAGGCGCCGGCAGGACAAGCGAGACGGGCAGTTCAGGCGCCGGCAGGACAGGCGAGACGGGCAGATCAGGCATTTCCTTTGGGGCGGGCCCTGCGGGCGGTACTCCGGTATGGTACCAGCAAGATATCAGGGGAGAGCCGATCGCTTACAGGCTCCGCCATGAGAAGTCGGCCCGGTCGTCTTTCATAGTTGAAAAGGCGGCCTCCGAGTCCTACGTCTGACAGACAGTCAGACGTGATCCACTCTGGCAGGGCCCCTCCCTACACCGAAGACTATGTCGGTTGGAAGAGAATGGCGCACGACGCCCTCCTCTTCCACCACCGACGGGAGAAAGAAAGGGGCCGGTCGGTGGACCAGGCGGCCGGGGCCATAGAGGCGGGCCTGGCCAGGGTTCTGTGCGATGGCCGGTGCCTCTCAAACTCACCCCGCTGCTGCGTTTGGCCTCGGTGGACCAGGCGGCTTTACTTGCAGCTGAGTTTGAGAGGCCTCGCAGACTAACCCCGCTGCAGCTCCAAACCCTAGGCATAGGCCAGACGGGCAACCATAGCTACAGCCTTAGGACAAGGGCAACAGGGGCAGCCTCCGCCCAAGGCCTAAGCATAGGCCGCAGTGACAACCCAGGGGCCAAGGGGACGGGACGGGACGAGGGAGTGACGGAGGGGACACGGAGGGAGCAGGGGGGAACACCGGTGTGCTGCGGGCGGGACTGCAGAGCCGGGCTGGACGGGAGAGGCGGCCTCAGGCAGGGCCGCGGGCAGGACGGGAGAGGCGGCCTCAGGCAGGGCTGCGGGCATGTGTCCAGCAGAGGGGCGCCTCAGCGGGCGCCGCCATCACTTGGTCAGCAGGGGGCGCCTTGGCAGGCACCTCGGGCGTGTGTCCAGCAGGGGGCGCCTCGGCAGGTACCTCGGGCGCCTCAATCACGTGGCCAGCAGGCGGCGCCTCGGCGGGCACCTCAGGCGTGCGGCCAGCAGGGGGCGCCACGGGCAGAGCGGAGGCAGCAGCAGGCGTGCGACCGGCAGGGGGCGCCTCGGCAGGTACCTCGGGCGCCTCAATCACGTGGCCAGCAGGGGGCGCCTCGGCGGGCACCTCAGGCGTGCGGCCAGCAGGGGGCGCCACGGGCAGAGCGGAGGCAGCTGCAGGCGTGCGACCAGCAGGGTGCGCCTCGGCTGGCGCCGCCGTCACGCGGCCAGCAGGGGGCGCAACCGCGGCCACCTCAGGCAGCTCAGGCGCCGGCAGGACAAGCGAGACGGGCAGTTCAGGCGCCGGCAGGACAGGCAAGACGGGCAGATCAGGCATTTCAAGTGCCGGCAGGACAGGCGAGACGGGCAGATCAGGCATTTCAAGTGCCGGCAGGACAGGCGAGACAGGCAGTTCAGGTGCTGGCAGGACAGGCGAGACAGGCAGTTCAGGTGCCGGCAGGACAGGCGGCTGGTCTCCGTCGGGACCGACCAGGCGGGTAGGGGTGCAGTCGTCCCAGGCGGGAAGCAGAGAGCAGGCTCCTAGGTACAGCGTTGGAGCTGCTTCCGCCAGCTCTCTGCTCCGCTTCTCCCGGCTGCTAATTAAGCGCTGGCTCAGGCGGCGAAGGCACTTACGTGTCCTCTGCAGCGGGTACTGTTGTCCGGGCGGGCGCTCCTCCGTGAGGAGGTCCGCGCCCCGGGTGGCCAGCTCCAGGGCTACAGGATCCTACAGTACTTTGGGTTGGGAGCGCCAAAACACAAAGTCTTGCAGGAGACCGATCCGGTGGTGCTCGGTCTCCTGCGTTGTGCTGTTTGGGAGATCCGTCATTCTGTCAGCTTTCGCGGGGAAGGCGAGCAGGGAGGCCGGCAAAGTGCAGCCAGAACGTCGGGTAAACGGGATTTATTTGCCAAAGACGGACAAGCACGGACAACACTCTGACACTACAATGACGGATCTGGCATACATGGGGAGACGCGGACTAATACACATGGGACTAGGCAAGAGAAACAGGACACAGGTGATCACAATTAGGAATGAACGCGAGGTAATGAGGGGGCGTGGCGCACACTAGGATCGTACGGAGCGGATCGTGACACTTACAATGTGCAAAAGTACATGCAATAATATACTAGCACACTGTCAACAAAGCCTCTTAAAATCTACCCCTTATCGCAGAACGTTGCCCTAGGGCAACGAAAAGATAAACTATATTTCAGAACCTGCAAAAAAATAAAATAAATAAATAAATCCTGGAAAAAAAAAAAAAAGACTTCTCTACAGCTTCATAGACACGCACATATTTCTTCTTATCTACTGTTAACGCCAATATAAATAAGATTAGTAAAGGAAGTGCAGCGGGCGGCCTCATTTGCACTCAGTGGGACTGCCGGCCCCATTCACACCTAGATGATCAGGCGGGCCCGTTCGCACCTAGTTGACCGGGCGGCCGCATTTTCGTAGTTGAAAAGGCGCCCGGATTTGCATGCATTTGACCAGGTCGGCCACATTTACACATAGTTGAAAAGGCGGCCGCATTAACATTTAGTGGGCCCCATTCACGCCTAATTTAGGGCGGTGGGGGTGGAGCTGGGGTGTGGGGTGGGGGTTTAGCGCGGTGTGGTTGGAGCTGGGGATGGGCAGTGGCCAGCTCCCGGAGGCCTCCCGGTGCTCCCCGTGGGCCCCTGTGCACTCCCCGGGCCGCCAATGGCAGAGGCCCGGTGGCCAGGAAGGACAAATGTCCCGAAATTGACCAGACGACACCAGGCCTCCTGTCCAGGCAGGGGGCGGAGCCTCCCCAGCCTCGCCGGCCCGCCCGATCTTTGGGGCGGGCCCTGCGGGCGGTACTCCGGTATGGTACCAGCAAGATATCAGGGGAGAGCCGATCGCTTACAGGCTCCGCCATGAGAAGTCGGCCCGGTCGTCTTTCATAGTTGAAAAGGCGGCCTCCGAGTCCTACGTCTGACAGACAGTCAGACGTGATCCACTCTGGCAGGGCCCCTCCCTACACCGAAGACTATGTCGGTTGGAAGAGAATGGCGCACGACGCCCTCCTCTTCCACCACCACCACCGACGGGAGAAAGAAAGGGGCCGGTCGGTGGACCAGGCGGCCGGGGCCATAGAGGCGGGCCTGGCCAGGGTTCTGTGCGATGGCCGGTGCCTCTCAAACTCACCCCGCTGCTGCGTTTGGCCTCGGTGGACCAGGCGGCTTTACTTGCAGCTGAGTTTGAGAGGCCTCGCAGACTAACCCCGCTGCAGCTCCAAACCCTAGGCATAGGCCAGACGGGCAACCATAGCTACAGCCTTAGGACAAGGGCAACAGGGGCAGCCTCCGCCCAAGGCCTAAGCATAGGCCGCAGTGACAACCCAGGGGCCAAGGGGACGGGACGAGGGAGTGACGGAGGGGACACGGAGGGAGCAGGGGGGAACACCGGTGTGCTGCGGGCGGGACTGCAGAGCCGGGCTGGACGGGAGAGGCGGCCTCAGGCAGGGCCGCGGGCAGGACGGGAGAGGCGGCCTCAGGCAGGGCTGCGGGCATGTGTCCAGCAGAGGGGCGCCTCAGCGGGCGCCGCCATCACTTGGTCAGCAGGGGGCGCCTTGGCAGGCACCTCGGGCGTGTGTCCAGCAGGGGGCGCCTCGGCAGGTACCTCGGGCGCCTCAATCACGTGGCCAGCAGGCGGCGCCTCGGCGGGCACCTCAGGCGTGCGGCCAGCAGGGGGCGCCACGGGCAGAGCGGAGGCAGCAGCAGGCGTGCGACCGGCAGGGGGCGCCTCGGCAGGTACCTCGGGCGCCTCAATCACGTGGCCAGCAGGGGGCGCCTCGGCGGGCACCTCAGGCGTGCGGCCAGCAGGGGGCGCCACGGGCAGAGCGGAGGCAGCTGCAGGCGTGCGACCAGCAGGGTGCGCCTCGGCTGGCGCCGCCGTCACGCGGCCAGCAGGGGGCGCAACCGCGGCCACCTCAGGCAGCTCAGGCGCCGGCAGGACAAGCGAGACGGGCAGTTCAGGCGCCGGCAGGACAGGCAAGACGGGCAGATCAGGCATTTCAAGTGCCGGCAGGACAGGCGAGACGGGCAGATCAGGCATTTCAAGTGCCGGCAGGACAGGCGAGACAGGCAGTTCAGGTGCTGGCAGGACAGGCGAGACAGGCAGTTCAGGTGCCGGCAGGACAGGCGGCTGGTCTCCGTCGGGACCGACCAGGCGGGTAGGGGTGCAGTCGTCCCAGGCGGGAAGCAGAGAGCAGGCTCCTAGGTACAGCGTTGGAGCTGCTTCCGCCAGCTCTCTGCTCCGCTTCTCCCGGCTGCTAATTAAGCGCTGGCTCAGGCGGCGAAGGCACTTACGTGTCCTCTGCAGCGGGTACTGTTGTCCGGGCGGGCGCTCCTCCGTGAGGAGGTCCGCGCCCCGGGTGGCCAGCTCCAGGGCTACAGGATCCTACAGTACTTTGGGTTGGGAGCGCCAAAACACAAAGTCTTGCAGGAGACCGATCCGGTGGTGCTCGGTCTCCTGCGTTGTGCTGTTTGGGAGATCCGTCATTCTGTCAGCTTTCGCGGGGAAGGCGAGCAGGGAGGCCGGCAAAGTGCAGCCAGAACGTCGGGTAAACGGGATTTATTTGCCAAAGACGGACAAGCACGGACAACACTCTGACACTACAATGACGGATCTGGCATACATGGGGAGACGCGGACTAATACACATGGGACTAGGCAAGAGAAACAGGACACAGGTGATCACAATTAGGAATGAACGCGAGGTAATGAGGGGGCGTGGCGCACACTAGGATCGTACGGAGCGGATCGTGACACTTACAATGTGCAAAAGTACATGCAATAATATACTAGCACACTGTCAACAAAGCCTCTTAAAATCTACCCCTTATCGCAGAACGTTGCCCTAGGGCAACGAAAAGATAAACTATATTTCAGAACCTGCAAAAAAATAAAATAAATAAATAAATCCTGGAAAAAAAAAAAAAAAGACTTCTCTACAGCTTCATAGACACGCACATATTTTTTCTTATCTACTGTTAACGCCAATATAAATAAGATTAGTAAAGGAAGTGCAGCGGGCGGCCTCATTTGCACTCAGTGGGACTGCCGGCCCCATTCACACCTAGATGATCAGGCGGGCCCGTTCGCACCTAGTTGACCGGGCGGCCGCATTTTCGTAGTTGAAAAGGCGCCCGGATTTGCATGCATTTGACCAGGTCGGCCACATTTACACATAGTTGAAAAGGCGGCCGCATTAACATTTAGTGGGCCCCATTCACGCCTAATTTAGGGCGGTGGGGGTGGAGCTGGGGTGTGGGGTGGGGGTTTAGCGCGGTGTGGTTGGAGCTGGGGATGGGCAGTGGCCAGCTCCCGGAGGCCTCCCGGTGCTCCCCGTGGGCCCCTGTGCACTCCCCGGGCCGCCAATGGCAGAGGCCCGGTGGCCAGGAAGGACAAATGTCCCGAAATTGACCAGACGACACCAGGCCTCCTGTCCAGGCAGGGGGCGGAGCCTCCCCAGCCTCGCCGGCCCGCCCGATCTTTGGGGCGGGCCCTGCGGGCGGTACTCCGGTATGGTACCAGCAAGATATCAGGGGAGAGCCGATCGCTTACAGGCTCCGCCATGAGAAGTCGGCCCGGTCGTCTTTCATAGTTGAAAAGGCTGCCTCCGAGTCCTACGTCTGACAGACAGTCAGACGTGATCCACTCTGGCAGGGCCCCTCCCTACACCGAAGACTATGTCGGTTGGAAGAGAATGGCGCACGACGCCCTCCTCTTCCACCACCACCACCACCACCACCACCACCACCACCGACGGGAGAAAGAAAGGGGCCGGTCGGTGGACCAGGCGGCCGGGGCCATAGAGGCGGGCCTGGCCAGGGTTCTGTGCGATGGCCGGTGCCTCTCAAACTCACCCCGCTGCTGCGTTTGGCCTCGGTGGACCAGGCGGCTTTACTTGCAGCTGAGTTTGAGAGGCCTCGCAGACTAACCCCGCTGCAGCTCCAAACCCTAGGCATAGGCCAGACGGGCAACCATAGCTACAGCCTTAGGACAAGGGCAACAGGGGCAGCCTCCGCCCAAGGCCTAAGCATAGGCCGCAGTGACAACCCAGGGGCCAAGGGGACGGGACGGGACGAGGGAGTGACGGAGGGGACACGGAGGGAGCAGGGGGGAACACCGGTGTGCTGCGGGCGGGACTGCAGAGCCGGGCTGGACGGGAGAGGCGGCCTCAGGCAGGGCCGCGGGCAGGACGGGAGAGGCGGCCTCAGGCAGGGCTGCGGGCATGTGTCCAGCAGAGGGGCGCCTCAGCGGGCGCCGCCATCACTTGGTCAGCAGGGGGCGCCTTGGCAGGCACCTCGGGCGTGTGTCCAGCAGGGGGCGCCTCGGCAGGTACCTCGGGCGCCTCAATCACGTGGCCAGCAGGCGGCGCCTCGGCGGGCACCTCAGGCGTGCGGCCAGCAGGGGGCGCCACGGGCAGAGCGGAGGCAGCAGCAGGCGTGCGACCGGCAGGGGGCGCCTCGGCAGGTACCTCGGGCGCCTCAATCACGTGGCCAGCAGGGGGCGCCTCGGCGGGCACCTCAGGCGTGCGGCCAGCAGGGGGCGCCAAGGGCAGAGCGGAGGCAGCTGCAGGCGTGCGACCAGCAGGGTGCGCCTCGGCTGGCGCCGCCGTCACGCGGCCAGCAGGGGGCGCAACCGCGGCCACCTCAGGCAGCTCAGGCGCCGGCAGGACAAGCGAGACGGGCAGTTCAGGCGCCGGCAGGACAGGCGAGACGGGCAGATCAGGCATTTCAAGTGCCGGCAGGACAGGCGAGACAGGCAGTTCAGGTGCTGGCAGGACAGGCGAGACAGGCAGTTCAGGTGCCGGCAGGACAGGCGGCTGGTCTCCGTCGGGACCGACCAGGCGGGTAGGGGTGCAGTCGTCCCAGGCGGGAAGCAGAGAGCAGGCTCCTAGGTACAGCGTTGGAGCTGCTTCCGCCAGCTCTCTGCTCCGCTTCTCCCGGCTGCTAATTAAGCGCTGGCTCAGGCGGCGAAGGCACTTACGTGTCCTCTGCAGCGGGTACTGTTGTCCGGGCGGGCGCTCCTCCGTGAGGAGGTCCGCGCCCCGGGTGGCCAGCTCCAGGGCTACAGGATCCTACAGTACTTTGGGTTGGGAGCGCCAAAACACAAAGTCTTGCAGGAGACCGATCCGGTGGTGCTCGGTCTCCTGCGTTGTGCTGTTTGGGAGATCCGTCATTCTGTCAGCTTTCGCGGGGAAGGCGAGCAGGGAGGCCGGCAAAGTGCAGCCAGAACGTCGGGTAAACGGGATTTATTTGCCAAAGACGGACAAGCACGGACAACACTCTGACACTACAATGACGGATCTGGCATACATGGGGAGACGCGGACTAATACACATGGGACTAGGCAAGAGAAACAGGACACAGGTGATCACAATTAGGAATGAACGCGAGGTAATGAGGGGGCGTGGCGCACACTAGGATCGTACGGAGCGGATCGTGACACTTACAATGTGCAAAAGTACATGCAATAATATACTAGCACACTGTCAACAAAGCCTCTTAAAATCTACCCCTTATCGCAGAACGTTGCCCTAGGGCAACGAAAAGATAAACTATATTTCAGAACCTGCAAAAAAATAAAATAAATAAATAAATCCTGGAAAAAAAAAAAAAAAGACTTCTCTACAGCTTCATAGACACGCACATATTTTTTCTTATCTACTGTTAACGCCAATATAAATAAGATTAGTAAAGGAAGTGCAGCGGGCGGCCTCATTTGCACTCAGTGGGACTGCCGGCCCCATTCACACCTAGATGATCAGGCGGGCCCGTTCGCACCTAGTTGACCGGGCGGCCGCATTTTCGTAGTTGAAAAGGCGCCCGGATTTGCATGCATTTGACCAGGTCGGCCACATTTACACATAGTTGAAAAGGCGGCCGCATTAACATTTAGTGGGCCCCATTCACGCCTAATTTAGGGCGGTGGGGGTGGAGCTGGGGTGTGGGGTGGGGGTTTAGCGCGGTGTGGTTGGAGCTGGGGATGGGCAGTGGCCAGCTCCCGGAGGCCTCCCGGTGCTCCCCGTGGGCCCCTGTGCACTCCCCGGGCCGCCAATGGCAGAGGCCCGGTGGCCAGGAAGGACAAATGTCCCGAAATTGACCAGACGACACCAGGCCTCCTGTCCAGGCAGGGGGCGGAGCCTCCCCAGCCTCGCCGGCCCGCCCGATCTTTGGGGCGGGCCCTGCGGGCGGTACTCCGGTATGGTACCAGCAAGATATCAGGGGAGAGCCGATCGCTTACAGGCTCCGCCATGAGAAGTCGGCCCGGTCGTCTTTCATAGTTGAAAAGGCGGCCTCCGAGTCCTACGTCTGACAGACAGTCAGACGTGATCCACTCTGGCAGGGCCCCTCCCTACACCGAAGACTATGTCGGTTGGAAGAGAATGGCGCACGACGCCCTCCTCTTCCACCACCACCACCACCACCACCACCACCACCACCGACGGGAGAAAGAAAGGGGCCGGTCGGTGGACCAGGCGGCCGGGGCCATAGAGGCGGGCCTGGCCAGGGTTCTGTGCGATGGCCGGTGCCTCTCAAACTCACCCCGCTGCTGCGTTTGGCCTCGGTGGACCAGGCGGCTTTACTTGCAGCTGAGTTTGAGAGGCCTCGCAGACTAACCCCGCTGCAGCTCCAAACCCTAGGCATAGGCCAGACGGGCAACCATAGCTACAGCCTTAGGACAAGGGCAACAGGGGCAGCCTCCGCCCAAGGCCTAAGCATAGGCCGCAGTGACAACCTAGGGGCCAAGGGGACGGGACGGGACGAGGGAGTGACGGAGGGGACACGGAGGGAGCAGGGGGGAACACCGGTGTGCTGCGGGCGGGACTGCAGAGCCGGGCTGGACGGGAGAGGCGGCCTCAGGCAGGGCCGCGGGCAGGACGGGAGAGGCGGCCTCAGGCAGGGCTGCGGGCATGTGTCCAGCAGAGGGGCGCCTCAGCGGGCGCCGCCATCACTTGGTCAGCAGGGGGCGCCTTGGCAGGCACCTCGGGCGTGTGTCCAGCAGGGGGCGCCTCGGCAGGTACCTCGGGCGCCTCAATCACGTGGCCAGCAGGCGGCGCCTCGGCGGGCACCTCAGGCGTGCGGCCAGCAGGGGGCGCCACGGGCAGAGCGGAGGCAGCAGCAGGCGTGCGACCGGCAGGGGGCGCCTCGGCAGGTACCTCGGGCGCCTCAATCACGTGGCCAGCAGGGGGCGCCTCGGCGGGCACCTCAGGCGTGCGGCCAGCAGGGGGCGCCAAGGGCAGAGCGGAGGCAGCTGCAGGCGTGCGACCAGCAGGGTGCGCCTCGGCTGGCGCCGCCGTCACGCGGCCAGCAGGGGGCGCAACCGCGGCCACCTCAGGCAGCTCAGGCGCCGGCAGGACAAGCGAGACGGGCAGTTCAGGCGCCGGCAGGACAGGCGAGACGGGCAGATCAGGCATTTCAAGTGCCGGCAGGACAGGCGAGACAGGCAGTTCAGGTGCTGGCAGGACAGGCGAGACAGGCAGTTCAGGTGCCGGCAGGACAGGCGGCTGGTCTCCGTCGGGACCGACCAGGCGGGTAGGGGTGCAGTCGTCCCAGGCGGGAAGCAGAGAGCAGGCTCCTAGGTACAGCGTTGGAGCTGCTTCCGCCAGCTCTCTGCTCCGCTTCTCCCGGCTGCTAATTAAGCGCTGGCTCAGGCGGCGAAGGCACTTACGTGTCCTCTGCAGCGGGTACTGTTGTCCGGGCGGGCGCTCCTCCGTGAGGAGGTCCGCGCCCCGGGTGGCCAGCTCCAGGGCTACAGGATCCTACAGTACTTTGGGTTGGGAGCGCCAAAACACAAAGTCTTGCAGGAGACCGATCCGGTGGTGCTCGGTCTCCTGCGTTGTGCTGTTTGGGAGATCCGTCATTCTGTCAGCTTTCGTGGGGAAGGCGAGCAGGGAGGCCGGCAAAGTGCAGCCAGAACGTCGGGTAAACGGGATTTATTTGCCAAAGACGGACAAGCACGGACAACACTCTGACACTACAATGACGGATCTGGCATACATGGGGAGACGCGGACTAATACACATGGGACTAGGCAAGAGAAACAGGACACAGGTGATCACAATTAGGAATGAACGCGAGGTAATGAGGGGGCGTGGCGCACACTAGGATCGTACGGAGCGGATCGTGACACTTACAATGTGCAAAAGTACATGCAATAATATACTAGCACACTGTCAACAAAGCCTCTTAAAATCTACCCCTTATCGCAGAACGTTGCCCTAGGGCAACGAAAAGATAAACTATATTTCAGAACCTGCAAAAAAATAAAATAAATAAATAAATCCTGGAAAAAAAAAAAAAAGACTTCTCTACAGCTTCATAGACACGCACATATTTCTTCTTATCTACTGTTAACGCCAATATAAATAAGATTAGTAAAGGAAGTGCAGCGGGCGGCCTCATTTGCACTCAGTGGGACTGCCGGCCCCATTCACACCTAGATGATCAGGCGGGCCCGTTCGCACCTAGTTGACCGGGCGGCCGCATTTTCGTAGTTGAAAAGGCGCCCGGATTTGCATGCATTTGACCAGGTCGGCCACATTTACACATAGTTGAAAAGGCGGCCGCATTAACATTTAGTGGGCCCCATTCACGCCTAATTTAGGGCGGTGGGGGTGGAGCTGGGGTGTGGGGTGGGGGTTTAGCGCGGTGTGGTTGGAGCTGGGGATGGGCAGTGGCCAGCTCCCGGAGGCCTCCCGGTGCTCCCCGTGGGCCCCTGTGCACTCCCCGGGCCGCCAATGGCAGAGGCCCGGTGGCCAGGAAGGACAAATGTCCCGAAATTGACCAGACGACACCAGGCCTCCTGTCCAGGCAGGGGGCGGAGCCTCCCCAGCCTCGCCGGCCCGCCCGATCTTTGGGGCGGGCCCTGCGGGCGGTACTCCGGTATGGTACCAGCAAGATATCAGGGGAGAGCCGATCGCTTACAGGCTCCGCCATGAGAAGTCGGCCCGGTCGTCTTTCATAGTTGAAAAGGCGGCCTCCGAGTCCTACGTCTGACAGACAGTCAGACGTGATCCACTCTGGCAGGGCCCCTCCCTACACCGAAGACTATGTCGGTTGGAAGAGAATGGCGCACGACGCCCTCCTCTTCCACCACCACCACCGACGGGAGAAAGAAAGGGGCCGGTCGGTGGACCAGGCGGCCGGGGCCATAGAGGCGGGCCTGGCCAGGGTTCTGTGCGATGGCCACGGGCAGAGCGGAGGCAGCAGCAGGCGTGCGACCGGCAGGGGGCGCCTCGGCAGGTACCTCGGGCGCCTCAATCACGTGGCCAGCAGGGGGCGCCTCGGCGGGCACCTCAGGCGTGCGGCCAGCAGGGGGCGCCACGGGCAGAGCGGAGGCAGCTGCAGGCGTGCGACCAGCAGGGTGCGCCTCGGCTGGCGCCGCCGTCACGCGGCCAGCAGGGGGCGCAACCGCGGCCACCTCAGGCAGCTCAGGCGCCGGCAGGACAAGCGAGACGGGCAGTTCAGGCGCCGGCAGGACAGGCGAGACGGGCAGATCAGGCATTTCCTTTGGGGCGGGCCCTGCGGGCGGTACTCCGGTATGGTACCAGCAAGATATCAGGGGAGAGCCGATCGCTTACAGGCTCCGCCATGAGAAGTCGGCCCGGTCGTCTTTCATAGTTGAAAAGGCGGCCTCCGAGTCCTACGTCTGACAGACAGTCAGACGTGATCCACTCTGGCAGGGCCCCTCCCTACACCGAAGACTATGTCGGTTGGAAGAGAATGGCGCACGACGCCCTCCTCTTCCACCACCGACGGGAGAAAGAAAGGGGCCGGTCGGTGGACCAGGCGGCCGGGGCCATAGAGGCGGGCCTGGCCAGGGTTCTGTGCGATGGCCGGTGCCTCTCAAACTCACCCCGCTGCTGCGTTTGGCCTCGGTGGACCAGGCGGCTTTACTTGCAGCTGAGTTTGAGAGGCCTCACAGACTAACCCCGCTGCAGCTCCAAACCCTAGGCATAGGCCAGACGGGCAACCATAGCTACAGCCTTAGGACAAGGGCAACAGGGGCAGCCTCCGCCCAAGGCCTAAGCATAGGCCGCAGTGACAACCCAGGGGCCAAGGGGACGGGACGGGACGAGGGAGTGACGGAGGGGACACGGAGGGAGCAGGGGGGAACACCGGTGTGCTGCGGGCGGGACTGCAGAGCCGGGCTGGACGGGAGAGGCGGCCTCAGGCAGGGCCGCGGGCAGGACGGGAGAGGCGGCCTCAGGCAGGGCTGCGGGCATGTGTCCAGCAGAGGGGCGCCTCAGCGGGCGCCGCCATCACTTGGTCAGCAGGGGGCGCCTTGGCAGGCACCTCGGGCGTGTGTCCAGCAGGGGGCGCCTCGGCAGGTACCTCGGGCGCCTCAATCACGTGGCCAGCAGGCGGCGCCTCGGCGGGCACCTCAGGCGTGCGGCCAGCAGGGGGCGCCACGGGCAGAGCGGAGGCAGCAGCAGGCGTGCGACCGGCAGGGGGCGCCTCGGCAGGTACCTCGGGCGCCTCAATCACGTGGCCAGCAGGGGGCGCCTCGGCGGGCACCTCAGGCGTGCGGCCAGCAGGGGGCGCCACGGGCAGAGCGGAGGCAGCTGCAGGCGTGCGACCAGCAGGGTGCGCCTCGGCTGGCGCCGCCGTCACGCGGCCAGCAGGGGGCGCAACCGCGGCCACCTCAGGCAGCTCAGGCGCCGGCAGGACAAGCGAGACGGGCAGTTCAGGCGCCGGCAGGACAGGCAAGACGGGCAGATCAGGCATTTCAAGTGCCGGCAGGACAGGCGAGACGGGCAGATCAGGCATTTCAAGTGCCGGCAGGACAGGCGAGACAGGCAGTTCAGGTGCTGGCAGGACAGGCGAGACAGGCAGTTCAGGTGCCGGCAGGACAGGCGGCTGGTCTCCGTCGGGACCGACCAGGCGGGTAGGGGTGCAGTCGTCCCAGGCGGGAAGCAGAGAGCAGGCTCCTAGGTACAGCGTTGGAGCTGCTTCCGCCAGCTCTCTGCTCCGCTTCTCCCGGCTGCTAATTAAGCGCTGGCTCAGGCGGCGAAGGCACTTACGTGTCCTCTGCAGCGGGTACTGTTGTCCGGGCGGGCGCTCCTCCGTGAGGAGGTCCGCGCCCCGGGTGGCCAGCTCCAGGGCTACAGGATCCTACAGTACTTTGGGTTGGGAGCGCCAAAACACAAAGTCTTGCAGGAGACCGATCCGGTGGTGCTCGGTCTCCTGCGTTGTGCTGTTTGGGAGATCCGTCATTCTGTCAGCTTTCGCGGGGAAGGCGAGCAGGGAGGCCGGCAAAGTGCAGCCAGAACGTCGGGTAAACGGGATTTATTTGCCAAAGACGGACAAGCACGGACAACACTCTGACACTACAATGACGGATCTGGCATACATGGGGAGACGCGGACTAATACACATGGGACTAGGCAAGAGAAACAGGACACAGGTGATCACAATTAGGAATGAACGCGAGGTAATGAGGGGGCGTGGCGCACACTAGGATCGTACGGAGCGGATCGTGACACTTACAATGTGCAAAAGTACATGCAATAATATACTAGCACACTGTCAACAAAGCCTCTTAAAATCTACCCCTTATCGCAGAACGTTGCCCTAGGGCAACGAAAAGATAAACTATATTTCAGAACCTGCAAAAAAATAAAATAAATAAATAAATCCTGGAAAAAAAAAAAAAAGACTTCTCTACAGCTTCATAGACACGCACATATTTCTTCTTATCTACTGTTAACGCCAATATAAATAAGATTAGTAAAGGAAGTGCAGCGGGCGGCCTCATTTGCACTCAGTGGGACTGCCGGCCCCATTCACACCTAGATGATCAGGCGGGCCCGTTCGCACCTAGTTGACCGGGCGGCCGCATTTTCGTAGTTGAAAAGGCGCCCGGATTTGCATGCATTTGACCAGGTCGGCCACATTTACACATAGTTGAAAAGGCGGCCGCATTAACATTTAGTGGGCCCCATTCACGCCTAATTTAGGGCGGTGGGGGTGGAGCTGGGGTGTGGGGTGGGGGTTTAGCGCGGTGTGGTTGGAGCTGGGGATGGGCAGTGGCCAGCTCCCGGAGGCCTCCCGGTGCTCCCCGTGGGCCCCTGTGCACTCCCCGGGCCGCCAATGGCAGAGGCCCGGTGGCCAGGAAGGACAAATGTCCCGAAATTGACCAGACGACACCAGGCCTCCTGTCCAGGCAGGGGGCGGAGCCTCCCCAGCCTCGCCGGCCCGCCCGATCTTTGGGGCGGGCCCTGCGGGCGGTACTCCGGTATGGTACCAGCAAGATATCAGGGGAGAGCCGATCGCTTACAGGCTCCGCCATGAGAAGTCGGCCCGGTCGTCTTTCATAGTTGAAAAGGCGGCCTCCGAGTCCTACGTCTGACAGACAGTCAGACGTGATCCACTCTGGCAGGGCCCCTCCCTACACCGAAGACTATGTCGGTTGGAAGAGAATGGCGCACGACGCCCTCCTCTTCCACCACCACCACCGACGGGAGAAAGAAAGGGGCCGGTCGGTGGACCAGGCGGCCGGGGCCATAGAGGCGGGCCTGGCCAGGGTTCTGTGCGATGGCCGGTGCCTCTCAAACTCACCCCGCTGCTGCGTTTGGCCTCGGTGGACCAGGCGGCTTTACTTGCAGCTGAGTTTGAGAGGCCTCGCAGACTAACCCCGCTGCAGCTCCAAACCCTAGGCATAGGCCAGACGGGCAACCATAGCTACAGCCTTAGGACAAGGGCAACAGGGGCAGCCTCCGCCCAAGGCCTAAGCATAGGCCGCAGTGACAACCCAGGGGCCAAGGGGACGGGACGGGACGAGGGAGTGACGGAGGGGACACGGAGGGAGCAGGGGGGAACACCGGTGTGCTGCGGGCGGGACTGCAGAGCCGGGCTGGACGGGAGAGGCGGCCTCAGGCAGGGCCGCGGGCAGGACGGGAGAGGCGGCCTCAGGCAGGGCTGCGGGCATGTGTCCAGCAGAGGGGCGCCTCAGCGGGCGCCGCCATCACTTGGTCAGCAGGGGGCGCCTTGGCAGGCACCTCGGGCGTGTGTCCAGCAGGGGGCGCCTCGGCAGGTACCTCGGGCGCCTCAATCACGTGGCCAGCAGGCGGCGCCTCGGCGGGCACCTCAGGCGTGCGGCCAGCAGGGGGCGCCACGGGCAGAGCGGAGGCAGCAGCAGGCGTGCGACCGGCAGGGGGCGCCTCGGCAGGTACCTCGGGCGCCTCAATCACGTGGCCAGCAGGGGGCGCCTCGGCGGGCACCTCAGGCGTGCGGCCAGCAGGGGGCGCCAAGGGCAGAGCGGAGGCAGCTGCAGGCGTGCGACCAGCAGGGTGCGCCTCGGCTGGCGCCGCCGTCACGCGGCCAGCAGGGGGCGCAACCGCGGCCACCTCAGGCAGCTCAGGCGCCGGCAGGACAAGCGAGACGGGCAGTTCAGGCGCCGGCAGGACAGGCGAGACGGGCAGATCAGGCATTTCAAGTGCCGGCAGGACAGGCGAGACAGGCAGTTCAGGTGCTGGCAGGACAGGCGAGACAGGCAGTTCAGGTGCCGGCAGGACAGGCGGCTGGTCTCCGTCGGGACCGACCAGGCGGGTAGGGGTGCAGTCGTCCCAGGCGGGAAGCAGAGAGCAGGCTCCTAGGTACAGCGTTGGAGCTGCTTCCGCCAGCTCTCTGCTCCGCTTCTCCCGGCTGCTAATTAAGCGCTGGCTCAGGCGGCGAAGGCACTTACGTGTCCTCTGCAGCGGGTACTGTTGTCCGGGCGGGCGCTCCTCCGTGAGGAGGTCCGCGCCCCGGGTGGCCAGCTCCAGGGCTACAGGATCCTACAGTACTTTGGGTTGGGAGCGCCAAAACACAAAGTCTTGCAGGAGACCGATCCGGTGGTGCTCGGTCTCCTGCGTTGTGCTGTTTGGGAGATCCGTCATTCTGTCAGCTTTCGCGGGGAAGGCGAGCAGGGAGGCCGGCAAAGTGCAGCCAGAACGTCGGGTAAACGGGATTTATTTGCCAAAGACGGACAAGCACGGACAACACTCTGACACTACAATGACGGATCTGGCATACATGGGGAGACGCGGACTAATACACATGGGACTAGGCAAGAGAAACAGGACACAGGTGATCACAATTAGGAATGAACGCGAGGTAATGAGGGGGCGTGGCGCACACTAGGATCGTACGGAGCGGATCGTGACACTTACAATGTGCAAAAGTACATGCAATAATATACTAGCACACTGTCAACAAAGCCTCTTAAAATCTACCCCTTATCGCAGAACGTTGCCCTAGGGCAACGAAAAGATAAACTATATTTCAGAACCTGCAAAAAAATTAAATAAATAAATAAATCCTGGAAAAAAAAAAAAAAGACTTCTCTACAGCTTCATAGACACGCACATATTTCTTCTTATCTACTGTTAACGCCAATATAAATAAGATTAGTAAAGGAAGTGCAGCGGGCGGCCTCATTTGCACTCAGTGGGACTGCCGGCCCCATTCACACCTAGATGATCAGGCGGGCCCGTTCGCACCTAGTTGACCGGGCGGCCGCATTTTCGTAGTTGAAAAGGCGCCCGGATTTGCATGCATTTGACCAGGTCGGCCACATTTACACATAGTTGAAAAGGCGGCCGCATTAACATTTAGTGGGCCCCATTCACGCCTAATTTAGGGCGGTGGGGGTGGAGCTGGGGTGTGGGGTGGGGGTTTAGCGCGGTGTGGTTGGAGCTGGGGATGGGCAGTGGCCAGCTCCCGGAGGCCTCCCGGTGCTCCCCGTGGGCCCCTGTGCACTCCCCGGGCCGCCAATGGCAGAGGCCCGGTGGCCAGGAAGGACAAATGTCCCGAAATTGACCAGACGACACCAGGCCTCCTGTCCAGGCAGGGGGCGGAGCCTCCCCAGCCTCGCCGGCCCGCCCGATCTTTGGGGCGGGCCCTGCGGGCGGTACTCCGGTATGGTACCAGCAAGATATCAGGGGAGAGCCGATCGCTTACAGGCTCCGCCATGAGAAGTCGGCCCGGTCGTCTTTCATAGTTGAAAAGGCGGCCTCCGAGTCCTACGTCTGACAGACAGTCAGACGTGATCCACTCTGGCAGGGCCCCTCCCTACACCGAAGACTATGTCGGTTGGAAGAGAATGGCGCACGACGCCCTCCTCTTCCACCACCACCACCACCACCACCACCGACGGGAGAAAGAAAGGGGCCGGTCGGTGGACCAGGCGGCCGGGGCCATAGAGGCGGGCCTGGCCAGGGTTCTGTGCGATGGCCGGTGCCTCTCAAACTCACCCCGCTGCTGCGTTTGGCCTCGGTGGACCAGGCGGCTTTACTTGCAGCTGAGTTTGAGAGGCCTCGCAGACTAACCCCGCTGCAGCTCCAAACCCTAGGCATAGGCCAGACGGGCAACCATAGCTACAGCCTTAGGACAAGGGCAACAGGGGCAGCCTCCGCCCAAGGCCTAAGCATAGGCCGCAGTGACAACCCAGGGGCCAAGGGGACGGGACGGGACGAGGGAGTGACGGAGGGGACACGGAGGGAGCAGGGGGGAACACCGGTGTGCTGCGGGCGGGACTGCAGAGCCGGGCTGGACGGGAGAGGCGGCCTCAGGCAGGGCCGCGGGCAGGACGGGAGAGGCGGCCTCAGGCAGGGCTGCGGGCATGTGTCCAGCAGAGGGGCGCCTCAGCGGGCGCCGCCATCACTTGGTCAGCAGGGGGCGCCTTGGCAGGCACCTCGGGCGTGTGTCCAGCAGGGGGCGCCTCGGCAGGTACCTCGGGCGCCTCAATCACGTGGCCAGCAGGCGGCGCCTCGGCGGGCACCTCAGGCGTGCGGCCAGCAGGGGGCGCCACGGGCAGAGCGGAGGCAGCAGCAGGCGTGCGACCGGCAGGGGGCGCCTCGGCAGGTACCTCGGGCGCCTCAATCACGTGGCCAGCAGGGGGCGCCTCGGCGGGCACCTCAGGCGTGCGGCCAGCAGGGGGCGCCAAGGGCAGAGCGGAGGCAGCTGCAGGCGTGCGACCAGCAGGGTGCGCCTCGGCTGGCGCCGCCGTCACGCGGCCAGCAGGGGGCGCAACCGCGGCCACCTCAGGCAGCTCAGGCGCCGGCAGGACAAGCGAGACGGGCAGTTCAGGCGCCGGCAGGACAGGCGAGACGGGCAGATCAGGCATTTCAAGTGCCGGCAGGACAGGCGAGACAGGCAGTTCAGGTGCTGGCAGGACAGGCGAGACAGGCAGTTCAGGTGCCGGCAGGACAGGCGGCTGGTCTCCGTCGGGACCGACCAGGCGGGTAGGGGTGCAGTCGTCCCAGGCGGGAAGCAGAGAGCAGGCTCCTAGGTACAGCGTTGGAGCTGCTTCCGCCAGCTCTCTGCTCCGCTTCTCCCGGCTGCTAATTAAGCGCTGGCTCAGGCGGCGAAGGCACTTACGTGTCCTCTGCAGCGGGTACTGTTGTCCGGGCGGGCGCTCCTCCGTGAGGAGGTCCGCGCCCCGGGTGGCCAGCTCCAGGGCTACAGGATCCTACAGTACTTTGGGTTGGGAGCGCCAAAACACAAAGTCTTGCAGGAGACCGATCCGGTGGTGCTCGGTCTCCTGCGTTGTGCTGTTTGGGAGATCCGTCATTCTGTCAGCTTTCGCGGGGAAGGCGAGCAGGGAGGCCGGCAAAGTGCAGCCAGAACGTCGGGTAAACGGGATTTATTTGCCAAAGACGGACAAGCACGGACAACACTCTGACACTACAATGACGGATCTGGCATACATGGGGAGACGCGGACTAATACACATGGGACTAGGCAAGAGAAACAGGACACAGGTGATCACAATTAGGAATGAACGCGAGGTAATGAGGGGGCGTGGCGCACACTAGGATCGTACGGAGCGGATCGTGACACTTACAATGTGCAAAAGTACATGCAATAATATACTAGCACACTGTCAACAAAGCCTCTTAAAATCTACCCCTTATCGCAGAACGTTGCCCTAGGGCAACGAAAAGATAAACTATATTTCAGAACCTGCAAAAAAATAAAATAAATAAATAAATCCTGGAAAAAAAAAAAAAAAGACTTCTCTACAGCTTCATAGACACGCACATATTTTTTCTTATCTACTGTTAACGCCAATATAAATAAGATTAGTAAAGGAAGTGCAGCGGGCGGCCTCATTTGCACTCAGTGGGACTGCCGGCCCCATTCACACCTAGATGATCAGGCGGGCCCGTTCGCACCTAGTTGACCGGGCGGCCGCATTTTCGTAGTTGAAAAGGCGCCCGGATTTGCATGCATTTGACCAGGTCGGCCACATTTACACATAGTTGAAAAGGCGGCCGCATTAACATTTAGTGGGCCCCATTCACGCCTAATTTAGGGCGGTGGGGGTGGAGCTGGGGTGTGGGGTGGGGGTTTAGCGCGGTGTGGTTGGAGCTGGGGATGGGCAGTGGCCAGCTCCCGGAGGCCTCCCGGTGCTCCCCGTGGGCCCCTGTGCACTCCCCGGGCCGCCAATGGCAGAGGCCCGGTGGCCAGGAAGGACAAATGTCCCGAAATTGACCAGACGACACCAGGCCTCCTGTCCAGGCAGGGGGCGGAGCCTCCCCAGCCTCGCCGGCCCGCCCGATCTTTGGGGCGGGCCCTGCGGGCGGTACTCCGGTATGGTACCAGCAAGATATCAGGGGAGAGCCGATCGCTTACAGGCTCCGCCATGAGAAGTCGGCCCGGTCGTCTTTCATAGTTGAAAAGGCGGCCTCCGAGTCCTACGTCTGACAGACAGTCAGACGTGATCCACTCTGGCAGGGCCCCTCCCTACACCGAAGACTATGTCGGTTGGAAGAGAATGGCGCACGACGCCCTCCTCTTCCACCACCACCACCGACGGGAGAAAGAAAGGGGCCGGTCGGTGGACCAGGCGGCCGGGGCCATAGAGGCGGGCCTGGCCAGGGTTCTGTGCGATGGCCGGTGCCTCTCAAACTCACCCCGCTGCTGCGTTTGGCCTCGGTGGACCAGGCGGCTTTACTTGCAGCTGAGTTTGAGAGGCCTCGCAGACTAACCCCGCTGCAGCTCCAAACCCTAGGCATAGGCCAGACGGGCAACCATAGCTACAGCCTTAGGACAAGGGCAACAGGGGCAGCCTCCGCCCAAGGCCTAAGCATAGGCCGCAGTGACAACCCAGGGGCCAAGGGGACGGGACGGGACGAGGGAGTGACGGAGGGGACACGGAGGGAGCAGGGGGGAACACCGGTGTGCTGCGGGCGGGACTGCAGAGCCGGGCTGGACGGGAGAGGCGGCCTCAGGCAGGGCCGCGGGCAGGACGGGAGAGGCGGCCTCAGGCAGGGCTGCGGGCATGTGTCCAGCAGAGGGGCGCCTCAGCGGGCGCCGCCATCACTTGGTCAGCAGGGGGCGCCTTGGCAGGCACCTCGGGCGTGTGTCCAGCAGGGGGCGCCTCGGCAGGTACCTCGGGCGCCTCAATCACGTGGCCAGCAGGCGGCGCCTCGGCGGGCACCTCAGGCGTGCGGCCAGCAGGGGGCGCCACGGGCAGAGCGGAGGCAGCAGCAGGCGTGCGACCGGCAGGGGGCGCCTCGGCAGGTACCTCGGGCGCCTCAATCACGTGGCCAGCAGGGGGCGCCTCGGCGGGCACCTCAGGCGTGCGGCCAGCAGGGGGCGCCAAGGGCAGAGCGGAGGCAGCTGCAGGCGTGCGACCAGCAGGGTGCGCCTCGGCTGGCGCCGCCGTCACGCGGCCAGCAGGGGGCGCAACCGCGGCCACCTCAGGCAGCTCAGGCGCCGGCAGGACAAGCGAGACGGGCAGTTCAGGCGCCGGCAGGACAGGCGAGACGGGCAGATCAGGCATTTCAAGTGCCGGCAGGACAGGCGAGACGGGCAGATCAGGCATTTCAAGTGCCGGCAGGACAGGCGAGACAGGCAGTTCAGGTGCTGGCAGGACAGGCGAGACAGGCAGTTCAGGTGCCGGCAGGACAGGCGGCTGGTCTCCGTCGGGACCGACCAGGCGGGTAGGGGTGCAGTCGTCCCAGGCGGGAAGCAGAGAGCAGGCTCCTAGGTACAGCGTTGGAGCTGCTTCCGCCAGCTCTCTGCTCCGCTTCTCCCGGCTGCTAATTAAGCGCTGGCTCAGGCGGCGAAGGCACTTACGTGTCCTCTGCAGCGGGTACTGTTGTCCGGGCGGGCGCTCCTCCGTGAGGAGGTCCACGCCCCGGGTGGCCAGCTCCAGGGCTACAGGATCCTACAGTACTTTGGGTTGGGAGCGCCAAAACACAAAGTCTTGCAGGAGACCGATCCGGTGGTGCTCGGTCTCCTGCGTTGTGCTGTTTGGGAGATCCGTCATTCTGTCAGCTTTCGCGGGGAAGGCGAGCAGGGAGGCCGGCAAAGTGCAGCCAGAACGTCGGGTAAACGGGATTTATTTGCCAAAGACGGACAAGCACGGACAACACTCTGACACTACAATGACGGATCTGGCATACATGGGGAGACGCGGACTAATACACATGGGACTAGGCAAGAGAAACAGGACACAGGTGATCACAATTAGGAATGAACGCGAGGTAATGAGGGGGCGTGGCGCACACTAGGATCGTACGGAGCGGATCGTGACACTTACAATGTGCAAAAGTACATGCAATAATATACTAGCACACTGTCAACAAAGCCTCTTAAAATCTACCCCTTATCGCAGAACGTTGCCCTAGGGCAACGAAAAGATAAACTATATTTCAGAACCTGCAAAAAAATAAAATAAATAAATAAATCCTGGAAAAAAAAAAAAAAAGACTTCTCTACAGCTTCATAGACACGCACATATTTTTTCTTATCTACTGTTAACGCCAATATAAATAAGATTAGTAAAGGAAGTGCAGCGGGCGGCCTCATTTGCACTCAGTGGGACTGCCGGCCCCATTCACACCTAGATGATCAGGCGGGCCCGTTCGCACCTAGTTGACCGGGCGGCCGCATTTTCGTAGTTGAAAAGGCGCCCGGATTTGCATGCATTTGACCAGGTCGGCCACATTTACACATAGTTGAAAAGGCGGCCGCATTAACATTTAGTGGGCCCCATTCACGCCTAATTTAGGGCGGTGGGGGTGGAGCTGGGGTGTGGGGTGGGGGTTTAGCGCGGTGTGGTTGGAGCTGGGGATGGGCAGTGGCCAGCTCCCGGAGGCCTCCCGGTGCTCCCCGTGGGCCCCTGTGCACTCCCCGGGCCGCCAATGGCAGAGGCCCGGTGGCCAGGAAGGACAAATGTCCCGAAATTGACCAGACGACACCAGGCCTCCTGTCCAGGCAGGGGGCGGAGCCTCCCCAGCCTCGCCGGCCCGCCCGATCTTTGGGGCGGGCCCTGCGGGCGGTACTCCGGTATGGTACCAGCAAGATATCAGGGGAGAGCCGATCGCTTACAGGCTCCGCCATGAGAAGTCGGCCCGGTCGTCTTTCATAGTTGAAAAGGCGGCCTCCGAGTCCTACGTCTGACAGACAGTCAGACGTGATCCACTCTGGCAGGGCCCCTCCCTACACCGAAGACTATGTCGGTTGGAAGAGAATGGCGCACGACGCCCTCCTCTTCCACCACCACCACCACCACCACCACCACCGACGGGAGAAAGAAAGGGGCCGGTCGGTGGACCAGGCGGCCGGGGCCATAGAGGCGGGCCTGGCCAGGGTTCTGTGCGATGGCCGGTGCCTCTCAAACTCACCCCGCTGCTGCGTTTGGCCTCGGTGGACCAGGCGGCTTTACTTGCAGCTGAGTTTGAGAGGCCTCGCAGACTAACCCCGCTGCAGCTCCAAACCCTAGGCATAGGCCAGACGGGCAACCATAGCTACAGCCTTAGGACAAGGGCAACAGGGGCAGCCTCCGCCCAAGGCCTAAGCATAGGCCGCAGTGACAACCCAGGGGCCAAGGGGACGGGACGGGACGAGGGAGTGACGGAGGGGACACGGAGGGAGCAGGGGGGAACACCGGTGTGCTGCGGGCGGGACTGCAGAGCCGGGCTGGACGGGAGAGGCGGCCTCAGGCAGGGCCGCGGGCAGGACGGGAGAGGCGGCCTCAGGCAGGGCTGCGGGCATGTGTCCAGCAGAGGGGCGCCTCAGCGGGCGCCGCCATCACTTGGTCAGCAGGGGGCGCCTTGGCAGGCACCTCGGGCGTGTGTCCAGCAGGGGGCGCCTCGGCAGGTACCTCGGGCGCCTCAATCACGTGGCCAGCAGGCGGCGCCTCGGCGGGCACCTCAGGCGTGCGGCCAGCAGGGGGCGCCACGGGCAGAGCGGAGGCAGCAGCAGGCGTGCGACCGGCAGGGGGCGCCTCGGCAGGTACCTCGGGCGCCTCAATCACGTGGCCAGCAGGGGGCGCCTCGGCGGGCACCTCAGGCGTGCGGCCAGCAGGGGGCGCCAAGGGCAGAGCGGAGGCAGCTGCAGGCGTGCGACCAGCAGGGTGCGCCTCGGCTGGCGCCGCCGTCACGCGGCCAGCAGGGGGCGCAACCGCGGCCACCTCAGGCAGCTCAGGCGCCGGCAGGACAAGCGAGACGGGCAGTTCAGGCGCCGGCAGGACAGGCGAGACGGGCAGATCAGGCATTTCAAGTGCCGGCAGGACAGGCGAGACAGGCAGTTCAGGTGCTGGCAGGACAGGCGAGACAGGCAGTTCAGGTGCCGGCAGGACAGGCGGCTGGTCTCCGTCGGGACCGACCAGGCGGGTAGGGGTGCAGTCGTCCCAGGCGGGAAGCAGAGAGCAGGCTCCTAGGTACAGCGTTGGAGCTGCTTCCGCCAGCTCTCTGCTCCGCTTCTCCCGGCTGCTAATTAAGCGCTGGCTCAGGCGGCGAAGGCACTTACGTGTCCTCTGCAGCGGGTACTGTTGTCCGGGCGGGCGCTCCTCCGTGAGGAGGTCCGCGCCCCGGGTGGCCAGCTCCAGGGCTACAGGATCCTACAGTACTTTGGGTTGGGAGCGCCAAAACACAAAGTCTTGCAGGAGACCGATCCGGTGGTGCTCGGTCTCCTGCGTTGTGCTGTTTGGGAGATCCGTCATTCTGTCAGCTTTCGCGGGGAAGGCGAGCAGGGAGGCCGGCAAAGTGCAGCCAGAACGTCGGGTAAACGGGATTTATTTGCCAAAGACGGACAAGCACGGACAACACTCTGACACTACAATGACGGATCTGGCATACATGGGGAGACGCGGACTAATACACATGGGACTAGGCAAGAGAAACAGGACACAGGTGATCACAATTAGGAATGAACGCGAGGTAATGAGGGGGCGTGGCGCACACTAGGATCGTACGGAGCGGATCGTGACACTTACAATGTGCAAAAGTACATGCAATAATATACTAGCACACTGTCAACAAAGCCTCTTAAAATCTACCCCTTATCGCAGAACGTTGCCCTAGGGCAACGAAAAGATAAACTATATTTCAGAACCTGCAAAAAAATAAAATAAATAAATAAATCCTGGAAAAAAAAAAAAAAGACTTCTCTACAGCTTCATAGACACGCACATATTTCTTCTTATCTACTGTTAACGCCAATATAAATAAGATTAGTAAAGGAAGTGCAGCGGGCGGCCTCATTTGCACTCAGTGGGACTGCCGGCCCCATTCACACCTAGATGATCAGGCGGGCCCGTTCGCACCTAGTTGACCGGGCGGCCGCATTTTCGTAGTTGAAAAGGTGCCCGGATTTGCATGCATTTGACCAGGTCGGCCACATTTACACATAGTTGAAAAGGCGGCCGCATTAACATTTAGTGGGCCCCATTCACGCCTAATTTAGGGCGGTGGGGGTGGAGCTGGGGTGTGGGGTGGGGGTTTAGCGCGGTGTGGTTGGAGCTGGGGATGGGCAGTGGCCAGCTCCCGGAGGCCTCCCGGTGCTCCCCGTGGGCCCCTGTGCACTCCCCGGGCCGCCAATGGCAGAGGCCCGGTGGCCAGGAAGGACAAATGTCCCGAAATTGACCAGACGACACCAGGCCTCCTGTCCAGGCAGGGGGCGGAGCCTCCCCAGCCTCGCCGGCCCGCCCGATCTTTGGGGCGGGCCCTGCGGGCGGTACTCCGGTATGGTACCAGCAAGATATCAGGGGAGAGCCGATCGCTTACAGGCTCCGCCATGAGAAGTCGGCCCGGTCGTCTTTCATAGTTGAAAAGGCGGCCTCCGAGTCCTACGTCTGACAGACAGTCAGACGTGATCCACTCTGGCAGGGCCCCTCCCTACACCGAAGACTATGTCGGTTGGAAGAGAATGGCGCACGACGCCCTCCTCTTCCACCACCACCACCGACGGGAGAAAGAAAGGGGCCGGTCGGTGGACCAGGCGGCCGGGGCCATAGAGGCGGGCCTGGCCAGGGTTCTGTGCGATGGCCGGTGCCTCTCAAACTCACCCCGCTGCTGCGTTTGGCCTCGGTGGACCAGGCGGCTTTACTTGCAGCTGAGTTTGAGAGGCCTCGCAGACTAACCCCGCTGCAGCTCCAAACCCTAGGCATAGGCCAGACGGGCAACCATAGCTACAGCCTTAGGACAAGGGCAACAGGGGCAGCCTCCGCCCAAGGCCTAAGCATAGGCCGCAGTGACAACCCAGGGGCCAAGGGGACGGGACGGGACGAGGGAGTGACGGAGGGGACACGGAGGGAGCAGGGGGGAACACCGGTGTGCTGCGGGCGGGACTGCAGAGCCGGGCTGGACGGGAGAGGCGGCCTCAGGCAGGGCCGCGGGCAGGACGGGAGAGGCGGCCTCAGGCAGGGCTGCGGGCATGTGTCCAGCAGAGGGGCGCCTCAGCGGGCGCCGCCATCACTTGGTCAGCAGGGGGCGCCTTGGCAGGCACCTCGGGCGTGTGTCCAGCAGGGGGCGCCTTGGCAGGCACCTCGGGCGTGTGTCCAGCAGGGGGCGCCTCGGCAGGTACCTCGGGCGCCTCAATCACGTGGCCAGCAGGCGGCGCCTCGGCGGGCACCTCAGGCGTGCGGCCAGCAGGGGGCGCCACGGGCAGAGCGGAGGCAGCAGCAGGCGTGCGACCGGCAGGGGGCGCCTCGGCAGGTACCTCGGGCGCCTCAATCACGTGGCCAGCAGGGGGCGCCTCGGCGGGCACCTCAGGCGTGCGGCCAGCAGGGGGCGCCAAGGGCAGAGCGGAGGCAGCTGCAGGCGTGCGACCAGCAGGGTGCGCCTCGGCTGGCGCCGCCGTCACGCGGCCAGCAGGGGGCGCAACCGCGGCCACCTCAGGCAGCTCAGGCGCCGGCAGGACAAGCGAGACGGGCAGTTCAGGCGCCGGCAGGACAGGCGAGACGGGCAGATCAGGCATTTCAAGTGCCGGCAGGACAGGCGAGACGGGCAGATCAGGCATTTCAAGTGCCGGCAGGACAGGCGAGACAGGCAGTTCAGGTGCTGGCAGGACAGGCGAGACAGGCAGTTCAGGTGCCGGCAGGACAGGCGGCTGGTCTCCGTCGGGACCGACCAGGCGGGTAGGGGTGCAGTCGTCCCAGGCGGGAAGCAGAGAGCAGGCTCCTAGGTACAGCGTTGGAGCTGCTTCCGCCAGCTCTCTGCTCCGCTTCTCCCGGCTGCTAATTAAGCGCTGGCTCAGGCGGCGAAGGCACTTACGTGTCCTCTGCAGCGGGTACTGTTGTCCGGGCGGGCGCTCCTCCGTGAGGAGGTCCGCGCCCCGGGTGGCCAGCTCCAGGGCTACAGGATCCTACAGTACTTTGGGTTGGGAGCGCCAAAACACAAAGTCTTGCAGGAGACCGATCCGGTGGTGCTCGGTCTCCTGCGTTGTGCTGTTTGGGAGATCCGTCATTCTGTCAGCTTTCGCGGGGAAGGCGAGCAGGGAGGCCGGCAAAGTGCAGCCAGAACGTCGGGTAAACGGGATTTATTTGCCAAAGACGGACAAGCACGGACAACACTCTGACACTACAATGACGGATCTGGCATACATGGGGAGACGCGGACTAATACACATGGGACTAGGCAAGAGAAACAGGACACAGGTGATCACAATTAGGAATGAACGCGAGGTAATGAGGGGGCGTGGCGCACACTAGGATCGTACGGAGCGGATCGTGACACTTACAATGTGCAAAAGTACATGCAATAATATACTAGCACACTGTCAACAAAGCCTCTTAAAATCTACCCCTTATCGCAGAACGTTGCCCTAGGGCAACGAAAAGATAAACTATATTTCAGAACCTGCAAAAAAATAAAATAAATAAATAAATCCTGGAAAAAAAAAAAAAAGACTTCTCTACAGCTTCATAGACACGCACATATTTCTTCTTATCTACTGTTAACGCCAATATAAATAAGATTAGTAAAGGAAGTGCAGCGGGCGGCCTCATTTGCACTCAGTGGGACTGCCGGCCCCATTCACACCTAGATGATCAGGCGGGCCCGTTCGCACCTAGTTGACCGGGCGGCCGCATTTTCGTAGTTGAAAAGGCGCCCGGATTTGCATGCATTTGACCAGGTCGGCCACATTTACACATAGTTGAAAAGGCGGCCGCATTAACATTTAGTGGGCCCCATTCACGCCTAATTTAGGGCGGTGGGGGTGGAGCTGGGGTGTGGGGTGGGGGTTTAGCGCGGTGTGGTTGGAGCTGGGGATGGGCAGTGGCCAGCTCCCGGAGGCCTCCCGGTGCTCCCCGTGGGCCCCTGTGCACTCCCCGGGCCGCCAATGGCAGAGGCCCGGTGGCCAGGAAGGACAAATGTCCCGAAATTGACCAGACGACACCAGGCCTCCTGTCCAGGCAGGGGGCGGAGCCTCCCCAGCCTCGCCGGCCCGCCCGATCTTTGGGGCGGGCCCTGCGGGCGGTACTCCGGTATGGTACCAGCAAGATATCAGGGGAGAGCCGATCGCTTACAGGCTCCGCCATGAGAAGTCGGCCCGGTCGTCTTTCATAGTTGAAAAGGCGGCCTCCGAGTCCTACGTCTGACAGACAGTCAGACGTGATCCACTCTGGCAGGGCCCCTCCCTACACCGAAGACTATGTCGGTTGGAAGAGAATGGCGCACGACGCCCTCCTCTTCCACCACCACCACCGACGGGAGAAAGAAAGGGGCCGGTCGGTGGACCAGGCGGCCGGGGCCATAGAGGCGGGCCTGGCCAGGGTTCTGTGCGATGGCCACGGGCAGAGCGGAGGCAGCAGCAGGCGTGCGACCGGCAGGGGGCGCCTCGGCAGGTACCTCGGGCGCCTCAATCACGTGGCCAGCAGGGGGCGCCTCGGCGGGCACCTCAGGCGTGCGGCCAGCAGGGGGCGCCACGGGCAGAGCGGAGGCAGCTGCAGGCGTGCGACCAGCAGGGTGCGCCTCGGCTGGCGCCGCCGTCACGCGGCCAGCAGGGGGCGCAACCGCGGCCACCTCAGGCAGCTCAGGCGCCGGCAGGACAAGCGAGACGGGCAGTTCAGGCGCCGGCAGGACAGGCGAGACGGGCAGATCAGGCATTTCCTTTGGGGCGGGCCCTGCGGGCGGTACTCCGGTATGGTACCAGCAAGATATCAGGGGAGAGCCGATCGCTTACAGGCTCCGCCATGAGAAGTCGGCCCGGTCGTCTTTCATAGTTGAAAAGGCGGCCTCCGAGTCCTACGTCTGACAGACAGTCAGACGTGATCCACTCTGGCAGGGCCCCTCCCTACACCGAAGACTATGTCGGTTGGAAGAGAATGGCGCACGACGCCCTCCTCTTCCACCACCGACGGGAGAAAGAAAGGGGCCGGTCGGTGGACCAGGCGGCCGGGGCCATAGAGGCGGGCCTGGCCAGGGTTCTGTGCGATGGCCGGTGCCTCTCAAACTCACCCCGCTGCTGCGTTTGGCCTCGGTGGACCAGGCGGCTTTACTTGCAGCTGAGTTTGAGAGGCCTCGCAGACTAACCCCGCTGCAGCTCCAAACCCTAGGCATAGGCCAGACGGGCAACCATAGCTACAGCCTTAGGACAAGGGCAACAGGGGCAGCCTCCGCCCAAGGCCTAAGCATAGGCCGCAGTGACAACCCAGGGGCCAAGGGGACGGGACGGGACGAGGGAGTGACGGAGGGGACACGGAGGGAGCAGGGGGGAACACCGGTGTGCTGCGGGCGGGACTGCAGAGCCGGGCTGGACGGGAGAGGCGGCCTCAGGCAGGGCCGCGGGCAGGACGGGAGAGGCGGCCTCAGGCAGGGCTGCGGGCATGTGTCCAGCAGAGGGGCGCCTCAGCGGGCGCCGCCATCACTTGGTCAGCAGGGGGCGCCTTGGCAGGCACCTCGGGCGTGTGTCCAGCAGGGGGCGCCTCGGCAGGTACCTCGGGCGCCTCAATCACGTGGCCAGCAGGCGGCGCCTCGGCGGGCACCTCAGGCGTGCGGCCAGCAGGGGGCGCCACGGGCAGAGCGGAGGCAGCAGCAGGCGTGCGACCGGCAGGGGGCGCCTCGGCAGGTACCTCGGGCGCCTCAATCACGTGGCCAGCAGGGGGCGCCTCGGCGGGCACCTCAGGCGTGCGGCCAGCAGGGGGCGCCACGGGCAGAGCGGAGGCAGCTGCAGGCGTGCGACCAGCAGGGTGCGCCTCGGCTGGCGCCGCCGTCACGCGGCCAGCAGGGGGCGCAACCGCGGCCACCTCAGGCAGCTCAGGCGCCGGCAGGACAAGCGAGACGGGCAGTTCAGGCGCCGGCAGGACAGGCGAGACGGGCAGATCAGGCATTTCAAGTGCCGGCAGGACAGGCGAGACAGGCAGTTCAGGTGCTGGCAGGACAGGCGAGACAGGCAGTTCAGGTGCCGGCAGGACAGGCGGCTGGTCTCCGTCGGGACCGACCAGGCGGGTAGGGGTGCAGTCGTCCCAGGCGGGAAGCAGAGAGCAGGCTCCTAGGTACAGCGTTGGAGCTGCTTCCGCCAGCTCTCTGCTCCGCTTCTCCCGGCTGCTAATTAAGCGCTGGCTCAGGCGGCGAAGGCACTTACGTGTCCTCTGCAGCGGGTACTGTTGTCCGGGCGGGCGCTCCTCCGTGAGGAGGTCCGCGCCCCGGGTGGCCAGCTCCAGGGCTACAGGATCCTACAGTACTTTGGGTTGGGAGCGCCAAAACACAAAGTCTTGCAGGAGACCGATCCGGTGGTGCTCGGTCTCCTGCGTTGTGCTGTTTGGGAGATCCGTCATTCTGTCAGCTTTCGCGGGGAAGGCGAGCAGGGAGGCCGGCAAAGTGCAGCCAGAACGTCGGGTAAACGGGATTTATTTGCCAAAGACGGACAAGCACGGACAACACTCTGACACTACAATGACGGATCTGGCATACATGGGGAGACGCGGACTAATACACATGGGACTAGGCAAGAGAAACAGGACACAGGTGATCACAATTAGGAATGAACGCGAGGTAATGAGGGGGCGTGGCGCACACTAGGATCGTACGGAGCGGATCGTGACACTTACAATGTGCAAAAGTACATGCAATAATATACTAGCACACTGTCAACAAAGCCTCTTAAAATCTACCCCTTATCGCAGAACGTTGCCCTAGGGCAACGAAAAGATAAACTATATTTCAGAACCTGCAAAAAAATAAAATAAATAAATAAATCCTGGAAAAAAAAAAAAAAGACTTCTCTACAGCTTCATAGACACGCACATATTTCTTCTTATCTACTGTTAACGCCAATATAAATAAGATTAGTAAAGGAAGTGCAGCGGGCGGCCTCATTTGCACTCAGTGGGACTGCCGGCCCCATTCACACCTAGATGATCAGGCGGGCCCGTTCGCACCTAGTTGACCGGGCGGCCGCATTTTCGTAGTTGAAAAGGCGCCCGGATTTGCATGCATTTGACCAGGTCGGCCACATTTACACATAGTTGAAAAGGCGGCCGCATTAACATTTAGTGGGCCCCATTCACGCCTAATTTAGGGCGGTGGGGGTGGAGCTGGGGTGTGGGGTGGGGGTTTAGCGCGGTGTGGTTGGAGCTGGGGATGGGCAGTGGCCAGCTCCCGGAGGCCTCCCGGTGCTCCCCGTGGGCCCCTGTGCACTCCCCGGGCCGCCAATGGCAGAGGCCCGGTGGCCAGGAAGGACAAATGTCCCGAAATTGACCAGACGACACCAGGCCTCCTGTCCAGGCAGGGGGCGGAGCCTCCCCAGCCTCGCCGGCCCGCCCGATCTTTGGGGCGGGCCCTGCGGGCGGTACTCCGGTATGGTACCAGCAAGATATCAGGGGAGAGCCGATCGCTTACAGGCTCCGCCATGAGAAGTCGGCCCGGTCGTCTTTCATAGTTGAAAAGGCGTCCTCCGAGTCCTACGTCTGACAGACAGTCAGACGTGATCCACTCTGGCAGGGCCCCTCCCTACACCGAAGACTATGTCGGTTGGAAGAGAATGGCGCACGACGCCCTCCTCTTCCACCACCACCACCGACGGGAGAAAGAAAGGGGCCGGTCGGTGGACCAGGCGGCCGGGGCCATAGAGGCGGGCCTGGCCAGGGTTCTGTGCGATGGCCGGTGCCTCTCAAACTCACCCCGCTGCTGCGTTTGGCCTCGGTGGACCAGGCGGCTTTACTTGCAGCTGAGTTTGAGAGGCCTCGCAGACTAACCCCGCTGCAGCTCCAAACCCTAGGCATAGGCCAGACGGGCAACCATAGCTACAGCCTTAGGACAAGGGCAACAGGGGCAGCCTCCGCCCAAGGCCTAAGCATAGGCCGCAGTGACAACCCAGGGGCCAAGGGGACGGGACGGGACGAGGGAGTGACGGAGGGGACACGGAGGGAGCAGGGGGGAACACCGGTGTGCTGCGGGCGGGACTGCAGAGCCGGGCTGGACGGGAGAGGCGGCCTCAGGCAGGGCCGCGGGCAGGACGGGAGAGGCGGCCTCAGGCAGGGCTGCGGGCATGTGTCCAGCAGAGGGGCGCCTCAGCGGGCGCCGCCATCACTTGGTCAGCAGGGGGCGCCTTGGCAGGCACCTCGGGCGTGTGTCCAGCAGGGGGCGCCTCGGCAGGTACCTCGGGCGCCTCAATCACGTGGCCAGCAGGCGGCGCCTCGGCGGGCACCTCAGGCGTGCGGCCAGCAGGGGGCGCCACGGGCAGAGCGGAGGCAGCAGCAGGCGTGCGACCGGCAGGGGGCGCCTCGGCAGGTACCTCGGGCGCCTCAATCACGTGGCCAGCAGGGGGCGCCTCGGCGGGCACCTCAGGCGTGCGGCCAGCAGGGGGCGCCAAGGGCAGAGCGGAGGCAGCTGCAGGCGTGCGACCAGCAGGGTGCGCCTCGGCTGGCGCCGCCGTCACGCGGCCAGCAGGGGGCGCAACCGCGGCCACCTCAGGCAGCTCAGGCGCCGGCAGGACAAGCGAGACGGGCAGTTCAGGCGCCGGCAGGACAGGCGAGACGGGCAGATCAGGCATTTCAAGTGCCGGCAGGACAGGCGAGACAGGCAGTTCAGGTGCTGGCAGGACAGGCGAGACAGGCAGTTCAGGTGCCGGCAGGACAGGCGGCTGGTCTCCGTCGGGACCGACCAGGCGGGTAGGGGTGCAGTCGTCCCAGGCGGGAAGCAGAGAGCAGGCTCCTAGGTACAGCGTTGGAGCTGCTTCCGCCAGCTCTCTGCTCCGCTTCTCCCGGCTGCTAATTAAGCGCTGGCTCAGGCGGCGAAGGCACTTACGTGTCCTCTGCAGCGGGTACTGTTGTCCGGGCGGGCGCTCCTCCGTGAGGAGGTCCGCGCCCCGGGTGGCCAGCTCCAGGGCTACAGGATCCTACAGTACTTTGGGTTGGGAGCGCCAAAACACAAAGTCTTGCAGGAGACCGATCCGGTGGTGCTCGGTCTCCTGCGTTGTGCTGTTTGGGAGATCCGTCATTCTGTCAGCTTTCGCGGGGAAGGCGAGCAGGGAGGCCGGCAAAGTGCAGCCAGAACGTCGGGTAAACGGGATTTATTTGCCAAAGACGGACAAGCACGGACAACACTCTGACACTACAATGACGGATCTGGCATACATGGGGAGACGCGGACTAATACACATGGGACTAGGCAAGAGAAACAGGACACAGGTGATCACAATTAGGAATGAACGCGAGGTAATGAGGGGGCGTGGCGCACACTAGGATCGTACGGAGCGGATCGTGACACTTACAATGTGCAAAAGTACATGCAATAATATACTAGCACACTGTCAACAAAGCCTCTTAAAATCTACCCCTTATCGCAGAACGTTGCCCTAGGGCAACGAAAAGATAAACTATATTTCAGAACCTGCAAAAAAATAAAATAAATAAATAAATCCTGGAAAAAAAAAAAAAAGACTTCTCTACAGCTTCATAGACACGCACATATTTCTTCTTATCTACTGTTAACGCCAATATAAATAAGATTAGTAAAGGAAGTGCAGCGGGCGGCCTCATTTGCACTCAGTGGGACTGCCGGCCCCATTCACACCTAGATGATCAGGCGGGCCCGTTCGCACCTAGTTGACCGGGCGGCCGCATTTTCGTAGTTGAAAAGGCGCCCGGATTTGCATGCATTTGACCAGGTCGGCCACATTTACACATAGTTGAAAAGGCGGCCGCATTAACATTTAGTGGGCCCCATTCACGCCTAATTTAGGGCGGTGGGGGTGGAGCTGGGGTGTGGGGTGGGGGTTTAGCGCGGTGTGGTTGGAGCTGGGGATGGGCAGTGGCCAGCTCCCGGAGGCCTCCCGGTGCTCCCCGTGGGCCCCTGTGCACTCCCCGGGCCGCCAATGGCAGAGGCCCGGTGGCCAGGAAGGACAAATGTCCCGAAATTGACCAGACGACACCAGGCCTCCTGTCCAGGCAGGGGGCGGAGCCTCCCCAGCCTCGCCGGCCCGCCCGATCTTTGGGGCGGGCCCTGCGGGCGGTACTCCGGTATGGTACCAGCAAGATATCAGGGGAGAGCCGATCGCTTACAGGCTCCGCCATGAGAAGTCGGCCCGGTCGTCTTTCATAGTTGAAAAGGCGTCCTCCGAGTCCTACGTCTGACAGACAGTCAGACGTGATCCACTCTGGCAGGGCCCCTCCCTACACCGAAGACTATGTCGGTTGGAAGAGAATGGCGCACGACGCCCTCCTCTTCCACCACCACCACCGACGGGAGAAAGAAAGGGGCCGGTCGGTGGACCAGGCGGCCGGGGCCATAGAGGCGGGCCTGGCCAGGGTTCTGTGCGATGGCCGGTGCCTCTCAAACTCACCCCGCTGCTGCGTTTGGCCTCGGTGGACCAGGCGGCTTTACTTGCAGCTGAGTTTGAGAGGCCTCGCAGACTAACCCCGCTGCAGCTCCAAACCCTAGGCATAGGCCAGACGGGCAACCATAGCTACAGCCTTAGGACAAGGGCAACAGGGGCAGCCTCCGCCCAAGGCCTAAGCATAGGCCGCAGTGACAACCCAGGGGCCAAGGGGACGGGACGGGACGAGGGAGTGACGGAGGGGACACGGAGGGAGCAGGGGGGAACACCGGTGTGCTGCGGGCGGGACTGCAGAGCCGGGCTGGACGGGAGAGGCGGCCTCAGGCAGGGCCGCGGGCAGGACGGGAGAGGCGGCCTCAGGCAGGGCTGCGGGCATGTGTCCAGCAGAGGGGCGCCTCAGCGGGCGCCGCCATCACTTGGTCAGCAGGGGGCGCCTTGGCAGGCACCTCGGGCGTGTGTCCAGCAGGGGGCGCCTCGGCAGGTACCTCGGGCGCCTCAATCACGTGGCCAGCAGGCGGCGCCTCGGCGGGCACCTCAGGCGTGCGGCCAGCAGGGGGCGCCACGGGCAGAGCGGAGGCAGCAGCAGGCGTGCGACCGGCAGGGGGCGCCTCGGCAGGTACCTCGGGCGCCTCAATCACGTGGCCAGCAGGGGGCGCCTCGGCGGGCACCTCAGGCGTGCGGCCAGCAGGGGGCGCCAAGGGCAGAGCGGAGGCAGCTGCAGGCGTGCGACCAGCAGGGTGCGCCTCGGCTGGCGCCGCCGTCACGCGGCCAGCAGGGGGCGCAACCGCGGCCACCTCAGGCAGCTCAGGCGCCGGCAGGACAAGCGAGACGGGCAGTTCAGGCGCCGGCAGGACAGGCGAGACGGGCAGATCAGGCATTTCAAGTGCCGGCAGGACAGGCGAGACAGGCAGTTCAGGTGCTGGCAGGACAGGCGAGACAGGCAGTTCAGGTGCCGGCAGGACAGGCGGCTGGTCTCCGTCGGGACCGACCAGGCGGGTAGGGGTGCAGTCGTCCCAGGCGGGAAGCAGAGAGCAGGCTCCTAGGTACAGCGTTGGAGCTGCTTCCGCCAGCTCTCTGCTCCGCTTCTCCCGGCTGCTAATTAAGCGCTGGCTCAGGCGGCGAAGGCACTTACGTGTCCTCTGCAGCGGGTACTGTTGTCCGGGCGGGCGCTCCTCCGTGAGGAGGTCCGCGCCCCGGGTGGCCAGCTCCAGGGCTACAGGATCCTACAGTACTTTGGGTTGGGAGCGCCAAAACACAAAGTCTTGCAGGAGACCGATCCGGTGGTGCTCGGTCTCCTGCGTTGTGCTGTTTGGGAGATCCGTCATTCTGTCAGCTTTCGCGGGGAAGGCGAGCAGGGAGGCCGGCAAAGTGCAGCCAGAACGTCGGGTAAACGGGATTTATTTGCCAAAGACGGACAAGCACGGACAACACTCTGACACTACAATGACGGATCTGGCATACATGGGGAGACGCGGACTAATACACATGGGACTAGGCAAGAGAAACAGGACACAGGTGATCACAATTAGGAATGAACGCGAGGTAATGAGGGGGCGTGGCGCACACTAGGATCGTACGGAGCGGATCGTGACACTTACAATGTGCAAAAGTACATGCAATAATATACTAGCACACTGTCAACAAAGCCTCTTAAAATCTACCCCTTATCGCAGAACGTTGCCCTAGGGCAACGAAAAGATAAACTATATTTCAGAACCTGCAAAAAAATAAAATAAATAAATAAATCCTGGAAAAAAAAAAAAAAGACTTCTCTACAGCTTCATAGACACGCACATATTTCTTCTTATCTACTGTTAACGCCAATATAAATAAGATTAGTAAAGGAAGTGCAGCGGGCGGCCTCATTTGCACTCAGTGGGACTGCCGGCCCCATTCACACCTAGATGATCAGGCGGGCCCGTTCGCACCTAGTTGACCGGGCGGCCGCATTTTCGTAGTTGAAAAGGCGCCCGGATTTGCATGCATTTGACCAGGTCGGCCACATTTACACATAGTTGAAAAGGCGGCCGCATTAACATTTAGTGGGCCCCATTCACGCCTAATTTAGGGCGGTGGGGGTGGAGCTGGGGTGTGGGGTGGGGGTTTAGCGCGGTGTGGTTGGAGCTGGGGATGGGCAGTGGCCAGCTCCCGGAGGCCTCCCGGTGCTCCCCGTGGGCCCCTGTGCACTCCCCGGGCCGCCAATGGCAGAGGCCCGGTGGCCAGGAAGGACAAATGTCCCGAAATTGACCAGACGACACCAGGCCTCCTGTCCAGGCAGGGGGCGGAGCCTCCCCAGCCTCGCCGGCCCGCCCGATCTTTGGGGCGGGCCCTGCGGGCGGTACTCCGGTATGGTACCAGCAAGATATCAGGGGAGAGCCGATCGCTTACAGGCTCCGCCATGAGAAGTCGGCCCGGTCGTCTTTCATAGTTGAAAAGGCGGCCTCCGAGTCCTACTTCTGACAGACAGTCAGACGTGATCCACTCTGGCAGGGCCCCTCCCTACACCGAAGACTATGTCGGTTGGAAGAGAATGGCGCACGACGCCCTCCTCTTCCACCACCACCACCGACGGGAGAAAGAAAGGGGCCGGTCGGTGGACCAGGCGGCCGGGGCCATAGAGGCGGGCCTGGCCAGGGTTCTGTGCGATGGCCGGTGCCTCTCAAACTCACCCCGCTGCTGCGTTTGGCCTCGGTGGACCAGGCGGCTTTACTTGCAGCTGAGTTTGAGAGGCCTCGCAGACTAACCCCGCTGCAGCTCCAAACCCTAGGCATAGGCCAGACGGGCAACCATAGCTACAGCCTTAGGACAAGGGCAACAGGGGCAGCCTCCGCCCAAGGCCTAAGCATAGGCCGCAGTGACAACCTAGGGGCCAAGGGGACGGGACGGGACGAGGGAGTGACGGAGGGGACACGGAGGGAGCAGGGGGGAACACCGGTGTGCTGCGGGCGGGACTGCAGAGCCGGGCTGGACGGGAGAGGCGGCCTCAGGCAGGGCCGCGGGCAGGACGGGAGAGGCGGCCTCAGGCAGGGCTGCGGGCATGTGTCCAGCAGAGGGGCGCCTCAGCGGGCGCCGCCATCACTTGGTCAGCAGGGGGCGCCTTGGCAGGCACCTCGGGCGTGTGTCCAGCAGGGGGCGCCTCGGCAGGTACCTCGGGCGCCTCAATCACGTGGCCAGCAGGCGGCGCCTCGGCGGGCACCTCAGGCGTGCGGCCAGCAGGGGGCGCCACGGGCAGAGCGGAGGCAGCAGCAGGCGTGCGACCGGCAGGGGGCGCCTCGGCAGGTACCTCGGGCGCCTCAATCACGTGGCCAGCAGGGGGCGCCTCGGCGGGCACCTCAGGCGTGCGGCCAGCAGGGGGCGCCAAGGGCAGAGCGGAGGCAGCTGCAGGCGTGCGACCAGCAGGGTGCGCCTCGGCTGGCGCCGCCGTCACGCGGCCAGCAGGGGGCGCAACCGCGGCCACCTCAGGCAGCTCAGGCGCCGGCAGGACAAGCGAGACGGGCAGTTCAGGCGCCGGCAGGACAGGCGAGACGGGCAGATCAGGCATTTCAAGTGCCGGCAGGACAGGCGAGACAGGCAGTTCAGGTGCTGGCAGGACAGGCGAGACAGGCAGTTCAGGTGCCGGCAGGACAGGCGGCTGGTCTCCGTCGGGACCGACCAGGCGGGTAGGGGTGCAGTCGTCCCAGGCGGGAAGCAGAGAGCAGGCTCCTAGGTACAGCGTTGGAGCTGCTTCCGCCAGCTCTCTGCTCCGCTTCTCCCGGCTGCTAATTAAGCGCTGGCTCAGGCGGCGAAGGCACTTACGTGTCCTCTGCAGCGGGTACTGTTGTCCGGGCGGGCGCTCCTCCGTGAGGAGGTCCGCGCCCCGGGTGGCCAGCTCCAGGGCTACAGGATCCTACAGTACTTTGGGTTGGGAGCGCCAAAACACAAAGTCTTGCAGGAGACCGATCCGGTGGTGCTCGGTCTCCTGCGTTGTGCTGTTTGGGAGATCCGTCATTCTGTCAGCTTTCGCGGGGAAGGCGAGCAGGGAGGCCGGCAAAGTGCAGCCAGAACGTCGGGTAAACGGGATTTATTTGCCAAAGACGGACAAGCACGGACAACACTCTGACACTACAATGACGGATCTGGCATACATGGGGAGACGCGGACTAATACACATGGGACTAGGCAAGAGAAACAGGACACAGGTGATCACAATTAGGAATGAACGCGAGGTAATGAGGGGGCGTGGCGCACACTAGGATCGTACGGAGCGGATCGTGACACTTACAATGTGCAAAAGTACATGCAATAATATACTAGCACACTGTCAACAAAGCCTCTTAAAATCTACCCCTTATCGCAGAACGTTGCCCTAGGGCAACGAAAAGATAAACTATATTTCAGAACCTGCAAAAAAATAAAATAAATAAATAAATCCTGGAAAAAAAAAAAAAAGACTTCTCTACAGCTTCATAGACACGCACATATTTCTTCTTATCTACTGTTAACGCCAATATAAATAAGATTAGTAAAGGAAGTGCAGCGGGCGGCCTCATTTGCACTCAGTGGGACTGCCGGCCCCATTCACACCTAGATGATCAGGCGGGCCCGTTCGCACCTAGTTGACCGGGCGGCCGCATTTTCGTAGTTGAAAAGGCGCCCGGATTTGCATGCATTTGACCAGGTCGGCCACATTTACACATAGTTGAAAAGGCGGCCGCATTAACATTTAGTGGGCCCCATTCACGCCTAATTTAGGGCGGTGGGGGTGGAGCTGGGGTGTGGGGTGGGGGTTTAGCGCGGTGTGGTTGGAGCTGGGGATGGGCAGTGGCCAGCTCCCGGAGGCCTCCCGGTGCTCCCCGTGGGCCCCTGTGCACTCCCCGGGCCGCCAATGGCAGAGGCCCGGTGGCCAGGAAGGACAAATGTCCCGAAATTGACCAGACGACACCAGGCCTCCTGTCCAGGCAGGGGGCGGAGCCTCCCCAGCCTCGCCGGCCCGCCCGATCTTTGGGGCGGGCCCTGCGGGCGGTACTCCGGTATGGTACCAGCAAGATATCAGGGGAGAGCCGATCGCTTACAGGCTCCGCCATGAGAAGTCGGCCCGGTCGTCTTTCATAGTTGAAAAGGCGGCCTCCGAGTCCTACGTCTGACAGACAGTCAGACGTGATCCACTCTGGCAGGGCCCCTCCCTACACCGAAGACTATGTCGGTTGGAAGAGAATGGCGCACGACGCCCTCCTCTTCCACCACCACCACCACCACCACCACCACCACCACCACCGACGGGAGAAAGAAAGGGGCCGGTCGGTGGACCAGGCGGCCGGGGCCATAGAGGCGGGCCTGGCCAGGGTTCTGTGCGATGGCCGGTGCCTCTCAAACTCACCCCGCTGCTGCGTTTGGCCTCGGTGGACCAGGCGGCTTTACTTGCAGCTGAGTTTGAGAGGCCTCGCAGACTAACCCCGCTGCAGCTCCAAACCCTAGGCATAGGCCAGACGGGCAACCATAGCTACAGCCTTAGGACAAGGGCAACAGGGGCAGCCTCCGCCCAAGGCCTAAGCATAGGCCGCAGTGACAACCCAGGGGCCAAGGGGACGGGACGGGACGAGGGAGTGACGGAGGGGACACGGAGGGAGCAGGGGGGAACACCGGTGTGCTGCGGGCGGGACTGCAGAGCCGGGCTGGACGGGAGAGGCGGCCTCAGGCAGGGCCGCGGGCAGGACGGGAGAGGCGGCCTCAGGCAGGGCTGCGGGCATGTGTCCAGCAGAGGGGCGCCTCAGCGGGCGCCGCCATCACTTGGTCAGCAGGGGGCGCCTTGGCAGGCACCTCGGGCGTGTGTCCAGCAGGGGGCGCCTCGGCAGGTACCTCGGGCGCCTCAATCACGTGGCCAGCAGGCGGCGCCTCGGCGGGCACCTCAGGCGTGCGGCCAGCAGGGGGCGCCACGGGCAGAGCGGAGGCAGCAGCAGGCGTGCGACCGGCAGGGGGCGCCTCGGCAGGTACCTCGGGCGCCTCAATCACGTGGCCAGCAGGGGGCGCCTCGGCGGGCACCTCAGGCGTGCGGCCAGCAGGGGGCGCCAAGGGCAGAGCGGAGGCAGCTGCAGGCGTGCGACCAGCAGGGTGCGCCTCGGCTGGCGCCGCCGTCACGCGGCCAGCAGGGGGCGCAACCGCGGCCACCTCAGGCAGCTCAGGCGCCGGCAGGACAAGCGAGACGGGCAGTTCAGGCGCCGGCAGGACAGGCGAGACGGGCAGATCAGGCATTTCAAGTGCCGGCAGGACAGGCGAGACAGGCAGTTCAGGTGCTGGCAGGACAGGCGAGACAGGCAGTTCAGGTGCCGGCAGGACAGGCGGCTGGTCTCCGTCGGGACCGACCAGGCGGGTAGGGGTGCAGTCGTCCCAGGCGGGAAGCAGAGAGCAGGCTCCTAGGTACAGCGTTGGAGCTGCTTCCGCCAGCTCTCTGCTCCGCTTCTCCCGGCTGCTAATTAAGCGCTGGCTCAGGCGGCGAAGGCACTTACGTGTCCTCTGCAGCGGGTACTGTTGTCCGGGCGGGCGCTCCTCCGTGAGGAGGTCCGCGCCCCGGGTGGCCAGCTCCAGGGCTACAGGATCCTACAGTACTTTGGGTTGGGAGCGCCAAAACACAAAGTCTTGCAGGAGACCGATCCGGTGGTGCTCGGTCTCCTGCGTTGTGCTGTTTGGGAGATCCGTCATTCTGTCAGCTTTCGCGGGGAAGGCGAGCAGGGAGGCCGGCAAAGTGCAGCCAGAACGTCGGGTAAACGGGATTTATTTGCCAAAGACGGACAAGCACGGACAACACTCTGACACTACAATGACGGATCTGGCATACATGGGGAGACGCGGACTAATACACATGGGACTAGGCAAGAGAAACAGGACACAGGTGATCACAATTAGGAATGAACGCGAGGTAATGAGGGGGCGTGGCGCACACTAGGATCGTACGGAGCGGATCGTGACACTTACAATGTGCAAAAGTACATGCAATAATATACTAGCACACTGTCAACAAAGCCTCTTAAAATCTACCCCTTATCGCAGAACGTTGCCCTAGGGCAACGAAAAGATAAACTATATTTCAGAACCTGCAAAAAAATAAAATAAATAAATAAATCCTGGAAAAAAAAAAAAAAAAGACTTCTCTACAGCTTCATAGACACGCACATATTTTTTCTTATCTACTGTTAACGCCAATATAAATAAGATTAGTAAAGGAAGTGCAGCGGGCGGCCTCATTTGCACTCAGTGGGACTGCCGGCCCCATTCACACCTAGATGATCAGGCGGGCCCGTTCGCACCTAGTTGACCGGGCGGCCGCATTTTCGTAGTTGAAAAGGCGCCCGGATTTGCATGCATTTGACCAGGTCGGCCACATTTACACATAGTTGAAAAGGCGGCCGCATTAACATTTAGTGGGCCCCATTCACGCCTAATTTAGGGCGGTGGGGGTGGAGCTGGGGTGTGGGGTGGGGGTTTAGCGCGGTGTGGTTGGAGCTGGGGATGGGCAGTGGCCAGCTCCCGGAGGCCTCCCGGTGCTCCCCGTGGGCCCCTGTGCACTCCCCGGGCCGCCAATGGCAGAGGCCCGGTGGCCAGGAAGGACAAATGTCCCGAAATTGACCAGACGACACCAGGCCTCCTGTCCAGGCAGGGGGCGGAGCCTCCCCAGCCTCGCCGGCCCGCCCGATCTTTGGGGCGGGCCCTGCGGGCGGTACTCCGGTATGGTACCAGCAAGATATCAGGGGAGAGCCGATCGCTTACAGGCTCCGCCATGAGAAGTCGGCCCGGTCGTCTTTCATAGTTGAAAAGGCGGCCTCCGAGTCCTACGTCTGACAGACAGTCAGACGTGATCCACTCTGGCAGGGCCCCTCCCTACACCGAAGACTATGTCGGTTGGAAGAGAATGGCGCACGACGCCCTCCTCTTCCACCACCACCACCGACGGGAGAAAGAAAGGGGCCGGTCGGTGGACCAGGCGGCCGGGGCCATAGAGGCGGGCCTGGCCAGGGTTCTGTGCGATGCCCGGTGCCTCTCAAACTCACCCCGCTGCTGCGTTTGGCCTCGGTGGACCAGGCGGCTTTACTTGCAGCTGAGTTTGAGAGGCCTCGCAGACTAACCCCGCTGCAGCTCCAAACCCTAGGCATAGGCCAGACGGGCAACCATAGCTACAGCCTTAGGACAAGGGCAACAGGGGCAGCCTCCGCCCAAGGCCTAAGCATAGGCCGCAGTGACAACCCAGGGGCCAAGGGGACGGGACGGGACGAGGGAGTGACGGAGGGGACACGGAGGGAGCAGGGGGGAACACCGGTGTGCTGCGGGCGGGACTGCAGAGCCGGGCTGGACGGGAGAGGCGGCCTCAGGCAGGGCCGCGGGCAGGACGGGAGAGGCGGCCTCAGGCAGGGCTGCGGGCATGTGTCCAGCAGAGGGGCGCCTCAGCGGGCGCCGCCATCACTTGGTCAGCAGGGGGCGCCTTGGCAGGCACCTCGGGCGTGTGTCCAGCAGGGGGCGCCTCGGCAGGTACCTCGGGCGCCTCAATCACGTGGCCAGCAGGCGGCGCCTCGGCGGGCACCTCAGGCGTGCGGCCAGCAGGGGGCGCCACGGGCAGAGCGGAGGCAGCAGCAGGCGTGCGACCGGCAGGGGGCGCCTCGGCAGGTACCTCAGGCGCCTCAATCACGTGGCCAGCAGGGGGCGCCTCGGCGGGCACCTCAGGCGTGCGGCCAGCAGGGGGCGCCACGGGCAGAGCGGAGGCAGCTGCAGGCGTGCGACCAGCAGGGTGCGCCTCGGCTGGCGCCGCCGTCACGCGGCCAGCAGGGGGCGCAACCGCGGCCACCTCAGGCAGCTCAGGCGCCGGCAGGACAAGCGAGACGGGCAGTTCAGGCGCCGGCAGGACAGGCGAGACGGGCAGATCAGGCATTTCAAGTGCCGGCAGGACAGGCGAGACGGGCAGATCAGGCATTTCAAGTGCCGGCAGGACAGGCGAGACAGGCAGTTCAGGTGCTGGCAGGACAGGCGAGACAGGCAGTTCAGGTGCCGGCAGGACAGGCGGCTGGTCTCCGTCGGGACCGACCAGGCGGGTAGGGGTGCAGTCGTCCCAGGCGGGAAGCAGAGAGCAGGCTCCTAGGTACAGCGTTGGAGCTGCTTCCGCCAGCTCTCTGCTCCGCTTCTCCCGGCTGCTAATTAAGCGCTGGCTCAGGCGGCGAAGGCACTTACGTGTCCTCTGCAGCGGGTACTGTTGTCCGGGCGGGCGCTCCTCCGTGAGGAGGTCCGCGCCCCGGGTGGCCAGCTCCAGGGCTACAGGATCCTACAGTACTTTGGGTTGGGAGCGCCAAAACACAAAGTCTTGCAGGAGACCGATCCGGTGGTGCTCGGTCTCCTGCGTTGTGCTGTTTGGGAGATCCGTCATTCTGTCAGCTTTCGCGGGGAAGGCGAGCAGGGAGGCCGGCAAAGTGCAGCCAGAACGTCGGGTAAACGGGATTTATTTGCCAAAGACGGACAAGCACGGACAACACTCTGACACTACAATGACGGATCTGGCATACATGGGGAGACGCGGACTAATACACATGGGACTAGGCAAGAGAAACAGGACACAGGTGATCACAATTAGGAATGAACGCGAGGTAATGAGGGGGCGTGGCGCACACTAGGATCGTACGGAGCGGATCGTGACACTTACAATGTGCAAAAGTACATGCAATAATATACTAGCACACTGTCAACAAAGCCTCTTAAAATCTACCCCTTATCGCAGAACGTTGCCCTAGGGCAACGAAAAGATAAACTATATTTCAGAACCTGCAAAAAAATAAAATAAATAAATAAATCCTGGAGAAAAAAAAAAAAGACTTCTCTACAGCTTCATAGACACGCACATATTTTTTCTTATCTACTGTTAACGCCAATATAAATAAGATTAGTAAAGGAAGTGCAGCGGGCGGCCTCATTTGCACTCAGTGGGACTGCCGGCCCCATTCACACCTAGATGATCAGGCGGGCCCGTTCGCACCTAGTTGACCGGGCGGCCGCATTTTCGTAGTTGAAAAGGCGCCCGGATTTGCATGCATTTGACCAGGTCGGCCACATTTACACATAGTTGAAAAGGCGGCCGCATTAACATTTAGTGGGCCCCATTCACGCCTAATTTAGGGCGGTGGGGGTGGAGCTGGGGTGTGGGGTGGGGGTTTAGCGCGGTGTGGTTGGAGCTGGGGATGGGCAGTGGCCAGCTCCCGGAGGCCTCCCGGTGCTCCCCGTGGGCCCCTGTGCACTCCCCGGGCCGCCAATGGCAGAGGCCCGGTGGCCAGGAAGGACAAATGTCCCGAAATTGACCAGACGACACCAGGCCTCCTGTCCAGGCAGGGGGCGGAGCCTCCCCAGCCTCGCCGGCCCGCCCGATCTTTGGGGTGGGCCCTGCGGGCGGTACTCCGGTATGGTACCAGCAAGATATCAGGGGAGAGCCGATCGCTTACAGGCTCCGCCATGAGAAGTCGGCCCGGTCGTCTTTCATAGTTGAAAAGGCGGCCTCCGAGTCCTACGTCTGACAGACAGTCAGACGTGATCCACTCTGGCAGGGCCCCTCCCTACACCGAAGACTATGTCGGTTGGAAGAGAATGGCGCACGACGCCCTCCTCTTCCACCACCACCACCACCACCGACGGGAGAAAGGGGCCGGTCGGTGGACCAGGCGGCCGGGGCCATAGAGGCGGGCCTGGCCAGGGTTCTGTGCGATGGCCGGTGCCTCTCAAACTCACCCCGCTGCTGCGTTTGGCCTCGGTGGACCAGGCGGCTTTACTTGCAGCTGAGTTTGAGAGGCCTCGCAGACTAACCCCGCTGCAGCTCCAAACCCTAGGCATAGGCCAGACGGGCAACCATAGCTACAGCCTTAGGACAAGGGCAACAGGGGCAGCCTCCGCCCAAGGCCTAAGCATAGGCCGCAGTGACAACCCAGGGGCCAAGGGGACGGGACGGGACGAGGGAGTGACGGAGGGGACACGGAGGGAGCAGGGGGGAACACCGGTGTGCTGCGGGCGGGACTGCAGAGCCGGGCTGGACGGGAGAGGCGGCCTCAGGCAGGGCCGCGGGCAGGACGGGAGAGGCGGCCTCAGGCAGGGCTGCGGGCATGTGTCCAGCAGAGGGGCGCCTCAGCGGGCGCCGCCATCACTTGGTCAGCAGGGGGCGCCTTGGCAGGCACCTCGGGCGTGTGTCCAGCAGGGGGCGCCTTGGCAGGCACCTCGGGCGTGTGTCCAGCAGGGGGCGCCTCGGCAGGTACCTCGGGCGCCTCAATCACGTGGCCAGCAGGCGGCGCCTCGGCGGGCACCTCAGGCGTGCGGCCAGCAGGGGGCGCCACGGGCAGAGCGGAGGCAGCAGCAGGCGTGCGACCGGCAGGGGGCGCCTCGGCAGGTACCTCGGGCGCCTCAATCACGTGGCCAGCAGGGGGCGCCTCGGCGGGCACCTCAGGCGTGCGGCCAGCAGGGGGCGCCAAGGGCAGAGCGGAGGCAGCTGCAGGCGTGCGACCAGCAGGGTGCGCCTCGGCTGGCGCCGCCGTCACGCGGCCAGCAGGGGGCGCAACCGCGGCCACCTCAGGCAGCTCAGGCGCCGGCAGGACAAGCGAGACGGGCAGTTCAGGCGCCGGCAGGACAGGCGAGACGGGCAGATCAGGCATTTCAAGTGCCGGCAGGACAGGCGAGACGGGCAGATCAGGCATTTCAAGTGCCGGCAGGACAGGCGAGACAGGCAGTTCAGGTGCTGGCAGGACAGGCGAGACAGGCAGTTCAGGTGCCGGCAGGACAGGCGGCTGGTCTCCGTCGGGACCGACCAGGCGGGTAGGGGTGCAGTCGTCCCAGGCGGGAAGCAGAGAGCAGGCTCCTAGGTACAGCGTTGGAGCTGCTTCCGCCAGCTCTCTGCTCCGCTTCTCCCGGCTGCTAATTAAGCGCTGGCTCAGGCGGCGAAGGCACTTACGTGTCCTCTGCAGCGGGTACTGTTGTCCGGGCGGGCGCTCCTCCGTGAGGAGGTCCGCGCCCCGGGTGGCCAGCTCCAGGGCTACAGGATCCTACAGTACTTTGGGTTGGGAGCGCCAAAACACAAAGTCTTGCAGGAGACCGATCCGGTGGTGCTCGGTCTCCTGCGTTGTGCTGTTTGGGAGATCCGTCATTCTGTCAGCTTTCGCGGGGAAGGCGAGCAGGGAGGCCGGCAAAGTGCAGCCAGAACGTCGGGTAAACGGGATTTATTTGCCAAAGACGGACAAGCACGGACAACACTCTGACACTACAATGACGGATCTGGCATACATGGGGAGACGCGGACTAATACACATGGGACTAGGCAAGAGAAACAGGACACAGGTGATCACAATTAGGAATGAACGCGAGGTAATGAGGGGGCGTGGCGCACACTAGGATCGTACGGAGCGGATCGTGACACTTACAATGTGCAAAAGTACATGCAATAATATACTAGCACACTGTCAACAAAGCCTCTTAAAATCTACCCCTTATCGCAGAACGTTGCCCTAGGGCAACGAAAAGATAAACTATATTTCAGAACCTGCAAAAAAATTAAATAAATAAATAAATCCTGGAAAAAAAAAAAAAGACTTCTCTACAGCTTCATAGACACGCACATATTTCTTCTTATCTACTGTTAACGCCAATATAAATAAGATTAGTAAAGGAAGTGCAGCGGGCGGCCTCATTTGCACTCAGTGGGACTGCCGGCCCCATTCACACCTAGATGATCAGGCGGGCCCGTTCGCACCTAGTTGACCGGGCGGCCGCATTTTCGTAGTTGAAAAGGCGCCCGGATTTGCATGCATTTGACCAGGTCGGCCACATTTACACATAGTTGAAAAGGCGGCCGCATTAACATTTAGTGGGCCCCATTCACGCCTAATTTAGGGCGGTGGGGGTGGAGCTGGGGTGTGGGGTGGGGGTTTAGCGCGGTGTGGTTGGAGCTGGGGATGGGCAGTGGCCAGCTCCCGGAGGCCTCCCGGTGCTCCCCGTGGGCCCCTGTGCACTCCCCGGGCCGCCAATGGCAGAGGCCCGGTGGCCAGGAAGGACAAATGTCCCGAAATTGACCAGACGACACCAGGCCTCCTGTCCAGGCAGGGGGCGGAGCCTCCCCAGCCTCGCCGGCCCGCCCGATCTTTGGGGCGGGCCCTGCGGGCGGTACTCCGGTATGGTACCAGCAAGATATCAGGGGAGAGCCGATCGCTTACAGGCTCCGCCATGAGAAGTCGGCCCGGTCGTCTTTCATAGTTGAAAAGGCGGCCTCCGAGTCCTACGTCTGACAGACAGTCAGACGTGATCCACTCTGGCAGGGCCCCTCCCTACACCGAAGACTATGTCGGTTGGAAGAGAATGGCGCACGACGCCCTCCTCTTCCACCACCACCACCGACGGGAGAAAGAAAGGGGCCGGTCGGTGGACCAGGCGGCCGGGGCCATAGAGGCGGGCCTGGCCAGGGTTCTGTGCGATGGCCGGTGCCTCTCAAACTCACCCCGCTGCTGCGTTTGGCCTCGGTGGACCAGGCGGCTTTACTTGCAGCTGAGTTTGAGAGGCCTCGCAGACTAACCCCGCTGCAGCTCCAAACCCTAGGCATAGGCCAGACGGGCAACCATAGCTACAGCCTTAGGACAAGGGCAACAGGGGCAGCCTCCGCCCAAGGCCTAAGCATAGGCCGCAGTGACAACCCAGGGGCCAAGGGGACGGGACGGGACGAGGGAGTGACGGAGGGGACACGGAGGGAGCAGGGGGGAACACCGGTGTGCTGCGGGCGGGACTGCAGAGCCGGGCTGGACGGGAGAGGCGGCCTCAGGCAGGGCCGCGGGCAGGACGGGAGAGGCGGCCTCAGGCAGGGCTGCGGGCATGTGTCCAGCAGAGGGGCGCCTCAGCGGGCGCCGCCATCACTTGGTCAGCAGGGGGCGCCTTGGCAGGCACCTCGGGCGTGTGTCCAGCAGGGGGCGCCTCGGCAGGTACCTCGGGCGCCTCAATCACGTGGCCAGCAGGCGGCGCCTCGGCGGGCACCTCAGGCGTGCGGCCAGCAGGGGGCGCCACGGGCAGAGCGGAGGCAGCAGCAGGCGTGCGACCGGCAGGGGGCGCCTCGGCAGGTACCTCGGGCGCCTCAATCACGTGGCCAGCAGGGGGCGCCTCGGCGGGCACCTCAGGCGTGCGGCCAGCAGGGGGCGCCAAGGGCAGAGCGGAGGCAGCTGCAGGCGTGCGACCAGCAGGGTGCGCCTCGGCTGGCGCCGCCGTCACGCGGCCAGCAGGGGGCGCAACCGCGGCCACCTCAGGCAGCTCAGGCGCCGGCAGGACAAGCGAGACGGGCAGTTCAGGCGCCGGCAGGACAGGCGAGACGGGCAGATCAGGCATTTCAAGTGCCGGCAGGACAGGCGAGACAGGCAGTTCAGGTGCTGGCAGGACAGGCGAGACAGGCAGTTCAGGTGCCGGCAGGACAGGCGGCTGGTCTCCGTCGGGACCGACCAGGCGGGTAGGGGTGCAGTCGTCCCAGGCGGGAAGCAGAGAGCAGGCTCCTAGGTACAGCGTTGGAGCTGCTTCCGCCAGCTCTCTGCTCCGCTTCTCCCGGCTGCTAATTAAGCGCTGGCTCAGGCGGCGAAGGCACTTACGTGTCCTCTGCAGCGGGTACTGTTGTCCGGGCGGGCGCTCCTCCGTGAGGAGGTCCGCGCCCCGGGTGGCCAGCTCCAGGGCTACAGGATCCTACAGTACTTTGGGTTGGGAGCGCCAAAACACAAAGTCTTGCAGGAGACCGATCCGGTGGTGCTCGGTCTCCTGCGTTGTGCTGTTTGGGAGATCCGTCATTCTGTCAGCTTTCGCGGGGAAGGCGAGCAGGGAGGCCGGCAAAGTGCAGCCAGAACGTCGGGTAAACGGGATTTATTTGCCAAAGACGGACAAGCACGGACAACACTCTGACACTACAATGACGGATCTGGCATACATGGGGAGACGCGGACTAATACACATGGGACTAGGCAAGAGAAACAGGACACAGGTGATCACAATTAGGAATGAACGCGAGGTAATGAGGGGGCGTGGCGCACACTAGGATCGTACGGAGCGGATCGTGACACTTACAATGTGCAAAAGTACATGCAATAATATACTAGCACACTGTCAACAAAGCCTCTTAAAATCTACCCCTTATCGCAGAACGTTGCCCTAGGGCAACGAAAAGATAAACTATATTTCAGAACCTGCAAAAAAATAAAATAAATAAATAAATCCTGGAAAAAAAAAAAAAAAGACTTCTCTACAGCTTCATAGACACGCACATATTTTTTCTTATCTACTGTTAACGCCAATATAAATAAGATTAGTAAAGGAAGTGCAGCGGGCGGCCTCATTTGCACTCAGTGGGACTGCCGGCCCCATTCACACCTAGATGATCAGGCGGGCCCGTTCGCACCTAGTTGACCGGGCGGCCGCATTTTCGTAGTTGAAAAGGCGCCCGGATTTGCATGCATTTGACCAGGTCGGCCACATTTACACATAGTTGAAAAGGCGGCCGCATTAACATTTAGTGGGCCCCATTCACGCCTAATTTAGGGCGGTGGGGGTGGAGCTGGGGTGTGGGGTGGGGGTTTAGCGCGGTGTGGTTGGAGCTGGGGATGGGCAGTGGCCAGCTCCCGGAGGCCTCCCGGTGCTCCCCGTGGGCCCCTGTGCACTCCCCGGGCCGCCAATGGCAGAGGCCCGGTGGCCAGGAAGGACAAATGTCCCGAAATTGACCAGACGACACCAGGCCTCCTGTCCAGGCAGGGGGCGGAGCCTCCCCAGCCTCGCCGGCCCGCCCGATCTTTGGGGCGGGCCCTGCGGGCGGTACTCCGGTATGGTACCAGCAAGATATCAGGGGAGAGCCGATCGCTTACAGGCTCCGCCATGAGAAGTCGGCCCGGTCGTCTTTCATAGTTGAAAAGGCGGCCTCCGAGTCCTACGTCTGACAGACAGTCAGACGTGATCCACTCTGGCAGGGCCCCTCCCTACACCGAAGACTATGTCGGTTGGAAGAGAATGGCGCACGACGCCCTCCTCTTCCACCACCACCACCACCACCACCACCACCACCACCACCACCGACGGGAGAAAGAAAGGGGCCGGTCGGTGGACCAGGCGGCCGGGGCCATAGAGGCGGGCCTGGCCAGGGTTCTGTGCGATGGCCGGTGCCTCTCAAACTCACCCCGCTGCTGCGTTTGGCCTCGGTGGACCAGGCGGCTTTACTTGCAGCTGAGTTTGAGAGGCCTCGCAGACTAACCCCGCTGCAGCTCCAAACCCTAGGCATAGGCCAGACGGGCAACCATAGCTACAGCCTTAGGACAAGGGCAACAGGGGCAGCCTCCGCCCAAGGCCTAAGCATAGGCCGCAGTGACAACCCAGGGGCCAAGGGGACGGGACGGGACGAGGGAGTGACGGAGGGGACACGGAGGGAGCAGGGGGGAACACCGGTGTGCTGCGGGCGGGACTGCAGAGCCGGGCTGGACGGGAGAGGCGGCCTCAGGCAGGGCCGCGGGCAGGACGGGAGAGGCGGCCTCAGGCAGGGCTGCGGGCATGTGTCCAGCAGAGGGGCGCCTCAGCGGGCGCCGCCATCACTTGGTCAGCAGGGGGCGCCTTGGCAGGCACCTCGGGCGTGTGTCCAGCAGGGGGCGCCTCGGCAGGTACCTCGGGCGCCTCAATCACGTGGCCAGCAGGCGGCGCCTCGGCGGGCACCTCAGGCGTGCGGCCAGCAGGGGGCGCCACGGGCAGAGCGGAGGCAGCAGCAGGCGTGCGACCGGCAGGGGGCGCCTCGGCAGGTACCTCGGGCGCCTCAATCACGTGGCCAGCAGGGGGCGCCTCGGCGGGCACCTCAGGCGTGCGGCCAGCAGGGGGCGCCAAGGGCAGAGCGGAGGCAGCTGCAGGCGTGCGACCAGCAGGGTGCGCCTCGGCTGGCGCCGCCGTCACGCGGCCAGCAGGGGGCGCAACCGCGGCCACCTCAGGCAGCTCAGGCGCCGGCAGGACAAGCGAGACGGGCAGTTCAGGCGCCGGCAGGACAGGCGAGACGGGCAGATCAGGCATTTCAAGTGCCGGCAGGACAGGCGAGACAGGCAGTTCAGGTGCTGGCAGGACAGGCGAGACAGGCAGTTCAGGTGCCGGCAGGACAGGCGGCTGGTCTCCGTCGGGACCGACCAGGCGGGTAGGGGTGCAGTCGTCCCAGGCGGGAAGCAGAGAGCAGGCTCCTAGGTACAGCGTTGGAGCTGCTTCCGCCAGCTCTCTGCTCCGCTTCTCCCGGCTGCTAATTAAGCGCTGGCTCAGGCGGCGAAGGCACTTACGTGTCCTCTGCAGCGGGTACTGTTGTCCGGGCGGGCGCTCCTCCGTGAGGAGGTCCGCGCCCCGGGTGGCCAGCTCCAGGGCTACAGGATCCTACAGTACTTTGGGTTGGGAGCGCCAAAACACAAAGTCTTGCAGGAGACCGATCCGGTGGTGCTCGGTCTCCTGCGTTGTGCTGTTTGGGAGATCCGTCATTCTGTCAGCTTTCGCGGGGAAGGCGAGCAGGGAGGCCGGCAAAGTGCAGCCAGAACGTCGGGTAAACGGGATTTATTTGCCAAAGACGGACAAGCACGGACAACACTCTGACACTACAATGACGGATCTGGCATACATGGGGAGACGCGGACTAATACACATGGGACTAGGCAAGAGAAACAGGACACAGGTGATCACAATTAGGAATGAACGCGAGGTAATGAGGGGGCGTGGCGCACACTAGGATCGTACGGAGCGGATCGTGACACTTACAATGTGCAAAAGTACATGCAATAATATACTAGCACACTGTCAACAAAGCCTCTTAAAATCTACCCCTTATCGCAGAACGTTGCCCTAGGGCAACGAAAAGATAAACTATATTTCAGAACCTGCAAAAAAATAAAATAAATAAATAAATCCTGGAAAAAAAAAAAAAAGACTTCTCTACAGCTTCATAGACACGCACATATTTCTTCTTATCTACTGTTAACGCCAATATAAATAAGATTAGTAAAGGAAGTGCAGCGGGCGGCCTCATTTGCACTCAGTGGGACTGCCGGCCCCATTCACACCTAGATGATCAGGCGGGCCCGTTCGCACCTAGTTGACCGGGCGGCCGCATTTTCGTAGTTGAAAAGGTGCCCGGATTTGCATGCATTTGACCAGGTCGGCCACATTTACACATAGTTGAAAAGGCGGCCGCATTAACATTTAGTGGGCCCCATTCACGCCTAATTTAGGGCGGTGGGGGTGGAGCTGGGGTGTGGGGTGGGGGTTTAGCGCGGTGTGGTTGGAGCTGGGGATGGGCAGTGGCCAGCTCCCGGAGGCCTCCCGGTGCTCCCCGTGGGCCCCTGTGCACTCCCCGGGCCGCCAATGGCAGAGGCCCGGTGGCCAGGAAGGACAAATGTCCCGAAATTGACCAGACGACACCAGGCCTCCTGTCCAGGCAGGGGGCGGAGCCTCCCCAGCCTCGCCGGCCCGCCCGATCTTTGGGGCGGGCCCTGCGGGCGGTACTCCGGTATGGTACCAGCAAGATATCAGGGGAGAGCCGATCGCTTACAGGCTCCGCCATGAGAAGTCGGCCCGGTCGTCTTTCATAGTTGAAAAGGCGGCCTCCGAGTCCTACGTCTGACAGACAGTCAGACGTGATCCACTCTGGCAGGGCCCCTCCCTACACCGAAGACTATGTCGGTTGGAAGAGAATGGCGCACGACGCCCTCCTCTTCCACCACCACCACCGACGGGAGAAAGAAAGGGGCCGGTCGGTGGACCAGGCGGCCGGGGCCATAGAGGCGGGCCTGGCCAGGGTTCTGTGCGATGGCCGGTGCCTCTCAAACTCACCCCGCTGCTGCGTTTGGCCTCGGTGGACCAGGCGGCTTTACTTGCAGCTGAGTTTGAGAGGCCTCGCAGACTAACCCCGCTGCAGCTCCAAACCCTAGGCATAGGCCAGACGGGCAACCATAGCTACAGCCTTAGGACAAGGGCAACAGGGGCAGCCTCCGCCCAAGGCCTAAGCATAGGCCGCAGTGACAACCCAGGGGCCAAGGGGACGGGACGGGACGAGGGAGTGACGGAGGGGACACGGAGGGAGCAGGGGGGAACACCGGTGTGCTGCGGGCGGGACTGCAGAGCCGGGCTGGACGGGAGAGGCGGCCTCAGGCAGGGCCGCGGGCAGGACGGGAGAGGCGGCCTCAGGCAGGGCTGCGGGCATGTGTCCAGCAGAGGGGCGCCTCAGCGGGCGCCGCCATCACTTGGTCAGCAGGGGGCGCCTTGGCAGGCACCTCGGGCGTGTGTCCAGCAGGGGGCGCCTCGGCAGGTACCTCGGGCGCCTCAATCACGTGGCCAGCAGGCGGCGCCTCGGCGGGCACCTCAGGCGTGCGGCCAGCAGGGGGCGCCACGGGCAGAGCGGAGGCAGCAGCAGGCGTGCGACCGGCAGGGGGCGCCTCGGCAGGTACCTCGGGCGCCTCAATCACGTGGCCAGCAGGGGGCGCCTCGGCGGGCACCTCAGGCGTGCGGCCAGCAGGGGGCGCCAAGGGCAGAGCGGAGGCAGCTGCAGGCGTGCGACCAGCAGGGTGCGCCTCGGCTGGCGCCGCCGTCACGCGGCCAGCAGGGGGCGCAACCGCGGCCACCTCAGGCAGCTCAGGCGCCGGCAGGACAAGCGAGACGGGCAGTTCAGGCGCCGGCAGGACAGGCGAGACGGGCAGATCAGGCATTTCAAGTGCCGGCAGGACAGGCGAGACAGGCAGTTCAGGTGCTGGCAGGACAGGCGAGACAGGCAGTTCAGGTGCCGGCAGGACAGGCGGCTGGTCTCCGTCGGGACCGACCAGGCGGGTAGGGGTGCAGTCGTCCCAGGCGGGAAGCAGAGAGCAGGCTCCTAGGTACAGCGTTGGAGCTGCTTCCGCCAGCTCTCTGCTCCGCTTCTCCCGGCTGCTAATTAAGCGCTGGCTCAGGCGGCGAAGGCACTTACGTGTCCTCTGCAGCGGGTACTGTTGTCCGGGCGGGCGCTCCTCCGTGAGGAGGTCCGCGCCCCGGGTGGCCAGCTCCAGGGCTACAGGATCCTACAGTACTTTGGGTTGGGAGCGCCAAAACACAAAGTCTTGCAGGAGACCGATCCGGTGGTGCTCGGTCTCCTGCGTTGTGCTGTTTGGGAGATCCGTCATTCTGTCAGCTTTCGCGGGGAAGGCGAGCAGGGAGGCCGGCAAAGTGCAGCCAGAACGTCGGGTAAACGGGATTTATTTGCCAAAGACGGACAAGCACGGACAACACTCTGACACTACAATGACGGATCTGGCATACATGGGGAGACGCGGACTAATACACATGGGACTAGGCAAGAGAAACAGGACACAGGTGATCACAATTAGGAATGAACGCGAGGTAATGAGGGGGCGTGGCGCACACTAGGATCGTACGGAGCGGATCGTGACACTTACAATGTGCAAAAGTACATGCAATAATATACTAGCACACTGTCAACAAAGCCTCTTAAAATCTACCCCTTATCGCAGAACGTTGCCCTAGGGCAACGAAAAGATAAACTATATTTCAGAACCTGCAAAAAAATAAAATAAATAAATAAATCCTGGAAAAAAAAAAAAAAAGACTTCTCTACAGCTTCATAGACACGCACATATTTTTTCTTATCTACTGTTAACGCCAATATAAATAAGATTAGTAAAGGAAGTGCAGCGGGCGGCCTCATTTGCACTCAGTGGGACTGCCGGCCCCATTCACACCTAGATGATCAGGCGGGCCCGTTCGCACCTAGTTGACCGGGCGGCCGCATTTTCGTAGTTGAAAAGGCGCCCGGATTTGCATGCATTTGACCAGGTCGGCCACATTTACACATAGTTGAAAAGGCGGCCGCATTAACATTTAGTGGGCCCCATTCACGCCTAATTTAGGGCGGTGGGGGTGGAGCTGGGGTGTGGGGTGGGGGTTTAGCGCGGTGTGGTTGGAGCTGGGGATGGGCAGTGGCCAGCTCCCGGAGGCCTCCCGGTGCTCCCCGTGGGCCCCTGTGCACTCCCCGGGCCGCCAATGGCAGAGGCCCGGTGGCCAGGAAGGACAAATGTCCCGAAATTGACCAGACGACACCAGGCCTCCTGTCCAGGCAGGGGGCGGAGCCTCCCCAGCCTCGCCGGCCCGCCCGATCTTTGGGGCGGGCCCTGCGGGCGGTACTCCGGTATGGTACCAGCAAGATATCAGGGGAGAGCCGATCGCTTACAGGCTCCGCCATGAGAAGTCGGCCCGGTCGTCTTTCATAGTTGAAAAGGCGGCCTCCGAGTCCTACGTCTGACAGACAGTCAGACGTGATCCACTCTGGCAGGGCCCCTCCCTACACCGAAGACTATGTCGGTTGGAAGAGAATGGCGCACGACGCCCTCCTCTTCCACCACCACCACCACCACCACCACCACCACCACCACCGACGGGAGAAAGAAAGGGGCCGGTCGGTGGACCAGGCGGCCGGGGCCATAGAGGCGGGCCTGGCCAGGGTTCTGTGCGATGGCCGGTGCCTCTCAAACTCACCCCGCTGCTGCGTTTGGCCTCGGTGGACCAGGCGGCTTTACTTGCAGCTGAGTTTGAGAGGCCTCGCAGACTAACCCCGCTGCAGCTCCAAACCCTAGGCATAGGCCAGACGGGCAACCATAGCTACAGCCTTAGGACAAGGGCAACAGGGGCAGCCTCCGCCCAAGGCCTAAGCATAGGCCGCAGTGACAACCCAGGGGCCAAGGGGACGGGACGGGACGAGGGAGTGACGGAGGGGACACGGAGGGAGCAGGGGGGAACACCGGTGTGCTGCGGGCGGGACTGCAGAGCCGGGCTGGACGGGAGAGGCGGCCTCAGGCAGGGCCGCGGGCAGGACGGGAGAGGCGGCCTCAGGCAGGGCTGCGGGCATGTGTCCAGCAGAGGGGCGCCTCAGCGGGCGCCGCCATCACTTGGTCAGCAGGGGGCGCCTTGGCAGGCACCTCGGGCGTGTGTCCAGCAGGGGGCGCCTCGGCAGGTACCTCGGGCGCCTCAATCACGTGGCCAGCAGGCGGCGCCTCGGCGGGCACCTCAGGCGTGCGGCCAGCAGGGGGCGCCACGGGCAGAGCGGAGGCAGCAGCAGGCGTGCGACCGGCAGGGGGCGCCTCGGCAGGTACCTCGGGCGCCTCAATCACGTGGCCAGCAGGGGGCGCCTCGGCGGGCACCTCAGGCGTGCGGCCAGCAGGGGGCGCCAAGGGCAGAGCGGAGGCAGCTGCAGGCGTGCGACCAGCAGGGTGCGCCTCGGCTGGCGCCGCCGTCACGCGGCCAGCAGGGGGCGCAACCGCGGCCACCTCAGGCAGCTCAGGCGCCGGCAGGACAAGCGAGACGGGCAGTTCAGGCGCCGGCAGGACAGGCGAGACGGGCAGATCAGGCATTTCAAGTGCCGGCAGGACAGGCGAGACAGGCAGTTCAGGTGCTGGCAGGACAGGCGAGACAGGCAGTTCAGGTGCCGGCAGGACAGGCGGCTGGTCTCCGTCGGGACCGACCAGGCGGGTAGGGGTGCAGTCGTCCCAGGCGGGAAGCAGAGAGCAGGCTCCTAGGTACAGCGTTGGAGCTGCTTCCGCCAGCTCTCTGCTCCGCTTCTCCCGGCTGCTAATTAAGCGCTGGCTCAGGCGGCGAAGGCACTTACGTGTCCTCTGCAGCGGGTACTGTTGTCCGGGCGGGCGCTCCTCCGTGAGGAGGTCCGCGCCCCGGGTGGCCAGCTCCAGGGCTACAGGATCCTACAGTACTTTGGGTTGGGAGCGCCAAAACACAAAGTCTTGCAGGAGACCGATCCGGTGGTGCTCGGTCTCCTGCGTTGTGCTGTTTGGGAGATCCGTCATTCTGTCAGCTTTCGCGGGGAAGGCGAGCAGGGAGGCCGGCAAAGTGCAGCCAGAACGTCGGGTAAACGGGATTTATTTGCCAAAGACGGACAAGCACGGACAACACTCTGACACTACAATGACGGATCTGGCATACATGGGGAGACGCGGACTAATACACATGGGACTAGGCAAGAGAAACAGGACACAGGTGATCACAATTAGGAATGAACGCGAGGTAATGAGGGGGCGTGGCGCACACTAGGATCGTACGGAGCGGATCGTGACACTTACAATGTGCAAAAGTACATGCAATAATATACTAGCACACTGTCAACAAAGCCTCTTAAAATCTACCCCTTATCGCAGAACGTTGCCCTAGGGCAACGAAAAGATAAACTATATTTCAGAACCTGCAAAAAAATAAAATAAATAAATAAATCCTGGAAAAAAAAAAAAAAGACTTCTCTACAGCTTCATAGACACGCACATATTTCTTCTTATCTACTGTTAACGCCAATATAAATAAGATTAGTAAAGGAAGTGCAGCGGGCGGCCTCATTTGCACTCAGTGGGACTGCCGGCCCCATTCACACCTAGATGATCAGGCGGGCCCGTTCGCACCTAGTTGACCGGGCGGCCGCATTTTCGTAGTTGAAAAGGTGCCCGGATTTGCATGCATTTGACCAGGTCGGCCACATTTACACATAGTTGAAAAGGCGGCCGCATTAACATTTAGTGGGCCCCATTCACGCCTAATTTAGGGCGGTGGGGGTGGAGCTGGGGTGTGGGGTGGGGGTTTAGCGCGGTGTGGTTGGAGCTGGGGATGGGCAGTGGCCAGCTCCCGGAGGCCTCCCGGTGCTCCCCGTGGGCCCCTGTGCACTCCCCGGGCCGCCAATGGCAGAGGCCCGGTGGCCAGGAAGGACAAATGTCCCGAAATTGACCAGACGACACCAGGCCTCCTGTCCAGGCAGGGGGCGGAGCCTCCCCAGCCTCGCCGGCCCGCCCGATCTTTGGGGCGGGCCCTGCGGGCGGTACTCCGGTATGGTACCAGCAAGATATCAGGGGAGAGCCGATCGCTTACAGGCTCCGCCATGAGAAGTCGGCCCGGTCGTCTTTCATAGTTGAAAAGGCGGCCTCCGAGTCCTACGTCTGACAGACAGTCAGACGTGATCCACTCTGGCAGGGCCCCTCCCTACACCGAAGACTATGTCGGTTGGAAGAGAATGGCGCACGACGCCCTCCTCTTCCACCACCACCACCGACGGGAGAAAGAAAGGGGCCGGTCGGTGGACCAGGCGGCCGGGGCCATAGAGGCGGGCCTGGCCAGGGTTCTGTGCGATGGCCGGTGCCTCTCAAACTCACCCCGCTGCTGCGTTTGGCCTCGGTGGACCAGGCGGCTTTACTTGCAGCTGAGTTTGAGAGGCCTCGCAGACTAACCCCGCTGCAGCTCCAAACCCTAGGCATAGGCCAGACGGGCAACCATAGCTACAGCCTTAGGACAAGGGCAACAGGGGCAGCCTCCGCCCAAGGCCTAAGCATAGGCCGCAGTGACAACCCAGGGGCCAAGGGGACGGGACGGGACGAGGGAGTGACGGAGGGGACACGGAGGGAGCAGGGGGGAACACCGGTGTGCTGCGGGCGGGACTGCAGAGCCGGGCTGGACGGGAGAGGCGGCCTCAGGCAGGGCCGCGGGCAGGACGGGAGAGGCGGCCTCAGGCAGGGCTGCGGGCATGTGTCCAGCAGAGGGGCGCCTCAGCGGGCGCCGCCATCACTTGGTCAGCAGGGGGCGCCTTGGCAGGCACCTCGGGCGTGTGTCCAGCAGGGGGCGCCTCGGCAGGTACCTCGGGCGCCTCAATCACGTGGCCAGCAGGCGGCGCCTCGGCGGGCACCTCAGGCGTGCGGCCAGCAGGGGGCGCCACGGGCAGAGCGGAGGCAGCAGCAGGCGTGCGACCGGCAGGGGGCGCCTCGGCAGGTACCTCGGGCGCCTCAATCACGTGGCCAGCAGGGGGCGCCTCGGCGGGCACCTCAGGCGTGCGGCCAGCAGGGGGCGCCAAGGGCAGAGCGGAGGCAGCTGCAGGCGTGCGACCAGCAGGGTGCGCCTCGGCTGGCGCCGCCGTCACGCGGCCAGCAGGGGGCGCAACCGCGGCCACCTCAGGCAGCTCAGGCGCCGGCAGGACAAGCGAGACGGGCAGTTCAGGCGCCGGCAGGACAGGCGAGACGGGCAGATCAGGCATTTCAAGTGCCGGCAGGACAGGCGAGACAGGCAGTTCAGGTGCTGGCAGGACAGGCGAGACAGGCAGTTCAGGTGCCGGCAGGACAGGCGGCTGGTCTCCGTCGGGACCGACCAGGCGGGTAGGGGTGCAGTCGTCCCAGGCGGGAAGCAGAGAGCAGGCTCCTAGGTACAGCGTTGGAGCTGCTTCCGCCAGCTCTCTGCTCCGCTTCTCCCGGCTGCTAATTAAGCGCTGGCTCAGGCGGCGAAGGCACTTACGTGTCCTCTGCAGCGGGTACTGTTGTCCGGGCGGGCGCTCCTCCGTGAGGAGGTCCGCGCCCCGGGTGGCCAGCTCCAGGGCTACAGGATCCTACAGTACTTTGGGTTGGGAGCGCCAAAACACAAAGTCTTGCAGGAGACCGATCCGGTGGTGCTCGGTCTCCTGCGTTGTGCTGTTTGGGAGATCCGTCATTCTGTCAGCTTTCGCGGGGAAGGCGAGCAGGGAGGCCGGCAAAGTGCAGCCAGAACGTCGGGTAAACGGGATTTATTTGCCAAAGACGGACAAGCACGGACAACACTCTGACACTACAATGACGGATCTGGCATACATGGGGAGACGCGGACTAATACACATGGGACTAGGCAAGAGAAACAGGACACAGGTGATCACAATTAGGAATGAACGCGAGGTAATGAGGGGGCGTGGCGCACACTAGGATCGTACGGAGCGGATCGTGACACTTACAATGTGCAAAAGTACATGCAATAATATACTAGCACACTGTCAACAAAGCCTCTTAAAATCTACCCCTTATCGCAGAACGTTGCCCTAGGGCAACGAAAAGATAAACTATATTTCAGAACCTGCAAAAAAATAAAATAAATAAATAAATCCTGGAAAAAAAAAAAAAAAGACTTCTCTACAGCTTCATAGACACGCACATATTTTTTCTTATCTACTGTTAACGCCAATATAAATAAGATTAGTAAAGGAAGTGCAGCGGGCGGCCTCATTTGCACTCAGTGGGACTGCCGGCCCCATTCACACCTAGATGATCAGGCGGGCCCGTTCGCACCTAGTTGACCGGGCGGCCGCATTTTCGTAGTTGAAAAGGCGCCCGGATTTGCATGCATTTGACCAGGTCGGCCACATTTACACATAGTTGAAAAGGCGGCCGCATTAACATTTAGTGGGCCCCATTCACGCCTAATTTAGGGCGGTGGGGGTGGAGCTGGGGTGTGGGGTGGGGGTTTAGCGCGGTGTGGTTGGAGCTGGGGATGGGCAGTGGCCAGCTCCCGGAGGCCTCCCGGTGCTCCCCGTGGGCCCCTGTGCACTCCCCGGGCCGCCAATGGCAGAGGCCCGGTGGCCAGGAAGGACAAATGTCCCGAAATTGACCAGACGACACCAGGCCTCCTGTCCAGGCAGGGGGCGGAGCCTCCCCAGCCTCGCCGGCCCGCCCGATCTTTGGGGCGGGCCCTGCGGGCGGTACTCCGGTATGGTACCAGCAAGATATCAGGGGAGAGCCGATCGCTTACAGGCTCCGCCATGAGAAGTCGGCCCGGTCGTCTTTCATAGTTGAAAAGGCGGCCTCCGAGTCCTACGTCTGACAGACAGTCAGACGTGATCCACTCTGGCAGGGCCCCTCCCTACACCGAAGACTATGTCGGTTGGAAGAGAATGGCGCACGACGCCCTCCTCTTCCACCACCACCACCACCACCACCACCACCACCACCACCGACGGGAGAAAGAAAGGGGCCGGTCGGTGGACCAGGCGGCCGGGGCCATAGAGGCGGGCCTGGCCAGGGTTCTGTGCGATGGCCGGTGCCTCTCAAACTCACCCCGCTGCTGCGTTTGGCCTCGGTGGACCAGGCGGCTTTACTTGCAGCTGAGTTTGAGAGGCCTCGCAGACTAACCCCGCTGCAGCTCCAAACCCTAGGCATAGGCCAGACGGGCAACCATAGCTACAGCCTTAGGACAAGGGCAACAGGGGCAGCCTCCGCCCAAGGCCTAAGCATAGGCCGCAGTGACAACCCAGGGGCCAAGGGGACGGGACGGGACGAGGGAGTGACGGAGGGGACACGGAGGGAGCAGGGGGGAACACCGGTGTGCTGCGGGCGGGACTGCAGAGCCGGGCTGGACGGGAGAGGCGGCCTCAGGCAGGGCCGCGGGCAGGACGGGAGAGGCGGCCTCAGGCAGGGCTGCGGGCATGTGTCCAGCAGAGGGGCGCCTCAGCGGGCGCCGCCATCACTTGGTCAGCAGGGGGCGCCTTGGCAGGCACCTCGGGCGTGTGTCCAGCAGGGGGCGCCTCGGCAGGTACCTCGGGCGCCTCAATCACGTGGCCAGCAGGCGGCGCCTCGGCGGGCACCTCAGGCGTGCGGCCAGCAGGGGGCGCCACGGGCAGAGCGGAGGCAGCAGCAGGCGTGCGACCGGCAGGGGGCGCCTCGGCAGGTACCTCGGGCGCCTCAATCACGTGGCCAGCAGGGGGCGCCTCGGCGGGCACCTCAGGCGTGCGGCCAGCAGGGGGCGCCAAGGGCAGAGCGGAGGCAGCTGCAGGCGTGCGACCAGCAGGGTGCGCCTCGGCTGGCGCCGCCGTCACGCGGCCAGCAGGGGGCGCAACCGCGGCCACCTCAGGCAGCTCAGGCGCCGGCAGGACAAGCGAGACGGGCAGTTCAGGCGCCGGCAGGACAGGCGAGACGGGCAGATCAGGCATTTCAAGTGCCGGCAGGACAGGCGAGACAGGCAGTTCAGGTGCTGGCAGGACAGGCGAGACAGGCAGTTCAGGTGCCGGCAGGACAGGCGGCTGGTCTCCGTCGGGACCGACCAGGCGGGTAGGGGTGCAGTCGTCCCAGGCGGGAAGCAGAGAGCAGGCTCCTAGGTACAGCGTTGGAGCTGCTTCCGCCAGCTCTCTGCTCCGCTTCTCCCGGCTGCTAATTAAGCGCTGGCTCAGGCGGCGAAGGCACTTACGTGTCCTCTGCAGCGGGTACTGTTGTCCGGGCGGGCGCTCCTCCGTGAGGAGGTCCGCGCCCCGGGTGGCCAGCTCCAGGGCTACAGGATCCTACAGTACTTTGGGTTGGGAGCGCCAAAACACAAAGTCTTGCAGGAGACCGATCCGGTGGTGCTCGGTCTCCTGCGTTGTGCTGTTTGGGAGATCCGTCATTCTGTCAGCTTTCGCGGGGAAGGCGAGCAGGGAGGCCGGCAAAGTGCAGCCAGAACGTCGGGTAAACGGGATTTATTTGCCAAAGACGGACAAGCACGGACAACACTCTGACACTACAATGACGGATCTGGCATACATGGGGAGACGCGGACTAATACACATGGGACTAGGCAAGAGAAACAGGACACAGGTGATCACAATTAGGAATGAACGCGAGGTAATGAGGGGGCGTGGCGCACACTAGGATCGTACGGAGCGGATCGTGACACTTACAATGTGCAAAAGTACATGCAATAATATACTAGCACACTGTCAACAAAGCCTCTTAAAATCTACCCCTTATCGCAGAACGTTGCCCTAGGGCAACGAAAAGATAAACTATATTTCAGAACCTGCAAAAAAATAAAATAAATAAATAAATCCTGGAAAAAAAAAAAAAAAGACTTCTCTACAGCTTCATAGACACGCACATATTTTTTCTTATCTACTGTTAACGCCAATATAAATAAGATTAGTAAAGGAAGTGCAGCGGGCGGCCTCATTTGCACTCAGTGGGACTGCCGGCCCCATTCACACCTAGATGATCAGGCGGGCCCGTTCGCACCTAGTTGACCGGGCGGCCGCATTTTCGTAGTTGAAAAGGCGCCCGGATTTGCATGCATTTGACCAGGTCGGCCACATTTACACATAGTTGAAAAGGCGGCCGCATTAACATTTAGTGGGCCCCATTCACGCCTAATTTAGGGCGGTGGGGGTGGAGCTGGGGTGTGGGGTGGGGGTTTAGCGCGGTGTGGTTGGAGCTGGGGATGGGCAGTGGCCAGCTCCCGGAGGCCTCCCGGTGCTCCCCGTGGGCCCCTGTGCACTCCCCGGGCCGCCAATGGCAGAGGCCCGGTGGCCAGGAAGGACAAATGTCCCGAAATTGACCAGACGACACCAGGCCTCCTGTCCAGGCAGGGGGCGGAGCCTCCCCAGCCTCGCCGGCCCGCCCGATCTTTGGGGCGGGCCCTGCGGGCGGTACTCCGGTATGGTACCAGCAAGATATCAGGGGAGAGCCGATCGCTTACAGGCTCCGCCATGAGAAGTCGGCCCGGTCGTCTTTCATAGTTGAAAAGGCGGCCTCCGAGTCCTACTTCTGACAGACAGTCAGACGTGATCCACTCTGGCAGGGCCCCTCCCTACACCGAAGACTATGTCGGTTGGAAGAGAATGGCGCACGACGCCCTCCTCTTCCACCACCACCACCGACGGGAGAAAGAAAGGGGCCGGTCGGTGGACCAGGCGGCCGGGGCCATAGAGGCGGGCCTGGCCAGGGTTCTGTGCGATGGCCGGTGCCTCTCAAACTCACCCCGCTGCTGCGTTTGGCCTCGGTGGACCAGGCGGCTTTACTTGCAGCTGAGTTTGAGAGGCCTCGCAGACTAACCCCGCTGCAGCTCCAAACCCTAGGCATAGGCCAGACGGGCAACCATAGCTACAGCCTTAGGACAAGGGCAACAGGGGCAGCCTCCGCCCAAGGCCTAAGCATAGGCCGCAGTGACAACCTAGGGGCCAAGGGGACGGGACGGGACGAGGGAGTGACGGAGGGGACACGGAGGGAGCAGGGGGGAACACCGGTGTGCTGCGGGCGGGACTGCAGAGCCGGGCTGGACGGGAGAGGCGGCCTCAGGCAGGGCCGCGGGCAGGACGGGAGAGGCGGCCTCAGGCAGGGCTGCGGGCATGTGTCCAGCAGAGGGGCGCCTCAGCGGGCGCCGCCATCACTTGGTCAGCAGGGGGCGCCTTGGCAGGCACCTCGGGCGTGTGTCCAGCAGGGGGCGCCTCGGCAGGTACCTCGGGCGCCTCAATCACGTGGCCAGCAGGCGGCGCCTCGGCGGGCACCTCAGGCGTGCGGCCAGCAGGGGGCGCCACGGGCAGAGCGGAGGCAGCAGCAGGCGTGCGACCGGCAGGGGGCGCCTCGGCAGGTACCTCGGGCGCCTCAATCACGTGGCCAGCAGGGGGCGCCTCGGCGGGCACCTCAGGCGTGCGGCCAGCAGGGGGCGCCAAGGGCAGAGCGGAGGCAGCTGCAGGCGTGCGACCAGCAGGGTGCGCCTCGGCTGGCGCCGCCGTCACGCGGCCAGCAGGGGGCGCAACCGCGGCCACCTCAGGCAGCTCAGGCGCCGGCAGGACAAGCGAGACGGGCAGTTCAGGCGCCGGCAGGACAGGCGAGACGGGCAGATCAGGCATTTCAAGTGCCGGCAGGACAGGCGAGACAGGCAGTTCAGGTGCTGGCAGGACAGGCGAGACAGGCAGTTCAGGTGCCGGCAGGACAGGCGGCTGGTCTCCGTCGGGACCGACCAGGCGGGTAGGGGTGCAGTCGTCCCAGGCGGGAAGCAGAGAGCAGGCTCCTAGGTACAGCGTTGGAGCTGCTTCCGCCAGCTCTCTGCTCCGCTTCTCCCGGCTGCTAATTAAGCGCTGGCTCAGGCGGCGAAGGCACTTACGTGTCCTCTGCAGCGGGTACTGTTGTCCGGGCGGGCGCTCCTCCGTGAGGAGGTCCGCGCCCCGGGTGGCCAGCTCCAGGGCTACAGGATCCTACAGTACTTTGGGTTGGGAGCGCCAAAACACAAAGTCTTGCAGGAGACCGATCCGGTGGTGCTCGGTCTCCTGCGTTGTGCTGTTTGGGAGATCCGTCATTCTGTCAGCTTTCGCGGGGAAGGCGAGCAGGGAGGCCGGCAAAGTGCAGCCAGAACGTCGGGTAAACGGGATTTATTTGCCAAAGACGGACAAGCACGGACAACACTCTGACACTACAATGACGGATCTGGCATACATGGGGAGACGCGGACTAATACACATGGGACTAGGCAAGAGAAACAGGACACAGGTGATCACAATTAGGAATGAACGCGAGGTAATGAGGGGGCGTGGCGCACACTAGGATCGTACGGAGCGGATCGTGACACTTACAATGTGCAAAAGTACATGCAATAATATACTAGCACACTGTCAACAAAGCCTCTTAAAATCTACCCCTTATCGCAGAACGTTGCCCTAGGGCAACGAAAAGATAAACTATATTTCAGAACCTGCAAAAAAATAAAATAAATAAATAAATCCTGGAAAAAAAAAAAAAAGACTTCTCTACAGCTTCATAGACACGCACATATTTCTTCTTATCTACTGTTAACGCCAATATAAATAAGATTAGTAAAGGAAGTGCAGCGGGCGGCCTCATTTGCACTCAGTGGGACTGCCGGCCCCATTCACACCTAGATGATCAGGCGGGCCCGTTCGCACCTAGTTGACCGGGCGGCCGCATTTTCGTAGTTGAAAAGGCGCCCGGATTTGCATGCATTTGACCAGGTCGGCCACATTTACACATAGTTGAAAAGGCGGCCGCATTAACATTTAGTGGGCCCCATTCACGCCTAATTTAGGGCGGTGGGGGTGGAGCTGGGGTGTGGGGTGGGGGTTTAGCGCGGTGTGGTTGGAGCTGGGGATGGGCAGTGGCCAGCTCCCGGAGGCCTCCCGGTGCTCCCCGTGGGCCCCTGTGCACTCCCCGGGCCGCCAATGGCAGAGGCCCGGTGGCCAGGAAGGACAAATGTCCCGAAATTGACCAGACGACACCAGGCCTCCTGTCCAGGCAGGGGGCGGAGCCTCCCCAGCCTCGCCGGCCCGCCCGATCTTTGGGGCGGGCCCTGCGGGCGGTACTCCGGTATGGTACCAGCAAGATATCAGGGGAGAGCCGATCGCTTACAGGCTCCGCCATGAGAAGTCGGCCCGGTCGTCTTTCATAGTTGAAAAGGCGGCCTCCGAGTCCTACGTCTGACAGACAGTCAGACGTGATCCACTCTGGCAGGGCCCCTCCCTACACCGAAGACTATGTCGGTTGGAAGAGAATGGCGCACGACGCCCTCCTCTTCCACCACCACCACCACCACCACCACCACCACCACCACCGACGGGAGAAAGAAAGGGGCCGGTCGGTGGACCAGGCGGCCGGGGCCATAGAGGCGGGCCTGGCCAGGGTTCTGTGCGATGGCCGGTGCCTCTCAAACTCACCCCGCTGCTGCGTTTGGCCTCGGTGGACCAGGCGGCTTTACTTGCAGCTGAGTTTGAGAGGCCTCGCAGACTAACCCCGCTGCAGCTCCAAACCCTAGGCATAGGCCAGACGGGCAACCATAGCTACAGCCTTAGGACAAGGGCAACAGGGGCAGCCTCCGCCCAAGGCCTAAGCATAGGCCGCAGTGACAACCCAGGGGCCAAGGGGACGGGACGGGACGAGGGAGTGACGGAGGGGACACGGAGGGAGCAGGGGGGAACACCGGTGTGCTGCGGGCGGGACTGCAGAGCCGGGCTGGACGGGAGAGGCGGCCTCAGGCAGGGCCGCGGGCAGGACGGGAGAGGCGGCCTCAGGCAGGGCTGCGGGCATGTGTCCAGCAGAGGGGCGCCTCAGCGGGCGCCGCCATCACTTGGTCAGCAGGGGGCGCCTTGGCAGGCACCTCGGGCGTGTGTCCAGCAGGGGGCGCCTCGGCAGGTACCTCGGGCGCCTCAATCACGTGGCCAGCAGGCGGCGCCTCGGCGGGCACCTCAGGCGTGCGGCCAGCAGGGGGCGCCACGGGCAGAGCGGAGGCAGCAGCAGGCGTGCGACCGGCAGGGGGCGCCTCGGCAGGTACCTCGGGCGCCTCAATCACGTGGCCAGCAGGGGGCGCCTCGGCGGGCACCTCAGGCGTGCGGCCAGCAGGGGGCGCCAAGGGCAGAGCGGAGGCAGCTGCAGGCGTGCGACCAGCAGGGTGCGCCTCGGCTGGCGCCGCCGTCACGCGGCCAGCAGGGGGCGCAACCGCGGCCACCTCAGGCAGCTCAGGCGCCGGCAGGACAAGCGAGACGGGCAGTTCAGGCGCCGGCAGGACAGGCGAGACGGGCAGATCAGGCATTTCAAGTGCCGGCAGGACAGGCGAGACAGGCAGTTCAGGTGCTGGCAGGACAGGCGAGACAGGCAGTTCAGGTGCCGGCAGGACAGGCGGCTGGTCTCCGTCGGGACCGACCAGGCGGGTAGGGGTGCAGTCGTCCCAGGCGGGAAGCAGAGAGCAGGCTCCTAGGTACAGCGTTGGAGCTGCTTCCGCCAGCTCTCTGCTCCGCTTCTCCCGGCTGCTAATTAAGCGCTGGCTCAGGCGGCGAAGGCACTTACGTGTCCTCTGCAGCGGGTACTGTTGTCCGGGCGGGCGCTCCTCCGTGAGGAGGTCCGCGCCCCGGGTGGCCAGCTCCAGGGCTACAGGATCCTACAGTACTTTGGGTTGGGAGCGCCAAAACACAAAGTCTTGCAGGAGACCGATCCGGTGGTGCTCGGTCTCCTGCGTTGTGCTGTTTGGGAGATCCGTCATTCTGTCAGCTTTCGCGGGGAAGGCGAGCAGGGAGGCCGGCAAAGTGCAGCCAGAACGTCGGGTAAACGGGATTTATTTGCCAAAGACGGACAAGCACGGACAACACTCTGACACTACAATGACGGATCTGGCATACATGGGGAGACGCGGACTAATACACATGGGACTAGGCAAGAGAAACAGGACACAGGTGATCACAATTAGGAATGAACGCGAGGTAATGAGGGGGCGTGGCGCACACTAGGATCGTACGGAGCGGATCGTGACACTTACAATGTGCAAAAGTACATGCAATAATATACTAGCACACTGTCAACAAAGCCTCTTAAAATCTACCCCTTATCGCAGAACGTTGCCCTAGGGCAACGAAAAGATAAACTATATTTCAGAACCTGCAAAAAAATAAAATAAATAAATAAATCCTGGAAAAAAAAAAAAAAAGACTTCTCTACAGCTTCATAGACACGCACATATTTTTTCTTATCTACTGTTAACGCCAATATAAATAAGATTAGTAAAGGAAGTGCAGCGGGCGGCCTCATTTGCACTCAGTGGGACTGCCGGCCCCATTCACACCTAGATGATCAGGCGGGCCCGTTCGCACCTAGTTGACCGGGCGGCCGCATTTTCGTAGTTGAAAAGGCGCCCGGATTTGCATGCATTTGACCAGGTCGGCCACATTTACACATAGTTGAAAAGGCGGCCGCATTAACATTTAGTGGGCCCCATTCACGCCTAATTTAGGGCGGTGGGGGTGGAGCTGGGGTGTGGGGTGGGGGTTTAGCGCGGTGTGGTTGGAGCTGGGGATGGGCAGTGGCCAGCTCCCGGAGGCCTCCCGGTGCTCCCCGTGGGCCCCTGTGCACTCCCCGGGCCGCCAATGGCAGAGGCCCGGTGGCCAGGAAGGACAAATGTCCCGAAATTGACCAGACGACACCAGGCCTCCTGTCCAGGCAGGGGGCGGAGCCTCCCCAGCCTCGCCGGCCCGCCCGATCTTTGGGGCGGGCCCTGCGGGCGGTACTCCGGTATGGTACCAGCAAGATATCAGGGGAGAGCCGATCGCTTACAGGCTCCGCCATGAGAAGTCGGCCCGGTCGTCTTTCATAGTTGAAAAGGCGGCCTCCGAGTCCTACGTCTGACAGACAGTCAGACGTGATCCACTCTGGCAGGGCCCCTCCCTACACCGAAGACTATGTCGGTTGGAAGAGAATGGCGCACGACGCCCTCCTCTTCCACCACCACCACCGACGGGAGAAAGAAAGGGGCCGGTCGGTGGACCAGGCGGCCGGGGCCATAGAGGCGGGCCTGGCCAGGGTTCTGTGCGATGCCCGGTGCCTCTCAAACTCACCCCGCTGCTGCGTTTGGCCTCGGTGGACCAGGCGGCTTTACTTGCAGCTGAGTTTGAGAGGCCTCGCAGACTAACCCCGCTGCAGCTCCAAACCCTAGGCATAGGCCAGACGGGCAACCATAGCTACAGCCTTAGGACAAGGGCAACAGGGGCAGCCTCCGCCCAAGGCCTAAGCATAGGCCGCAGTGACAACCCAGGGGCCAAGGGGACGGGACGGGACGAGGGAGTGACGGAGGGGACACGGAGGGAGCAGGGGGGAACACCGGTGTGCTGCGGGCGGGACTGCAGAGCCGGGCTGGACGGGAGAGGCGGCCTCAGGCAGGGCCGCGGGCAGGACGGGAGAGGCGGCCTCAGGCAGGGCTGCGGGCATGTGTCCAGCAGAGGGGCGCCTCAGCGGGCGCCGCCATCACTTGGTCAGCAGGGGGCGCCTTGGCAGGCACCTCGGGCGTGTGTCCAGCAGGGGGCGCCTCGGCAGGTACCTCGGGCGCCTCAATCACGTGGCCAGCAGGCGGCGCCTCGGCGGGCACCTCAGGCGTGCGGCCAGCAGGGGGCGCCACGGGCAGAGCGGAGGCAGCAGCAGGCGTGCGACCGGCAGGGGGCGCCTCGGCAGGTACCTCAGGCGCCTCAATCACGTGGCCAGCAGGGGGCGCCTCGGCGGGCACCTCAGGCGTGCGGCCAGCAGGGGGCGCCACGGGCAGAGCGGAGGCAGCTGCAGGCGTGCGACCAGCAGGGTGCGCCTCGGCTGGCGCCGCCGTCACGCGGCCAGCAGGGGGCGCAACCGCGGCCACCTCAGGCAGCTCAGGCGCCGGCAGGACAAGCGAGACGGGCAGTTCAGGCGCCGGCAGGACAGGCGAGACGGGCAGATCAGGCATTTCAAGTGCCGGCAGGACAGGCGAGACGGGCAGATCAGGCATTTCAAGTGCCGGCAGGACAGGCGAGACAGGCAGTTCAGGTGCTGGCAGGACAGGCGAGACAGGCAGTTCAGGTGCCGGCAGGACAGGCGGCTGGTCTCCGTCGGGACCGACCAGGCGGGTAGGGGTGCAGTCGTCCCAGGCGGGAAGCAGAGAGCAGGCTCCTAGGTACAGCGTTGGAGCTGCTTCCGCCAGCTCTCTGCTCCGCTTCTCCCGGCTGCTAATTAAGCGCTGGCTCAGGCGGCGAAGGCACTTACGTGTCCTCTGCAGCGGGTACTGTTGTCCGGGCGGGCGCTCCTCCGTGAGGAGGTCCGCGCCCCGGGTGGCCAGCTCCAGGGCTACAGGATCCTACAGTACTTTGGGTTGGGAGCGCCAAAACACAAAGTCTTGCAGGAGACCGATCCGGTGGTGCTCGGTCTCCTGCGTTGTGCTGTTTGGGAGATCCGTCATTCTGTCAGCTTTCGCGGGGAAGGCGAGCAGGGAGGCCGGCAAAGTGCAGCCAGAACGTCGGGTAAACGGGATTTATTTGCCAAAGACGGACAAGCACGGACAACACTCTGACACTACAATGACGGATCTGGCATACATGGGGAGACGCGGACTAATACACATGGGACTAGGCAAGAGAAACAGGACACAGGTGATCACAATTAGGAATGAACGCGAGGTAATGAGGGGGCGTGGCGCACACTAGGATCGTACGGAGCGGATCGTGACACTTACAATGTGCAAAAGTACATGCAATAATATACTAGCACACTGTCAACAAAGCCTCTTAAAATCTACCCCTTATCGCAGAACGTTGCCCTAGGGCAACGAAAAGATAAACTATATTTCAGAACCTGCAAAAAAATAAAATAAATAAATAAATCCTGGAGAAAAAAAAAAAAGACTTCTCTACAGCTTCATAGACACGCACATATTTCTTCTTATCTACTGTTAACGCCAATATAAATAAGATTAGTAAAGGAAGTGCAGCGGGCGGCCTCATTTGCACTCAGTGGGACTGCCGGCCCCATTCACACCTAGATGATCAGGCGGGCCCGTTCGCACCTAGTTGACCGGGCGGCCGCATTTTCGTAGTTGAAAAGGCGCCCGGATTTGCATGCATTTGACCAGGTCGGCCACATTTACACATAGTTGAAAAGGCGGCCGCATTAACATTTAGTGGGCCCCATTCACGCCTAATTTAGGGCGGTGGGGGTGGAGCTGGGGTGTGGGGTGGGGGTTTAGCGCGGTGTGGTTGGAGCTGGGGATGGGCAGTGGCCAGCTCCCGGAGGCCTCCCGGTGCTCCCCGTGGGCCCCTGTGCACTCCCCGGGCCGCCAATGGCAGAGGCCCGGTGGCCAGGAAGGACAAATGTCCCGAAATTGACCAGACGACACCAGGCCTCCTGTCCAGGCAGGGGGCGGAGCCTCCCCAGCCTCGCCGGCCCGCCCGATCTTTGGGGTGGGCCCTGCGGGCGGTACTCCGGTATGGTACCAGCAAGATATCAGGGGAGAGCCGATCGCTTACAGGCTCCGCCATGAGAAGTCGGCCCGGTCGTCTTTCATAGTTGAAAAGGCGGCCTCCGAGTCCTACGTCTGACAGACAGTCAGACGTGATCCACTCTGGCAGGGCCCCTCCCTACACCGAAGACTATGTCGGTTGGAAGAGAATGGCGCACGACGCCCTCCTCTTCCACCACCACCACCACCACCGACGGGAGAAAGGGGCCGGTCGGTGGACCAGGCGGCCGGGGCCATAGAGGCGGGCCTGGCCAGGGTTCTGTGCGATGGCCGGTGCCTCTCAAACTCACCCCGCTGCTGCGTTTGGCCTCGGTGGACCAGGCGGCTTTACTTGCAGCTGAGTTTGAGAGGCCTCGCAGACTAACCCCGCTGCAGCTCCAAACCCTAGGCATAGGCCAGACGGGCAACCATAGCTACAGCCTTAGGACAAGGGCAACAGGGGCAGCCTCCGCCCAAGGCCTAAGCATAGGCCGCAGTGACAACCCAGGGGCCAAGGGGACGGGACGGGACGAGGGAGTGACGGAGGGGACACGGAGGGAGCAGGGGGGAACACCGGTGTGCTGCGGGCGGGACTGCAGAGCCGGGCTGGACGGGAGAGGCGGCCTCAGGCAGGGCCGCGGGCAGGACGGGAGAGGCGGCCTCAGGCAGGGCTGCGGGCATGTGTCCAGCAGAGGGGCGCCTCAGCGGGCGCCGCCATCACTTGGTCAGCAGGGGGCGCCTTGGCAGGCACCTCGGGCGTGTGTCCAGCAGGGGGCGCCTTGGCAGGCACCTCGGGCGTGTGTCCAGCAGGGGGCGCCTCGGCAGGTACCTCGGGCGCCTCAATCACGTGGCCAGCAGGCGGCGCCTCGGCGGGCACCTCAGGCGTGCGGCCAGCAGGGGGCGCCACGGGCAGAGCGGAGGCAGCAGCAGGCGTGCGACCGGCAGGGGGCGCCTCGGCAGGTACCTCGGGCGCCTCAATCACGTGGCCAGCAGGGGGCGCCTCGGCGGGCACCTCAGGCGTGCGGCCAGCAGGGGGCGCCAAGGGCAGAGCGGAGGCAGCTGCAGGCGTGCGACCAGCAGGGTGCGCCTCGGCTGGCGCCGCCGTCACGCGGCCAGCAGGGGGCGCAACCGCGGCCACCTCAGGCAGCTCAGGCGCCGGCAGGACAAGCGAGACGGGCAGTTCAGGCGCCGGCAGGACAGGCGAGACGGGCAGATCAGGCATTTCAAGTGCCGGCAGGACAGGCGAGACGGGCAGATCAGGCATTTCAAGTGCCGGCAGGACAGGCGAGACAGGCAGTTCAGGTGCTGGCAGGACAGGCGAGACAGGCAGTTCAGGTGCCGGCAGGACAGGCGGCTGGTCTCCGTCGGGACCGACCAGGCGGGTAGGGGTGCAGTCGTCCCAGGCGGGAAGCAGAGAGCAGGCTCCTAGGTACAGCGTTGGAGCTGCTTCCGCCAGCTCTCTGCTCCGCTTCTCCCGGCTGCTAATTAAGCGCTGGCTCAGGCGGCGAAGGCACTTACGTGTCCTCTGCAGCGGGTACTGTTGTCCGGGCGGGCGCTCCTCCGTGAGGAGGTCCGCGCCCCGGGTGGCCAGCTCCAGGGCTACAGGATCCTACAGTACTTTGGGTTGGGAGCGCCAAAACACAAAGTCTTGCAGGAGACCGATCCGGTGGTGCTCGGTCTCCTGCGTTGTGCTGTTTGGGAGATCCGTCATTCTGTCAGCTTTCGCGGGGAAGGCGAGCAGGGAGGCCGGCAAAGTGCAGCCAGAACGTCGGGTAAACGGGATTTATTTGCCAAAGACGGACAAGCACGGACAACACTCTGACACTACAATGACGGATCTGGCATACATGGGGAGACGCGGACTAATACACATGGGACTAGGCAAGAGAAACAGGACACAGGTGATCACAATTAGGAATGAACGCGAGGTAATGAGGGGGCGTGGCGCACACTAGGATCGTACGGAGCGGATCGTGACACTTACAATGTGCAAAAGTACATGCAATAATATACTAGCACACTGTCAACAAAGCCTCTTAAAATCTACCCCTTATCGCAGAACGTTGCCCTAGGGCAACGAAAAGATAAACTATATTTCAGAACCTGCAAAAAAATTAAATAAATAAATAAATCCTGGAAAAAAAAAAAAAGACTTCTCTACAGCTTCATAGACACGCACATATTTCTTCTTATCTACTGTTAACGCCAATATAAATAAGATTAGTAAAGGAAGTGCAGCGGGCGGCCTCATTTGCACTCAGTGGGACTGCCGGCCCCATTCACACCTAGATGATCAGGCGGGCCCGTTCGCACCTAGTTGACCGGGCGGCCGCATTTTCGTAGTTGAAAAGGCGCCCGGATTTGCATGCATTTGACCAGGTCGGCCACATTTACACATAGTTGAAAAGGCGGCCGCATTAACATTTAGTGGGCCCCATTCACGCCTAATTTAGGGCGGTGGGGGTGGAGCTGGGGTGTGGGGTGGGGGTTTAGCGCGGTGTGGTTGGAGCTGGGGATGGGCAGTGGCCAGCTCCCGGAGGCCTCCCGGTGCTCCCCGTGGGCCCCTGTGCACTCCCCGGGCCGCCAATGGCAGAGGCCCGGTGGCCAGGAAGGACAAATGTCCCGAAATTGACCAGACGACACCAGGCCTCCTGTCCAGGCAGGGGGCGGAGCCTCCCCAGCCTCGCCGGCCCGCCCGATCTTTGGGGCGGGCCCTGCGGGCGGTACTCCGGTATGGTACCAGCAAGATATCAGGGGAGAGCCGATCGCTTACAGGCTCCGCCATGAGAAGTCGGCCCGGTCGTCTTTCATAGTTGAAAAGGCGGCCTCCGAGTCCTACGTCTGACAGACAGTCAGACGTGATCCACTCTGGCAGGGCCCCTCCCTACACCGAAGACTATGTCGGTTGGAAGAGAATGGCGCACGACGCCCTCCTCTTCCACCACCACCACCGACGGGAGAAAGAAAGGGGCCGGTCGGTGGACCAGGCGGCCGGGGCCATAGAGGCGGGCCTGGCCAGGGTTCTGTGCGATGGCCGGTGCCTCTCAAACTCACCCCGCTGCTGCGTTTGGCCTCGGTGGACCAGGCGGCTTTACTTGCAGCTGAGTTTGAGAGGCCTCGCAGACTAACCCCGCTGCAGCTCCAAACCCTAGGCATAGGCCAGACGGGCAACCATAGCTACAGCCTTAGGACAAGGGCAACAGGGGCAGCCTCCGCCCAAGGCCTAAGCATAGGCCGCAGTGACAACCCAGGGGCCAAGGGGACGGGACGGGACGAGGGAGTGACGGAGGGGACACGGAGGGAGCAGGGGGGAACACCGGTGTGCTGCGGGCGGGACTGCAGAGCCGGGCTGGACGGGAGAGGCGGCCTCAGGCAGGGCCGCGGGCAGGACGGGAGAGGCGGCCTCAGGCAGGGCTGCGGGCATGTGTCCAGCAGAGGGGCGCCTCAGCGGGCGCCGCCATCACTTGGTCAGCAGGGGGCGCCTTGGCAGGCACCTCGGGCGTGTGTCCAGCAGGGGGCGCCTCGGCAGGTACCTCGGGCGCCTCAATCACGTGGCCAGCAGGCGGCGCCTCGGCGGGCACCTCAGGCGTGCGGCCAGCAGGGGGCGCCACGGGCAGAGCGGAGGCAGCAGCAGGCGTGCGACCGGCAGGGGGCGCCTCGGCAGGTACCTCGGGCGCCTCAATCACGTGGCCAGCAGGGGGCGCCTCGGCGGGCACCTCAGGCGTGCGGCCAGCAGGGGGCGCCAAGGGCAGAGCGGAGGCAGCTGCAGGCGTGCGACCAGCAGGGTGCGCCTCGGCTGGCGCCGCCGTCACGCGGCCAGCAGGGGGCGCAACCGCGGCCACCTCAGGCAGCTCAGGCGCCGGCAGGACAAGCGAGACGGGCAGTTCAGGCGCCGGCAGGACAGGCGAGACGGGCAGATCAGGCATTTCAAGTGCCGGCAGGACAGGCGAGACAGGCAGTTCAGGTGCTGGCAGGACAGGCGAGACAGGCAGTTCAGGTGCCGGCAGGACAGGCGGCTGGTCTCCGTCGGGACCGACCAGGCGGGTAGGGGTGCAGTCGTCCCAGGCGGGAAGCAGAGAGCAGGCTCCTAGGTACAGCGTTGGAGCTGCTTCCGCCAGCTCTCTGCTCCGCTTCTCCCGGCTGCTAATTAAGCGCTGGCTCAGGCGGCGAAGGCACTTACGTGTCCTCTGCAGCGGGTACTGTTGTCCGGGCGGGCGCTCCTCCGTGAGGAGGTCCGCGCCCCGGGTGGCCAGCTCCAGGGCTACAGGATCCTACAGTACTTTGGGTTGGGAGCGCCAAAACACAAAGTCTTGCAGGAGACCGATCCGGTGGTGCTCGGTCTCCTGCGTTGTGCTGTTTGGGAGATCCGTCATTCTGTCAGCTTTCGCGGGGAAGGCGAGCAGGGAGGCCGGCAAAGTGCAGCCAGAACGTCGGGTAAACGGGATTTATTTGCCAAAGACGGACAAGCACGGACAACACTCTGACACTACAATGACGGATCTGGCATACATGGGGAGACGCGGACTAATACACATGGGACTAGGCAAGAGAAACAGGACACAGGTGATCACAATTAGGAATGAACGCGAGGTAATGAGGGGGCGTGGCGCACACTAGGATCGTACGGAGCGGATCGTGACACTTACAATGTGCAAAAGTACATGCAATAATATACTAGCACACTGTCAACAAAGCCTCTTAAAATCTACCCCTTATCGCAGAACGTTGCCCTAGGGCAACGAAAAGATAAACTATATTTCAGAACCTGCAAAAAAATAAAATAAATAAATAAATCCTGGAAAAAAAAAAAAAAAGACTTCTCTACAGCTTCATAGACACGCACATATTTTTTCTTATCTACTGTTAACGCCAATATAAATAAGATTAGTAAAGGAAGTGCAGCGGGCGGCCTCATTTGCACTCAGTGGGACTGCCGGCCCCATTCACACCTAGATGATCAGGCGGGCCCGTTCGCACCTAGTTGACCGGGCGGCCGCATTTTCGTAGTTGAAAAGGCGCCCGGATTTGCATGCATTTGACCAGGTCGGCCACATTTACACATAGTTGAAAAGGCGGCCGCATTAACATTTAGTGGGCCCCATTCACGCCTAATTTAGGGCGGTGGGGGTGGAGCTGGGGTGTGGGGTGGGGGTTTAGCGCGGTGTGGTTGGAGCTGGGGATGGGCAGTGGCCAGCTCCCGGAGGCCTCCCGGTGCTCCCCGTGGGCCCCTGTGCACTCCCCGGGCCGCCAATGGCAGAGGCCCGGTGGCCAGGAAGGACAAATGTCCCGAAATTGACCAGACGACACCAGGCCTCCTGTCCAGGCAGGGGGCGGAGCCTCCCCAGCCTCGCCGGCCCGCCCGATCTTTGGGGCGGGCCCTGCGGGCGGTACTCCGGTATGGTACCAGCAAGATATCAGGGGAGAGCCGATCGCTTACAGGCTCCGCCATGAGAAGTCGGCCCGGTCGTCTTTCATAGTTGAAAAGGCGGCCTCCGAGTCCTACGTCTGACAGACAGTCAGACGTGATCCACTCTGGCAGGGCCCCTCCCTACACCGAAGACTATGTCGGTTGGAAGAGAATGGCGCACGACGCCCTCCTCTTCCACCACCACCACCACCACCACCACCACCACCACCACCACCGACGGGAGAAAGAAAGGGGCCGGTCGGTGGACCAGGCGGCCGGGGCCATAGAGGCGGGCCTGGCCAGGGTTCTGTGCGATGGCCGGTGCCTCTCAAACTCACCCCGCTGCTGCGTTTGGCCTCGGTGGACCAGGCGGCTTTACTTGCAGCTGAGTTTGAGAGGCCTCGCAGACTAACCCCGCTGCAGCTCCAAACCCTAGGCATAGGCCAGACGGGCAACCATAGCTACAGCCTTAGGACAAGGGCAACAGGGGCAGCCTCCGCCCAAGGCCTAAGCATAGGCCGCAGTGACAACCCAGGGGCCAAGGGGACGGGACGGGACGAGGGAGTGACGGAGGGGACACGGAGGGAGCAGGGGGGAACACCGGTGTGCTGCGGGCGGGACTGCAGAGCCGGGCTGGACGGGAGAGGCGGCCTCAGGCAGGGCCGCGGGCAGGACGGGAGAGGCGGCCTCAGGCAGGGCTGCGGGCATGTGTCCAGCAGAGGGGCGCCTCAGCGGGCGCCGCCATCACTTGGTCAGCAGGGGGCGCCTTGGCAGGCACCTCGGGCGTGTGTCCAGCAGGGGGCGCCTCGGCAGGTACCTCGGGCGCCTCAATCACGTGGCCAGCAGGCGGCGCCTCGGCGGGCACCTCAGGCGTGCGGCCAGCAGGGGGCGCCACGGGCAGAGCGGAGGCAGCAGCAGGCGTGCGACCGGCAGGGGGCGCCTCGGCAGGTACCTCGGGCGCCTCAATCACGTGGCCAGCAGGGGGCGCCTCGGCGGGCACCTCAGGCGTGCGGCCAGCAGGGGGCGCCAAGGGCAGAGCGGAGGCAGCTGCAGGCGTGCGACCAGCAGGGTGCGCCTCGGCTGGCGCCGCCGTCACGCGGCCAGCAGGGGGCGCAACCGCGGCCACCTCAGGCAGCTCAGGCGCCGGCAGGACAAGCGAGACGGGCAGTTCAGGCGCCGGCAGGACAGGCGAGACGGGCAGATCAGGCATTTCAAGTGCCGGCAGGACAGGCGAGACAGGCAGTTCAGGTGCTGGCAGGACAGGCGAGACAGGCAGTTCAGGTGCCGGCAGGACAGGCGGCTGGTCTCCGTCGGGACCGACCAGGCGGGTAGGGGTGCAGTCGTCCCAGGCGGGAAGCAGAGAGCAGGCTCCTAGGTACAGCGTTGGAGCTGCTTCCGCCAGCTCTCTGCTCCGCTTCTCCCGGCTGCTAATTAAGCGCTGGCTCAGGCGGCGAAGGCACTTACGTGTCCTCTGCAGCGGGTACTGTTGTCCGGGCGGGCGCTCCTCCGTGAGGAGGTCCGCGCCCCGGGTGGCCAGCTCCAGGGCTACAGGATCCTACAGTACTTTGGGTTGGGAGCGCCAAAACACAAAGTCTTGCAGGAGACCGATCCGGTGGTGCTCGGTCTCCTGCGTTGTGCTGTTTGGGAGATCCGTCATTCTGTCAGCTTTCGCGGGGAAGGCGAGCAGGGAGGCCGGCAAAGTGCAGCCAGAACGTCGGGTAAACGGGATTTATTTGCCAAAGACGGACAAGCACGGACAACACTCTGACACTACAATGACGGATCTGGCATACATGGGGAGACGCGGACTAATACACATGGGACTAGGCAAGAGAAACAGGACACAGGTGATCACAATTAGGAATGAACGCGAGGTAATGAGGGGGCGTGGCGCACACTAGGATCGTACGGAGCGGATCGTGACACTTACAATGTGCAAAAGTACATGCAATAATATACTAGCACACTGTCAACAAAGCCTCTTAAAATCTACCCCTTATCGCAGAACGTTGCCCTAGGGCAACGAAAAGATAAACTATATTTCAGAACCTGCAAAAAAATAAAATAAATAAATAAATCCTGGAAAAAAAAAAAAAAGACTTCTCTACAGCTTCATAGACACGCACATATTTCTTCTTATCTACTGTTAACGCCAATATAAATAAGATTAGTAAAGGAAGTGCAGCGGGCGGCCTCATTTGCACTCAGTGGGACTGCCGGCCCCATTCACACCTAGATGATCAGGCGGGCCCGTTCGCACCTAGTTGACCGGGCGGCCGCATTTTCGTAGTTGAAAAGGTGCCCGGATTTGCATGCATTTGACCAGGTCGGCCACATTTACACATAGTTGAAAAGGCGGCCGCATTAACATTTAGTGGGCCCCATTCACGCCTAATTTAGGGCGGTGGGGGTGGAGCTGGGGTGTGGGGTGGGGGTTTAGCGCGGTGTGGTTGGAGCTGGGGATGGGCAGTGGCCAGCTCCCGGAGGCCTCCCGGTGCTCCCCGTGGGCCCCTGTGCACTCCCCGGGCCGCCAATGGCAGAGGCCCGGTGGCCAGGAAGGACAAATGTCCCGAAATTGACCAGACGACACCAGGCCTCCTGTCCAGGCAGGGGGCGGAGCCTCCCCAGCCTCGCCGGCCCGCCCGATCTTTGGGGCGGGCCCTGCGGGCGGTACTCCGGTATGGTACCAGCAAGATATCAGGGGAGAGCCGATCGCTTACAGGCTCCGCCATGAGAAGTCGGCCCGGTCGTCTTTCATAGTTGAAAAGGCGGCCTCCGAGTCCTACGTCTGACAGACAGTCAGACGTGATCCACTCTGGCAGGGCCCCTCCCTACACCGAAGACTATGTCGGTTGGAAGAGAATGGCGCACGACGCCCTCCTCTTCCACCACCACCACCGACGGGAGAAAGAAAGGGGCCGGTCGGTGGACCAGGCGGCCGGGGCCATAGAGGCGGGCCTGGCCAGGGTTCTGTGCGATGGCCGGTGCCTCTCAAACTCACCCCGCTGCTGCGTTTGGCCTCGGTGGACCAGGCGGCTTTACTTGCAGCTGAGTTTGAGAGGCCTCGCAGACTAACCCCGCTGCAGCTCCAAACCCTAGGCATAGGCCAGACGGGCAACCATAGCTACAGCCTTAGGACAAGGGCAACAGGGGCAGCCTCCGCCCAAGGCCTAAGCATAGGCCGCAGTGACAACCCAGGGGCCAAGGGGACGGGACGGGACGAGGGAGTGACGGAGGGGACACGGAGGGAGCAGGGGGGAACACCGGTGTGCTGCGGGCGGGACTGCAGAGCCGGGCTGGACGGGAGAGGCGGCCTCAGGCAGGGCCGCGGGCAGGACGGGAGAGGCGGCCTCAGGCAGGGCTGCGGGCATGTGTCCAGCAGAGGGGCGCCTCAGCGGGCGCCGCCATCACTTGGTCAGCAGGGGGCGCCTTGGCAGGCACCTCGGGCGTGTGTCCAGCAGGGGGCGCCTCGGCAGGTACCTCGGGCGCCTCAATCACGTGGCCAGCAGGCGGCGCCTCGGCGGGCACCTCAGGCGTGCGGCCAGCAGGGGGCGCCACGGGCAGAGCGGAGGCAGCAGCAGGCGTGCGACCGGCAGGGGGCGCCTCGGCAGGTACCTCGGGCGCCTCAATCACGTGGCCAGCAGGGGGCGCCTCGGCGGGCACCTCAGGCGTGCGGCCAGCAGGGGGCGCCAAGGGCAGAGCGGAGGCAGCTGCAGGCGTGCGACCAGCAGGGTGCGCCTCGGCTGGCGCCGCCGTCACGCGGCCAGCAGGGGGCGCAACCGCGGCCACCTCAGGCAGCTCAGGCGCCGGCAGGACAAGCGAGACGGGCAGTTCAGGCGCCGGCAGGACAGGCGAGACGGGCAGATCAGGCATTTCAAGTGCCGGCAGGACAGGCGAGACAGGCAGTTCAGGTGCTGGCAGGACAGGCGAGACAGGCAGTTCAGGTGCCGGCAGGACAGGCGGCTGGTCTCCGTCGGGACCGACCAGGCGGGTAGGGGTGCAGTCGTCCCAGGCGGGAAGCAGAGAGCAGGCTCCTAGGTACAGCGTTGGAGCTGCTTCCGCCAGCTCTCTGCTCCGCTTCTCCCGGCTGCTAATTAAGCGCTGGCTCAGGCGGCGAAGGCACTTACGTGTCCTCTGCAGCGGGTACTGTTGTCCGGGCGGGCGCTCCTCCGTGAGGAGGTCCGCGCCCCGGGTGGCCAGCTCCAGGGCTACAGGATCCTACAGTACTTTGGGTTGGGAGCGCCAAAACACAAAGTCTTGCAGGAGACCGATCCGGTGGTGCTCGGTCTCCTGCGTTGTGCTGTTTGGGAGATCCGTCATTCTGTCAGCTTTCGCGGGGAAGGCGAGCAGGGAGGCCGGCAAAGTGCAGCCAGAACGTCGGGTAAACGGGATTTATTTGCCAAAGACGGACAAGCACGGACAACACTCTGACACTACAATGACGGATCTGGCATACATGGGGAGACGCGGACTAATACACATGGGACTAGGCAAGAGAAACAGGACACAGGTGATCACAATTAGGAATGAACGCGAGGTAATGAGGGGGCGTGGCGCACACTAGGATCGTACGGAGCGGATCGTGACACTTACAATGTGCAAAAGTACATGCAATAATATACTAGCACACTGTCAACAAAGCCTCTTAAAATCTACCCCTTATCGCAGAACGTTGCCCTAGGGCAACGAAAAGATAAACTATATTTCAGAACCTGCAAAAAAATAAAATAAATAAATAAATCCTGGAAAAAAAAAAAAAAAGACTTCTCTACAGCTTCATAGACACGCACATATTTTTTCTTATCTACTGTTAACGCCAATATAAATAAGATTAGTAAAGGAAGTGCAGCGGGCGGCCTCATTTGCACTCAGTGGGACTGCCGGCCCCATTCACACCTAGATGATCAGGCGGGCCCGTTCGCACCTAGTTGACCGGGCGGCCGCATTTTCGTAGTTGAAAAGGCGCCCGGATTTGCATGCATTTGACCAGGTCGGCCACATTTACACATAGTTGAAAAGGCGGCCGCATTAACATTTAGTGGGCCCCATTCACGCCTAATTTAGGGCGGTGGGGGTGGAGCTGGGGTGTGGGGTGGGGGTTTAGCGCGGTGTGGTTGGAGCTGGGGATGGGCAGTGGCCAGCTCCCGGAGGCCTCCCGGTGCTCCCCGTGGGCCCCTGTGCACTCCCCGGGCCGCCAATGGCAGAGGCCCGGTGGCCAGGAAGGACAAATGTCCCGAAATTGACCAGACGACACCAGGCCTCCTGTCCAGGCAGGGGGCGGAGCCTCCCCAGCCTCGCCGGCCCGCCCGATCTTTGGGGCGGGCCCTGCGGGCGGTACTCCGGTATGGTACCAGCAAGATATCAGGGGAGAGCCGATCGCTTACAGGCTCCGCCATGAGAAGTCGGCCCGGTCGTCTTTCATAGTTGAAAAGGCGGCCTCCGAGTCCTACGTCTGACAGACAGTCAGACGTGATCCACTCTGGCAGGGCCCCTCCCTACACCGAAGACTATGTCGGTTGGAAGAGAATGGCGCACGACGCCCTCCTCTTCCACCACCACCACCACCACCACCACCACCACCACCACCGACGGGAGAAAGAAAGGGGCCGGTCGGTGGACCAGGCGGCCGGGGCCATAGAGGCGGGCCTGGCCAGGGTTCTGTGCGATGGCCGGTGCCTCTCAAACTCACCCCGCTGCTGCGTTTGGCCTCGGTGGACCAGGCGGCTTTACTTGCAGCTGAGTTTGAGAGGCCTCGCAGACTAACCCCGCTGCAGCTCCAAACCCTAGGCATAGGCCAGACGGGCAACCATAGCTACAGCCTTAGGACAAGGGCAACAGGGGCAGCCTCCGCCCAAGGCCTAAGCATAGGCCGCAGTGACAACCCAGGGGCCAAGGGGACGGGACGGGACGAGGGAGTGACGGAGGGGACACGGAGGGAGCAGGGGGGAACACCGGTGTGCTGCGGGCGGGACTGCAGAGCCGGGCTGGACGGGAGAGGCGGCCTCAGGCAGGGCCGCGGGCAGGACGGGAGAGGCGGCCTCAGGCAGGGCTGCGGGCATGTGTCCAGCAGAGGGGCGCCTCAGCGGGCGCCGCCATCACTTGGTCAGCAGGGGGCGCCTTGGCAGGCACCTCGGGCGTGTGTCCAGCAGGGGGCGCCTCGGCAGGTACCTCGGGCGCCTCAATCACGTGGCCAGCAGGCGGCGCCTCGGCGGGCACCTCAGGCGTGCGGCCAGCAGGGGGCGCCACGGGCAGAGCGGAGGCAGCAGCAGGCGTGCGACCGGCAGGGGGCGCCTCGGCAGGTACCTCGGGCGCCTCAATCACGTGGCCAGCAGGGGGCGCCTCGGCGGGCACCTCAGGCGTGCGGCCAGCAGGGGGCGCCAAGGGCAGAGCGGAGGCAGCTGCAGGCGTGCGACCAGCAGGGTGCGCCTCGGCTGGCGCCGCCGTCACGCGGCCAGCAGGGGGCGCAACCGCGGCCACCTCAGGCAGCTCAGGCGCCGGCAGGACAAGCGAGACGGGCAGTTCAGGCGCCGGCAGGACAGGCGAGACGGGCAGATCAGGCATTTCAAGTGCCGGCAGGACAGGCGAGACAGGCAGTTCAGGTGCTGGCAGGACAGGCGAGACAGGCAGTTCAGGTGCCGGCAGGACAGGCGGCTGGTCTCCGTCGGGACCGACCAGGCGGGTAGGGGTGCAGTCGTCCCAGGCGGGAAGCAGAGAGCAGGCTCCTAGGTACAGCGTTGGAGCTGCTTCCGCCAGCTCTCTGCTCCGCTTCTCCCGGCTGCTAATTAAGCGCTGGCTCAGGCGGCGAAGGCACTTACGTGTCCTCTGCAGCGGGTACTGTTGTCCGGGCGGGCGCTCCTCCGTGAGGAGGTCCGCGCCCCGGGTGGCCAGCTCCAGGGCTACAGGATCCTACAGTACTTTGGGTTGGGAGCGCCAAAACACAAAGTCTTGCAGGAGACCGATCCGGTGGTGCTCGGTCTCCTGCGTTGTGCTGTTTGGGAGATCCGTCATTCTGTCAGCTTTCGCGGGGAAGGCGAGCAGGGAGGCCGGCAAAGTGCAGCCAGAACGTCGGGTAAACGGGATTTATTTGCCAAAGACGGACAAGCACGGACAACACTCTGACACTACAATGACGGATCTGGCATACATGGGGAGACGCGGACTAATACACATGGGACTAGGCAAGAGAAACAGGACACAGGTGATCACAATTAGGAATGAACGCGAGGTAATGAGGGGGCGTGGCGCACACTAGGATCGTACGGAGCGGATCGTGACACTTACAATGTGCAAAAGTACATGCAATAATATACTAGCACACTGTCAACAAAGCCTCTTAAAATCTACCCCTTATCGCAGAACGTTGCCCTAGGGCAACGAAAAGATAAACTATATTTCAGAACCTGCAAAAAAATAAAATAAATAAATAAATCCTGGAAAAAAAAAAAAAAGACTTCTCTACAGCTTCATAGACACGCACATATTTCTTCTTATCTACTGTTAACGCCAATATAAATAAGATTAGTAAAGGAAGTGCAGCGGGCGGCCTCATTTGCACTCAGTGGGACTGCCGGCCCCATTCACACCTAGATGATCAGGCGGGCCCGTTCGCACCTAGTTGACCGGGCGGCCGCATTTTCGTAGTTGAAAAGGTGCCCGGATTTGCATGCATTTGACCAGGTCGGCCACATTTACACATAGTTGAAAAGGCGGCCGCATTAACATTTAGTGGGCCCCATTCACGCCTAATTTAGGGCGGTGGGGGTGGAGCTGGGGTGTGGGGTGGGGGTTTAGCGCGGTGTGGTTGGAGCTGGGGATGGGCAGTGGCCAGCTCCCGGAGGCCTCCCGGTGCTCCCCGTGGGCCCCTGTGCACTCCCCGGGCCGCCAATGGCAGAGGCCCGGTGGCCAGGAAGGACAAATGTCCCGAAATTGACCAGACGACACCAGGCCTCCTGTCCAGGCAGGGGGCGGAGCCTCCCCAGCCTCGCCGGCCCGCCCGATCTTTGGGGCGGGCCCTGCGGGCGGTACTCCGGTATGGTACCAGCAAGATATCAGGGGAGAGCCGATCGCTTACAGGCTCCGCCATGAGAAGTCGGCCCGGTCGTCTTTCATAGTTGAAAAGGCGGCCTCCGAGTCCTACGTCTGACAGACAGTCAGACGTGATCCACTCTGGCAGGGCCCCTCCCTACACCGAAGACTATGTCGGTTGGAAGAGAATGGCGCACGACGCCCTCCTCTTCCACCACCACCACCGACGGGAGAAAGAAAGGGGCCGGTCGGTGGACCAGGCGGCCGGGGCCATAGAGGCGGGCCTGGCCAGGGTTCTGTGCGATGGCCGGTGCCTCTCAAACTCACCCCGCTGCTGCGTTTGGCCTCGGTGGACCAGGCGGCTTTACTTGCAGCTGAGTTTGAGAGGCCTCGCAGACTAACCCCGCTGCAGCTCCAAACCCTAGGCATAGGCCAGACGGGCAACCATAGCTACAGCCTTAGGACAAGGGCAACAGGGGCAGCCTCCGCCCAAGGCCTAAGCATAGGCCGCAGTGACAACCCAGGGGCCAAGGGGACGGGACGGGACGAGGGAGTGACGGAGGGGACACGGAGGGAGCAGGGGGGAACACCGGTGTGCTGCGGGCGGGACTGCAGAGCCGGGCTGGACGGGAGAGGCGGCCTCAGGCAGGGCCGCGGGCAGGACGGGAGAGGCGGCCTCAGGCAGGGCTGCGGGCATGTGTCCAGCAGAGGGGCGCCTCAGCGGGCGCCGCCATCACTTGGTCAGCAGGGGGCGCCTTGGCAGGCACCTCGGGCGTGTGTCCAGCAGGGGGCGCCTCGGCAGGTACCTCGGGCGCCTCAATCACGTGGCCAGCAGGCGGCGCCTCGGCGGGCACCTCAGGCGTGCGGCCAGCAGGGGGCGCCACGGGCAGAGCGGAGGCAGCAGCAGGCGTGCGACCGGCAGGGGGCGCCTCGGCAGGTACCTCGGGCGCCTCAATCACGTGGCCAGCAGGGGGCGCCTCGGCGGGCACCTCAGGCGTGCGGCCAGCAGGGGGCGCCAAGGGCAGAGCGGAGGCAGCTGCAGGCGTGCGACCAGCAGGGTGCGCCTCGGCTGGCGCCGCCGTCACGCGGCCAGCAGGGGGCGCAACCGCGGCCACCTCAGGCAGCTCAGGCGCCGGCAGGACAAGCGAGACGGGCAGTTCAGGCGCCGGCAGGACAGGCGAGACGGGCAGATCAGGCATTTCAAGTGCCGGCAGGACAGGCGAGACAGGCAGTTCAGGTGCTGGCAGGACAGGCGAGACAGGCAGTTCAGGTGCCGGCAGGACAGGCGGCTGGTCTCCGTCGGGACCGACCAGGCGGGTAGGGGTGCAGTCGTCCCAGGCGGGAAGCAGAGAGCAGGCTCCTAGGTACAGCGTTGGAGCTGCTTCCGCCAGCTCTCTGCTCCGCTTCTCCCGGCTGCTAATTAAGCGCTGGCTCAGGCGGCGAAGGCACTTACGTGTCCTCTGCAGCGGGTACTGTTGTCCGGGCGGGCGCTCCTCCGTGAGGAGGTCCGCGCCCCGGGTGGCCAGCTCCAGGGCTACAGGATCCTACAGTACTTTGGGTTGGGAGCGCCAAAACACAAAGTCTTGCAGGAGACCGATCCGGTGGTGCTCGGTCTCCTGCGTTGTGCTGTTTGGGAGATCCGTCATTCTGTCAGCTTTCGCGGGGAAGGCGAGCAGGGAGGCCGGCAAAGTGCAGCCAGAACGTCGGGTAAACGGGATTTATTTGCCAAAGACGGACAAGCACGGACAACACTCTGACACTACAATGACGGATCTGGCATACATGGGGAGACGCGGACTAATACACATGGGACTAGGCAAGAGAAACAGGACACAGGTGATCACAATTAGGAATGAACGCGAGGTAATGAGGGGGCGTGGCGCACACTAGGATCGTACGGAGCGGATCGTGACACTTACAATGTGCAAAAGTACATGCAATAATATACTAGCACACTGTCAACAAAGCCTCTTAAAATCTACCCCTTATCGCAGAACGTTGCCCTAGGGCAACGAAAAGATAAACTATATTTCAGAACCTGCAAAAAAATAAAATAAATAAATAAATCCTGGAAAAAAAAAAAAAAAGACTTCTCTACAGCTTCATAGACACGCACATATTTTTTCTTATCTACTGTTAACGCCAATATAAATAAGATTAGTAAAGGAAGTGCAGCGGGCGGCCTCATTTGCACTCAGTGGGACTGCCGGCCCCATTCACACCTAGATGATCAGGCGGGCCCGTTCGCACCTAGTTGACCGGGCGGCCGCATTTTCGTAGTTGAAAAGGCGCCCGGATTTGCATGCATTTGACCAGGTCGGCCACATTTACACATAGTTGAAAAGGCGGCCGCATTAACATTTAGTGGGCCCCATTCACGCCTAATTTAGGGCGGTGGGGGTGGAGCTGGGGTGTGGGGTGGGGGTTTAGCGCGGTGTGGTTGGAGCTGGGGATGGGCAGTGGCCAGCTCCCGGAGGCCTCCCGGTGCTCCCCGTGGGCCCCTGTGCACTCCCCGGGCCGCCAATGGCAGAGGCCCGGTGGCCAGGAAGGACAAATGTCCCGAAATTGACCAGACGACACCAGGCCTCCTGTCCAGGCAGGGGGCGGAGCCTCCCCAGCCTCGCCGGCCCGCCCGATCTTTGGGGCGGGCCCTGCGGGCGGTACTCCGGTATGGTACCAGCAAGATATCAGGGGAGAGCCGATCGCTTACAGGCTCCGCCATGAGAAGTCGGCCCGGTCGTCTTTCATAGTTGAAAAGGCGGCCTCCGAGTCCTACGTCTGACAGACAGTCAGACGTGATCCACTCTGGCAGGGCCCCTCCCTACACCGAAGACTATGTCGGTTGGAAGAGAATGGCGCACGACGCCCTCCTCTTCCACCACCACCACCACCACCACCACCACCACCACCACCGACGGGAGAAAGAAAGGGGCCGGTCGGTGGACCAGGCGGCCGGGGCCATAGAGGCGGGCCTGGCCAGGGTTCTGTGCGATGGCCGGTGCCTCTCAAACTCACCCCGCTGCTGCGTTTGGCCTCGGTGGACCAGGCGGCTTTACTTGCAGCTGAGTTTGAGAGGCCTCGCAGACTAACCCCGCTGCAGCTCCAAACCCTAGGCATAGGCCAGACGGGCAACCATAGCTACAGCCTTAGGACAAGGGCAACAGGGGCAGCCTCCGCCCAAGGCCTAAGCATAGGCCGCAGTGACAACCCAGGGGCCAAGGGGACGGGACGGGACGAGGGAGTGACGGAGGGGACACGGAGGGAGCAGGGGGGAACACCGGTGTGCTGCGGGCGGGACTGCAGAGCCGGGCTGGACGGGAGAGGCGGCCTCAGGCAGGGCCGCGGGCAGGACGGGAGAGGCGGCCTCAGGCAGGGCTGCGGGCATGTGTCCAGCAGAGGGGCGCCTCAGCGGGCGCCGCCATCACTTGGTCAGCAGGGGGCGCCTTGGCAGGCACCTCGGGCGTGTGTCCAGCAGGGGGCGCCTCGGCAGGTACCTCGGGCGCCTCAATCACGTGGCCAGCAGGCGGCGCCTCGGCGGGCACCTCAGGCGTGCGGCCAGCAGGGGGCGCCACGGGCAGAGCGGAGGCAGCAGCAGGCGTGCGACCGGCAGGGGGCGCCTCGGCAGGTACCTCGGGCGCCTCAATCACGTGGCCAGCAGGGGGCGCCTCGGCGGGCACCTCAGGCGTGCGGCCAGCAGGGGGCGCCAAGGGCAGAGCGGAGGCAGCTGCAGGCGTGCGACCAGCAGGGTGCGCCTCGGCTGGCGCCGCCGTCACGCGGCCAGCAGGGGGCGCAACCGCGGCCACCTCAGGCAGCTCAGGCGCCGGCAGGACAAGCGAGACGGGCAGTTCAGGCGCCGGCAGGACAGGCGAGACGGGCAGATCAGGCATTTCAAGTGCCGGCAGGACAGGCGAGACAGGCAGTTCAGGTGCTGGCAGGACAGGCGAGACAGGCAGTTCAGGTGCCGGCAGGACAGGCGGCTGGTCTCCGTCGGGACCGACCAGGCGGGTAGGGGTGCAGTCGTCCCAGGCGGGAAGCAGAGAGCAGGCTCCTAGGTACAGCGTTGGAGCTGCTTCCGCCAGCTCTCTGCTCCGCTTCTCCCGGCTGCTAATTAAGCGCTGGCTCAGGCGGCGAAGGCACTTACGTGTCCTCTGCAGCGGGTACTGTTGTCCGGGCGGGCGCTCCTCCGTGAGGAGGTCCGCGCCCCGGGTGGCCAGCTCCAGGGCTACAGGATCCTACAGTACTTTGGGTTGGGAGCGCCAAAACACAAAGTCTTGCAGGAGACCGATCCGGTGGTGCTCGGTCTCCTGCGTTGTGCTGTTTGGGAGATCCGTCATTCTGTCAGCTTTCGCGGGGAAGGCGAGCAGGGAGGCCGGCAAAGTGCAGCCAGAACGTCGGGTAAACGGGATTTATTTGCCAAAGACGGACAAGCACGGACAACACTCTGACACTACAATGACGGATCTGGCATACATGGGGAGACGCGGACTAATACACATGGGACTAGGCAAGAGAAACAGGACACAGGTGATCACAATTAGGAATGAACGCGAGGTAATGAGGGGGCGTGGCGCACACTAGGATCGTACGGAGCGGATCGTGACACTTACAATGTGCAAAAGTACATGCAATAATATACTAGCACACTGTCAACAAAGCCTCTTAAAATCTACCCCTTATCGCAGAACGTTGCCCTAGGGCAACGAAAAGATAAACTATATTTCAGAACCTGCAAAAAAATAAAATAAATAAATAAATCCTGGAAAAAAAAAAAAAAGACTTCTCTACAGCTTCATAGACACGCACATATTTCTTCTTATCTACTGTTAACGCCAATATAAATAAGATTAGTAAAGGAAGTGCAGCGGGCGGCCTCATTTGCACTCAGTGGGACTGCCGGCCCCATTCACACCTAGATGATCAGGCGGGCCCGTTCGCACCTAGTTGACCGGGCGGCCGCATTTTCGTAGTTGAAAAGGTGCCCGGATTTGCATGCATTTGACCAGGTCGGCCACATTTACACATAGTTGAAAAGGCGGCCGCATTAACATTTAGTGGGCCCCATTCACGCCTAATTTAGGGCGGTGGGGGTGGAGCTGGGGTGTGGGGTGGGGGTTTAGCGCGGTGTGGTTGGAGCTGGGGATGGGCAGTGGCCAGCTCCCGGAGGCCTCCCGGTGCTCCCCGTGGGCCCCTGTGCACTCCCCGGGCCGCCAATGGCAGAGGCCCGGTGGCCAGGAAGGACAAATGTCCCGAAATTGACCAGACGACACCAGGCCTCCTGTCCAGGCAGGGGGCGGAGCCTCCCCAGCCTCGCCGGCCCGCCCGATCTTTGGGGCGGGCCCTGCGGGCGGTACTCCGGTATGGTACCAGCAAGATATCAGGGGAGAGCCGATCGCTTACAGGCTCCGCCATGAGAAGTCGGCCCGGTCGTCTTTCATAGTTGAAAAGGCGGCCTCCGAGTCCTACGTCTGACAGACAGTCAGACGTGATCCACTCTGGCAGGGCCCCTCCCTACACCGAAGACTATGTCGGTTGGAAGAGAATGGCGCACGACGCCCTCCTCTTCCACCACCACCACCGACGGGAGAAAGAAAGGGGCCGGTCGGTGGACCAGGCGGCCGGGGCCATAGAGGCGGGCCTGGCCAGGGTTCTGTGCGATGGCCGGTGCCTCTCAAACTCACCCCGCTGCTGCGTTTGGCCTCGGTGGACCAGGCGGCTTTACTTGCAGCTGAGTTTGAGAGGCCTCGCAGACTAACCCCGCTGCAGCTCCAAACCCTAGGCATAGGCCAGACGGGCAACCATAGCTACAGCCTTAGGACAAGGGCAACAGGGGCAGCCTCCGCCCAAGGCCTAAGCATAGGCCGCAGTGACAACCCAGGGGCCAAGGGGACGGGACGGGACGAGGGAGTGACGGAGGGGACACGGAGGGAGCAGGGGGGAACACCGGTGTGCTGCGGGCGGGACTGCAGAGCCGGGCTGGACGGGAGAGGCGGCCTCAGGCAGGGCCGCGGGCAGGACGGGAGAGGCGGCCTCAGGCAGGGCTGCGGGCATGTGTCCAGCAGAGGGGCGCCTCAGCGGGCGCCGCCATCACTTGGTCAGCAGGGGGCGCCTTGGCAGGCACCTCGGGCGTGTGTCCAGCAGGGGGCGCCTCGGCAGGTACCTCGGGCGCCTCAATCACGTGGCCAGCAGGCGGCGCCTCGGCGGGCACCTCAGGCGTGCGGCCAGCAGGGGGCGCCACGGGCAGAGCGGAGGCAGCAGCAGGCGTGCGACCGGCAGGGGGCGCCTCGGCAGGTACCTCGGGCGCCTCAATCACGTGGCCAGCAGGGGGCGCCTCGGCGGGCACCTCAGGCGTGCGGCCAGCAGGGGGCGCCAAGGGCAGAGCGGAGGCAGCTGCAGGCGTGCGACCAGCAGGGTGCGCCTCGGCTGGCGCCGCCGTCACGCGGCCAGCAGGGGGCGCAACCGCGGCCACCTCAGGCAGCTCAGGCGCCGGCAGGACAAGCGAGACGGGCAGTTCAGGCGCCGGCAGGACAGGCGAGACGGGCAGATCAGGCATTTCAAGTGCCGGCAGGACAGGCGAGACAGGCAGTTCAGGTGCTGGCAGGACAGGCGAGACAGGCAGTTCAGGTGCCGGCAGGACAGGCGGCTGGTCTCCGTCGGGACCGACCAGGCGGGTAGGGGTGCAGTCGTCCCAGGCGGGAAGCAGAGAGCAGGCTCCTAGGTACAGCGTTGGAGCTGCTTCCGCCAGCTCTCTGCTCCGCTTCTCCCGGCTGCTAATTAAGCGCTGGCTCAGGCGGCGAAGGCACTTACGTGTCCTCTGCAGCGGGTACTGTTGTCCGGGCGGGCGCTCCTCCGTGAGGAGGTCCGCGCCCCGGGTGGCCAGCTCCAGGGCTACAGGATCCTACAGTACTTTGGGTTGGGAGCGCCAAAACACAAAGTCTTGCAGGAGACCGATCCGGTGGTGCTCGGTCTCCTGCGTTGTGCTGTTTGGGAGATCCGTCATTCTGTCAGCTTTCGCGGGGAAGGCGAGCAGGGAGGCCGGCAAAGTGCAGCCAGAACGTCGGGTAAACGGGATTTATTTGCCAAAGACGGACAAGCACGGACAACACTCTGACACTACAATGACGGATCTGGCATACATGGGGAGACGCGGACTAATACACATGGGACTAGGCAAGAGAAACAGGACACAGGTGATCACAATTAGGAATGAACGCGAGGTAATGAGGGGGCGTGGCGCACACTAGGATCGTACGGAGCGGATCGTGACACTTACAATGTGCAAAAGTACATGCAATAATATACTAGCACACTGTCAACAAAGCCTCTTAAAATCTACCCCTTATCGCAGAACGTTGCCCTAGGGCAACGAAAAGATAAACTATATTTCAGAACCTGCAAAAAAATAAAATAAATAAATAAATCCTGGAAAAAAAAAAAAAAAGACTTCTCTACAGCTTCATAGACACGCACATATTTTTTCTTATCTACTGTTAACGCCAATATAAATAAGATTAGTAAAGGAAGTGCAGCGGGCGGCCTCATTTGCACTCAGTGGGACTGCCGGCCCCATTCACACCTAGATGATCAGGCGGGCCCGTTCGCACCTAGTTGACCGGGCGGCCGCATTTTCGTAGTTGAAAAGGCGCCCGGATTTGCATGCATTTGACCAGGTCGGCCACATTTACACATAGTTGAAAAGGCGGCCGCATTAACATTTAGTGGGCCCCATTCACGCCTAATTTAGGGCGGTGGGGGTGGAGCTGGGGTGTGGGGTGGGGGTTTAGCGCGGTGTGGTTGGAGCTGGGGATGGGCAGTGGCCAGCTCCCGGAGGCCTCCCGGTGCTCCCCGTGGGCCCCTGTGCACTCCCCGGGCCGCCAATGGCAGAGGCCCGGTGGCCAGGAAGGACAAATGTCCCGAAATTGACCAGACGACACCAGGCCTCCTGTCCAGGCAGGGGGCGGAGCCTCCCCAGCCTCGCCGGCCCGCCCGATCTTTGGGGCGGGCCCTGCGGGCGGTACTCCGGTATGGTACCAGCAAGATATCAGGGGAGAGCCGATCGCTTACAGGCTCCGCCATGAGAAGTCGGCCCGGTCGTCTTTCATAGTTGAAAAGGCGGCCTCCGAGTCCTACGTCTGACAGACAGTCAGACGTGATCCACTCTGGCAGGGCCCCTCCCTACACCGAAGACTATGTCGGTTGGAAGAGAATGGCGCACGACGCCCTCCTCTTCCACCACCACCACCGACGGGAGAAAGAAAGGGGCCGGTCGGTGGACCAGGCGGCCGGGGCCATAGAGGCGGGCCTGGCCAGGGTTCTGTGCGATGGCCGGTGCCTCTCAAACTCACCCCGCTGCTGCGTTTGGCCTCGGTGGACCAGGCGGCTTTACTTGCAGCTGAGTTTGAGAGGCCTCGCAGACTAACCCCGCTGCAGCTCCAAACCCTAGGCATAGGCCAGACGGGCAACCATAGCTACAGCCTTAGGACAAGGGCAACAGGGGCAGCCTCCGCCCAAGGCCTAAGCATAGGCCGCAGTGACAACCCAGGGGCCAAGGGGACGGGACGGGACGAGGGAGTGACGGAGGGGACACGGAGGGAGCAGGGGGGAACACCGGTGTGCTGCGGGCGGGACTGCAGAGCCGGGCTGGACGGGAGAGGCGGCCTCAGGCAGGGCCGCGGGCAGGACGGGAGAGGCGGCCTCAGGCAGGGCTGCGGGCATGTGTCCAGCAGAGGGGCGCCTCAGCGGGCGCCGCCATCACTTGGTCAGCAGGGGGCGCCTTGGCAGGCACCTCGGGCGTGTGTCCAGCAGGGGGCGCCTCGGCAGGTACCTCGGGCGCCTCAATCACGTGGCCAGCAGGCGGCGCCTCGGCGGGCACCTCAGGCGTGCGGCCAGCAGGGGGCGCCACGGGCAGAGCGGAGGCAGCAGCAGGCGTGCGACCGGCAGGGGGCGCCTCGGCAGGTACCTCGGGCGCCTCAATCACGTGGCCAGCAGGGGGCGCCTCGGCGGGCACCTCAGGCGTGCGGCCAGCAGGGGGCGCCAAGGGCAGAGCGGAGGCAGCTGCAGGCGTGCGACCAGCAGGGTGCGCCTCGGCTGGCGCCGCCGTCACGCGGCCAGCAGGGGGCGCAACCGCGGCCAACTCAGGCAGCTCAGGCGCCGGCAGGACAAGCGAGACGGGCAGTTCAGGCGCCGGCAGGACAGGCGAGACGGGCAGATCAGGCATTTCAAGTGCCGGCAGGACAGGCGAGACGGGCAGATCAGGCATTTCAAGTGCCGGCAGGACAGGCGAGACAGGCAGTTCAGGTGCTGGCAGGACAGGCGAGACAGGCAGTTCAGGTGCCGGCAGGACAGGCGGCTGGTCTCCGTCGGGACCGACCAGGCGGGTAGGGGTGCAGTCGTCCCAGGCGGGAAGCAGAGAGCAGGCTCCTAGGTACAGCGTTGGAGCTGCTTCCGCCAGCTCTCTGCTCCGCTTCTCCCGGCTGCTAATTAAGCGCTGGCTCAGGCGGCGAAGGCACTTACGTGTCCTCTGCAGCGGGTACTGTTGTCCGGGCGGGCGCTCCTCCGTGAGGAGGTCCACGCCCCGGGTGGCCAGCTCCAGGGCTACAGGATCCTACAGTACTTTGGGTTGGGAGCGCCAAAACACAAAGTCTTGCAGGAGACCGATCCGGTGGTGCTCGGTCTCCTGCGTTGTGCTGTTTGGGAGATCCGTCATTCTGTCAGCTTTCGCGGGGAAGGCGAGCAGGGAGGCCGGCAAAGTGCAGCCAGAACGTCGGGTAAACGGGATTTATTTGCCAAAGACGGACAAGCACGGACAACACTCTGACACTACAATGACGGATCTGGCATACATGGGGAGACGCGGACTAATACACATGGGACTAGGCAAGAGAAACAGGACACAGGTGATCACAATTAGGAATGAACGCGAGGTAATGAGGGGGCGTGGCGCACACTAGGATCGTACGGAGCGGATCGTGACACTTACAATGTGCAAAAGTACATGCAATAATATACTAGCACACTGTCAACAAAGCCTCTTAAAATCTACCCCTTATCGCAGAACGTTGCCCTAGGGCAACGAAAAGATAAACTATATTTCAGAACCTGCAAAAAAATAAAATAAATAAATAAATCCTGGAAAAAAAAAAAAAAAGACTTCTCTACAGCTTCATAGACACGCACATATTTTTTCTTATCTACTGTTAACGCCAATATAAATAAGATTAGTAAAGGAAGTGCAGCGGGCGGCCTCATTTGCACTCAGTGGGACTGCCGGCCCCATTCACACCTAGATGATCAGGCGGGCCCGTTCGCACCTAGTTGACCGGGCGGCCGCATTTTCGTAGTTGAAAAGGCGCCCGGATTTGCATGCATTTGACCAGGTCGGCCACATTTACACATAGTTGAAAAGGCGGCCGCATTAACATTTAGTGGGCCCCATTCACGCCTAATTTAGGGCGGTGGGGGTGGAGCTGGGGTGTGGGGTGGGGGTTTAGCGCGGTGTGGTTGGAGCTGGGGATGGGCAGTGGCCAGCTCCCGGAGGCCTCCCGGTGCTCCCCGTGGGCCCCTGTGCACTCCCCGGGCCGCCAATGGCAGAGGCCCGGTGGCCAGGAAGGACAAATGTCCCGAAATTGACCAGACGACACCAGGCCTCCTGTCCAGGCAGGGGGCGGAGCCTCCCCAGCCTCGCCGGCCCGCCCGATCTTTGGGGCGGGCCCTGCGGGCGGTACTCCGGTATGGTACCAGCAAGATATCAGGGGAGAGCCGATCGCTTACAGGCTCCGCCATGAGAAGTCGGCCCGGTCGTCTTTCATAGTTGAAAAGGCGGCCTCCGAGTCCTACGTCTGACAGACAGTCAGACGTGATCCACTCTGGCAGGGCCCCTCCCTACACCGAAGACTATGTCGGTTGGAAGAGAATGGCGCACGACGCCCTCCTCTTCCACCACCACCACCACCACCACCACCACCGACGGGAGAAAGAAAGGGGCCGGTCGGTGGACCAGGCGGCCGGGGCCATAGAGGCGGGCCTGGCCAGGGTTCTGTGCGATGGCCGGTGCCTCTCAAACTCACCCCGCTGCTGCGTTTGGCCTCGGTGGACCAGGCGGCTTTACTTGCAGCTGAGTTTGAGAGGCCTCGCAGACTAACCCCGCTGCAGCTCCAAACCCTAGGCATAGGCCAGACGGGCAACCATAGCTACAGCCTTAGGACAAGGGCAACAGGGGCAGCCTCCGCCCAAGGCCTAAGCATAGGCCGCAGTGACAACCCAGGGGCCAAGGGGACGGGACGGGACGAGGGAGTGACGGAGGGGACACGGAGGGAGCAGGGGGGAACACCGGTGTGCTGCGGGCGGGACTGCAGAGCCGGGCTGGACGGGAGAGGCGGCCTCAGGCAGGGCCGCGGGCAGGACGGGAGAGGCGGCCTCAGGCAGGGCTGCGGGCATGTGTCCAGCAGAGGGGCGCCTCAGCGGGCGCCGCCATCACTTGGTCAGCAGGGGGCGCCTTGGCAGGCACCTCGGGCGTGTGTCCAGCAGGGGGCGCCTCGGCAGGTACCTCGGGCGCCTCAATCACGTGGCCAGCAGGCGGCGCCTCGGCGGGCACCTCAGGCGTGCGGCCAGCAGGGGGCGCCACGGGCAGAGCGGAGGCAGCAGCAGGCGTGCGACCGGCAGGGGGCGCCTCGGCAGGTACCTCGGGCGCCTCAATCACGTGGCCAGCAGGGGGCGCCTCGGCGGGCACCTCAGGCGTGCGGCCAGCAGGGGGCGCCAAGGGCAGAGCGGAGGCAGCTGCAGGCGTGCGACCAGCAGGGTGCGCCTCGGCTGGCGCCGCCGTCACGCGGCCAGCAGGGGGCGCAACCGCGGCCACCTCAGGCAGCTCAGGCGCCGGCAGGACAAGCGAGACGGGCAGTTCAGGCGCCGGCAGGACAGGCGAGACGGGCAGATCAGGCATTTCAAGTGCCGGCAGGACAGGCGAGACAGGCAGTTCAGGTGCTGGCAGGACAGGCGAGACAGGCAGTTCAGGTGCCGGCAGGACAGGCGGCTGGTCTCCGTCGGGACCGACCAGGCGGGTAGGGGTGCAGTCGTCCCAGGCGGGAAGCAGAGAGCAGGCTCCTAGGTACAGCGTTGGAGCTGCTTCCGCCAGCTCTCTGCTCCGCTTCTCCCGGCTGCTAATTAAGCGCTGGCTCAGGCGGCGAAGGCACTTACGTGTCCTCTGCAGCGGGTACTGTTGTCCGGGCGGGCGCTCCTCCGTGAGGAGGTCCGCGCCCCGGGTGGCCAGCTCCAGGGCTACAGGATCCTACAGTACTTTGGGTTGGGAGCGCCAAAACACAAAGTCTTGCAGGAGACCGATCCGGTGGTGCTCGGTCTCCTGCGTTGTGCTGTTTGGGAGATCCGTCATTCTGTCAGCTTTCGCGGGGAAGGCGAGCAGGGAGGCCGGCAAAGTGCAGCCAGAACGTCGGGTAAACGGGATTTATTTGCCAAAGACGGACAAGCACGGACAACACTCTGACACTACAATGACGGATCTGGCATACATGGGGAGACGCGGACTAATACACATGGGACTAGGCAAGAGAAACAGGACACAGGTGATCACAATTAGGAATGAACGCGAGGTAATGAGGGGGCGTGGCGCACACTAGGATCGTACGGAGCGGATCGTGACACTTACAATGTGCAAAAGTACATGCAATAATATACTAGCACACTGTCAACAAAGCCTCTTAAAATCTACCCCTTATCGCAGAACGTTGCCCTAGGGCAACGAAAAGATAAACTATATTTCAGAACCTGCAAAAAAATAAAATAAATAAATAAATCCTGGAAAAAAAAAAAAAAGACTTCTCTACAGCTTCATAGACACGCACATATTTCTTCTTATCTACTGTTAACGCCAATATAAATAAGATTAGTAAAGGAAGTGCAGCGGGCGGCCTCATTTGCACTCAGTGGGACTGCCGGCCCCATTCACACCTAGATGATCAGGCGGGCCCGTTCGCACCTAGTTGACCGGGCGGCCGCATTTTCGTAGTTGAAAAGGCGCCCGGATTTGCATGCATTTGACCAGGTCGGCCACATTTACACATAGTTGAAAAGGCGGCCGCATTAACATTTAGTGGGCCCCATTCACGCCTAATTTAGGGCGGTGGGGGTGGAGCTGGGGTGTGGGGTGGGGGTTTAGCGCGGTGTGGTTGGAGCTGGGGATGGGCAGTGGCCAGCTCCCGGAGGCCTCCCGGTGCTCCCCGTGGGCCCCTGTGCACTCCCCGGGCCGCCAATGGCAGAGGCCCGGTGGCCAGGAAGGACAAATGTCCCGAAATTGACCAGACGACACCAGGCCTCCTGTCCAGGCAGGGGGCGGAGCCTCCCCAGCCTCGCCGGCCCGCCAGATCTTTGGGGCGGGCCCTGCGGGCGGTACTCCGGTATGGTACCAGCAAGATATCAGGGGAGAGCCGATCGCTTACAGGCTCCGCCATGAGAAGTCGGCCCGGTCGTCTTTCATAGTTGAAAAGGCGGCCTCCGAGTCCTACGTCTGACAGACAGTCAGACGTGATCCACTCTGGCAGGGCCCCTCCCTACACCGAAGACTATGTCGGTTGGAAGAGAATGGCGCACGATGCCCTCCTCTTCCACCACCACCACCGACGGGAGAAAGAAAGGGGCCGGTCGGTGGACCAGGCGGCCGGGGCCATAGAGGCGGGCCTGGCCAGGGTTCTGTGCGATGGCCGGTGCCTCTCAAACTCACCCCGCTGCTGCGTTTGGCCTCGGTGGACCAGGCGGCTTTACTTGCAGCTGAGTTTGAGAGGCCTCGCAGACTAACCCCGCTGCAGCTCCAAACCCTAGGCATAGGCCAGACGGGCAACCATAGCTACAGCCTTAGGACAAGGGCAACAGGGGCAGCCTCCGCCCAAGGCCTAAGCATAGGCCGCAGTGACAACCCAGGGGCCAAGGGGACGGGACGGGACGAGGGAGTGACGGAGGGGACACGGAGGGAGCAGGGGGGAACACCGGTGTGCTGCGGGCGGGACTGCAGAGCCGGGCTGGACGGGAGAGGCGGCCTCAGGCAGGGCCGCGGGCAGGACGGGAGAGGCGGCCTCAGGCAGGGCTGCGGGCATGTGTCCAGCAGAGGGGCGCCTCAGCGGGCGCCGCCATCACTTGGTCAGCAGGGGGCGCCTTGGCAGGCACCTCGGGCGTGTGTCCAGCAGGGGGCGCCTCGGCAGGTACCTCGGGCGCCTCAATCACGTGGCCAGCAGGCGGCGCCTCGGCGGGCACCTCAGGCGTGCGGCCAGCAGGGGGCGCCACGGGCAGAGCGGAGGCAGCAGCAGGCGTGCGACCGGCAGGGGGCGCCTCGGCAGGTACCTCGGGCGCCTCAATCACGTGGCCAGCAGGGGGCGCCTCGGCGGGCACCTCAGGCGTGCGGCCAGCAGGGGGCGCCACGGGCAGAGCGGAGGCAGCTGCAGGCGTGCGACCAGCAGGGTGCGCCTCGGCTGGCGCCGCCGTCACGCGGCCAGCAGGGGGCGCAACCGCGGCCACCTCAGGCAGCTCAGGCGCCGGCAGGACAAGCGAGACGGGCAGTTCAGGCGCCGGCAGGACAGGCGAGACGGGCAGATCAGGCATTTCAAGTGCCGGCAGGACAGGCGAGACAGGCAGTTCAGGTGCTGGCAGGACAGGCGAGACAGGCAGTTCAGGTGCCGGCAGGACAGGCGGCTGGTCTCCGTCGGGACCGACCAGGCGGGTAGGGGTGCAGTCGTCCCAGGCGGGAAGCAGAGAGCAGGCTCCTAGGTACAGCGTTGGAGCTGCTTCCGCCAGCTCTCTGCTCCGCTTCTCCCGGCTGCTAATTAAGCGCTGGCTCAGGCGGCGAAGGCACTTACGTGTCCTCTGCAGCGGGTACTGTTGTCCGGGCGGGCGCTCCTCCGTGAGGAGGTCCGCGCCCCGGGTGGCCAGCTCCAGGGCTACAGGATCCTACAGTACTTTGGGTTGGGAGCGCCAAAACACAAAGTCTTGCAGGAGACCGATCCGGTGGTGCTCGGTCTCCTGCGTTGTGCTGTTTGGGAGATCCGTCATTCTGTCAGCTTTCGCGGGGAAGGCGAGCAGGGAGGCCGGCAAAGTGCAGCCAGAACGTCGGGTAAACGGGATTTATTTGCCAAAGACGGACAAGCACGGACAACACTCTGACACTACAATGACGGATCTGGCATACATGGGGAGACGCGGACTAATACACATGGGACTAGGCAAGAGAAACAGGACACAGGTGATCACAATTAGGAATGAACGCGAGGTAATGAGGGGGCGTGGCGCACACTAGGATCGTACGGAGCGGATCGTGACACTTACAATGTGCAAAAGTACATGCAATAATATACTAGCACACTGTCAACAAAGCCTCTTAAAATCTACCCCTTATCGCAGAACGTTGCCCTAGGGCAACGAAAAGATAAACTATATTTCAGAACCTGCAAAAAAATAAAATAAATAAATAAATCCTGGAAAAAAAAAAAAAAGACTTCTCTACAGCTTCATAGACACGCACATATTTCTTCTTATCTACTGTTAACGCCAATATAAATAAGATTAGTAAAGGAAGTGCAGCGGGCGGCCTCATTTGCACTCAGTGGGACTGCCGGCCCCATTCACACCTAGATGATCAGGCGGGCCCGTTCGCACCTAGTTGACCGGGCGGCCGCATTTTCGTAGTTGAAAAGGCGCCCGGATTTGCATGCATTTGACCAGGTCGGCCACATTTACACATAGTTGAAAAGGCGGCCGCATTAACATTTAGTGGGCCCCATTCACGCCTAATTTAGGGCGGTGGGGGTGGAGCTGGGGTGTGGGGTGGGGGTTTAGCGCGGTGTGGTTGGAGCTGGGGATGGGCAGTGGCCAGCTCCCGGAGGCCTCCCGGTGCTCCCCGTGGGCCCCTGTGCACTCCCCGGGCCGCCAATGGCAGAGGCCCGGTGGCCAGGAAGGACAAATGTCCCGAAATTGACCAGACGACACCAGGCCTCCTGTCCAGGCAGGGGGCGGAGCCTCCCCAGCCTCGCCGGCCCGCCCGATCTTTGGGGCGGGCCCTGCGGGCGGTACTCCGGTATGGTACCAGCAAGATATCAGGGGAGAGCCGATCGCTTACAGGCTCCGCCATGAGAAGTCGGCCCGGTCGTCTTTCATAGTTGAAAAGGCGGCCTCCGAGTCCTACGTCTGACAGACAGTCAGACGTGATCCACTCTGGCAGGGCCCCTCCCTACACCGAAGACTATGTCGGTTGGAAGAGAATGGCGCACGACGCCCTCCTCTTCCACCACCACCACCGACGGGAGAAAGAAAGGGGCCGGTCGGTGGACCAGGCGGCCGGGGCCATAGAGGCGGGCCTGGCCAGGGTTCTGTGCGATGGCCGGTGCCTCTCAAACTCACCCCGCTGCTGCGTTTGGCCTCGGTGGACCAGGCGGCTTTACTTGCAGCTGAGTTTGAGAGGCCTCGCAGACTAACCCCGCTGCAGCTCCAAACCCTAGGCATAGGCCAGACGGGCAACCATAGCTACAGCCTTAGGACAAGGGCAACAGGGGCAGCCTCCGCCCAAGGCCTAAGCATAGGCCGCAGTGACAACCCAGGGGCCAAGGGGACGGGACGGGACGAGGGAGTGACGGAGGGGACACGGAGGGAGCAGGGGGGAACACCGGTGTGCTGCGGGCGGGACTGCAGAGCCGGGCTGGACGGGAGAGGCGGCCTCAGGCAGGGCCGCGGGCAGGACGGGAGAGGCGGCCTCAGGCAGGGCTGCGGGCATGTGTCCAGCAGAGGGGCGCCTCAGCGGGCGCCGCCATCACTTGGTCAGCAGGGGGCGCCTTGGCAGGCACCTCGGGCGTGTGTCCAGCAGGGGGCGCCTCGGCAGGTACCTCGGGCGCCTCAATCACGTGGCCAGCAGGCGGCGCCTCGGCGGGCACCTCAGGCGTGCGGCCAGCAGGGGGCGCCACGGGCAGAGCGGAGGCAGCAGCAGGCGTGCGACCGGCAGGGGGCGCCTCGGCAGGTACCTCGGGCGCCTCAATCACGTGGCCAGCAGGGGGCGCCTCGGCGGGCACCTCAGGCGTGCGGCCAGCAGGGGGCGCCACGGGCAGAGCGGAGGCAGCTGCAGGCGTGCGACCAGCAGGGTGCGCCTCGGCTGGCGCCGCCGTCACGCGGCCAGCAGGGGGCGCAACCGCGGCCACCTCAGGCAGCTCAGGCGCCGGCAGGACAAGCGAGACGGGCAGTTCAGGCGCCGGCAGGACAGGCGAGACGGGCAGATCAGGCATTTCAAGTGCCGGCAGGACAGGCGAGACAGGCAGTTCAGGTGCTGGCAGGACAGGCGAGACAGGCAGTTCAGGTGCCGGCAGGACAGGCGGCTGGTCTCCGTCGGGACCGACCAGGCGGGTAGGGGTGCAGTCGTCCCAGGCGGGAAGCAGAGAGCAGGCTCCTAGGTACAGCGTTGGAGCTGCTTCCGCCAGCTCTCTGCTCCGCTTCTCCCGGCTGCTAATTAAGCGCTGGCTCAGGCGGCGAAGGCACTTACGTGTCCTCTGCAGCGGGTACTGTTGTCCGGGCGGGCGCTCCTCCGTGAGGAGGTCCGCGCCCCGGGTGGCCAGCTCCAGGGCTACAGGATCCTACAGTACTTTGGGTTGGGAGCGCCAAAACACAAAGTCTTGCAGGAGACCGATCCGGTGGTGCTCGGTCTCCTGCGTTGTGCTGTTTGGGAGATCCGTCATTCTGTCAGCTTTCGCGGGGAAGGCGAGCAGGGAGGCCGGCAAAGTGCAGCCAGAACGTCGGGTAAACGGGATTTATTTGCCAAAGACGGACAAGCACGGACAACACTCTGACACTACAATGACGGATCTGGCATACATGGGGAGACGCGGACTAATACACATGGGACTAGGCAAGAGAAACAGGACACAGGTGATCACAATTAGGAATGAACGCGAGGTAATGAGGGGGCGTGGCGCACACTAGGATCGTACGGAGCGGATCGTGACACTTACAATGTGCAAAAGTACATGCAATAATATACTAGCACACTGTCAACAAAGCCTCTTAAAATCTACCCCTTATCGCAGAACGTTGCCCTAGGGCAACGAAAAGATAAACTATATTTCAGAACCTGCAAAAAAATAAAATAAATAAATAAATCCTGGAAAAAAAAAAAAAAGACTTCTCTACAGCTTCATAGACACGCACATATTTCTTCTTATCTACTGTTAACGCCAATATAAATAAGATTAGTAAAGGAAGTGCAGCGGGCGGCCTCATTTGCACTCAGTGGGACTGCCGGCCCCATTCACACCTAGATGATCAGGCGGGCCCGTTCGCACCTAGTTGACCGGGCGGCCGCATTTTCGTAGTTGAAAAGGTGCCCGGATTTGCATGCATTTGACCAGGTCGGCCACATTTACACATAGTTGAAAAGGCGGCCGCATTAACATTTAGTGGGCCCCATTCACGCCTAATTTAGGGCGGTGGGGGTGGAGCTGGGGTGTGGGGTGGGGGTTTAGCGCGGTGTGGTTGGAGCTGGGGATGGGCAGTGGCCAGCTCCCGGAGGCCTCCCGGTGCTCCCCGTGGGCCCCTGTGCACTCCCCGGGCCGCCAATGGCAGAGGCCCGGTGGCCAGGAAGGACAAATGTCCCGAAATTGACCAGACGACACCAGGCCTCCTGTCCAGGCAGGGGGCGGAGCCTCCCCAGCCTCGCCGGCCCGCCCGATCTTTGGGGCGGGCCCTGCGGGCGGTACTCCGGTATGGTACCAGCAAGATATCAGGGGAGAGCCGATCGCTTACAGGCTCCGCCATGAGAAGTCGGCCCGGTCGTCTTTCATAGTTGAAAAGGCGGCCTCCGAGTCCTACGTCTGACAGACAGTCAGACGTGATCCACTCTGGCAGGGCCCCTCCCTACACCGAAGACTATGTCGGTTGGAAGAGAATGGCGCACGACGCCCTCCTCTTCCACCACCACCACCGACGGGAGAAAGAAAGGGGCCGGTCGGTGGACCAGGCGGCCGGGGCCATAGAGGCGGGCCTGGCCAGGGTTCTGTGCGATGGCCGGTGCCTCTCAAACTCACCCCGCTGCTGCGTTTGGCCTCGGTGGACCAGGCGGCTTTACTTGCAGCTGAGTTTGAGAGGCCTCGCAGACTAACCCCGCTGCAGCTCCAAACCCTAGGCATAGGCCAGACGGGCAACCATAGCTACAGCCTTAGGACAAGGGCAACAGGGGCAGCCTCCGCCCAAGGCCTAAGCATAGGCCGCAGTGACAACCCAGGGGCCAAGGGGACGGGACGGGACGAGGGAGTGACGGAGGGGACACGGAGGGAGCAGGGGGGAACACCGGTGTGCTGCGGGCGGGACTGCAGAGCCGGGCTGGACGGGAGAGGCGGCCTCAGGCAGGGCCGCGGGCAGGACGGGAGAGGCGGCCTCAGGCAGGGCTGCGGGCATGTGTCCAGCAGAGGGGCGCCTCAGCGGGCGCCGCCATCACTTGGTCAGCAGGGGGCGCCTTGGCAGGCACCTCGGGCGTGTGTCCAGCAGGGGGCGCCTTGGCAGGCACCTCGGGCGTGTGTCCAGCAGGGGGCGCCTCGGCAGGTACCTCGGGCGCCTCAATCACGTGGCCAGCAGGCGGCGCCTCGGCGGGCACCTCAGGCGTGCGGCCAGCAGGGGGCGCCACGGGCAGAGCGGAGGCAGCAGCAGGCGTGCGACCGGCAGGGGGCGCCTCGGCAGGTACCTCGGGCGCCTCAATCACGTGGCCAGCAGGGGGCGCCTCGGCGGGCACCTCAGGCGTGCGGCCAGCAGGGGGCGCCAAGGGCAGAGCGGAGGCAGCTGCAGGCGTGCGACCAGCAGGGTGCGCCTCGGCTGGCGCCGCCGTCACGCGGCCAGCAGGGGGCGCAACCGCGGCCACCTCAGGCAGCTCAGGCGCCGGCAGGACAAGCGAGGCGGGCAGTTCAGGCGCCGGCAGGACAGGCGAGACGGGCAGATCAGGCATTTCAAGTGCCGGCAGGACAGGCGAGACGGGCAGATCAGGCATTTCAAGTGCCGGCAGGACAGGCGAGACAGGCAGTTCAGGTGCTGGCAGGACAGGCGAGACAGGCAGTTCAGGTGCCGGCAGGACAGGCGGCTGGTCTCCGTCGGGACCGACCAGGCGGGTAGGGGTGCAGTCGTCCCAGGCGGGAAGCAGAGAGCAGGCTCCTAGGTACAGCGTTGGAGCTGCTTCCGCCAGCTCTCTGCTCCGCTTCTCCCGGCTGCTAATTAAGCGCTGGCTCAGGCGGCGAAGGCACTTACGTGTCCTCTGCAGCGGGTACTGTTGTCCGGGCGGGCGCTCCTCCGTGAGGAGGTCCGCGCCCCGGGTGGCCAGCTCCAGGGCTACAGGATCCTACAGTACTTTGGGTTGGGAGCGCCAAAACACAAAGTCTTGCAGGAGACCGATCCGGTGGTGCTCGGTCTCCTGCGTTGTGCTGTTTGGGAGATCCGTCATTCTGTCAGCTTTCGCGGGGAAGGCGAGCAGGGAGGCCGGCAAAGTGCAGCCAGAACGTCGGGTAAACGGGATTTATTTGCCAAAGACGGACAAGCACGGACAACACTCTGACACTACAATGACGGATCTGGCATACATGGGGAGACGCGGACTAATACACATGGGACTAGGCAAGAGAAACAGGACACAGGTGATCACAATTAGGAATGAACGCGAGGTAATGAGGGGGCGTGGCGCACACTAGGATCGTACGGAGCGGATCGTGACACTTACAATGTGCAAAAGTACATGCAATAATATACTAGCACACTGTCAACAAAGCCTCTTAAAATCTACCCCTTATCGCAGAACGTTGCCCTAGGGCAACGAAAAGATAAACTATATTTCAGAACCTGCAAAAAAATAAAATAAATAAATAAATCCTGGAAAAAAAAAAAAAGACTTCTCTACAGCTTCATAGACACGCACATATTTCTTCTTATCTACTGTTAACGCCAATATAAATAAGATTAGTAAAGGAAGTGCAGCGGGCGGCCTCATTTGCACTCAGTGGGACTGCCGGCCCCATTCACACCTAGATGATCAGGCGGGCCCGTTCGCACCTAGTTGACCGGGCGGCCGCATTTTCGTAGTTGAAAAGGCGCCCGGATTTGCATGCATTTGACCAGGTCGGCCACATTTACACATAGTTGAAAAGGCGGCCGCATTAACATTTAGTGGGCCCCATTCACGCCTAATTTAGGGCGGTGGGGGTGGAGCTGGGGTGTGGGGTGGGGGTTTAGCGCGGTGTGGTTGGAGCTGGGGATGGGCAGTGGCCAGCTCCCGGAGGCCTCCCGGTGCTCCCCGTGGGCCCCTGTGCACTCCCCGGGCCGCCAATGGCAGAGGCCCGGTGGCCAGGAAGGACAAATGTCCCGAAATTGACCAGACGACACCAGGCCTCCTGTCCAGGCAGGGGGCGGAGCCTCCCCAGCCTCGCCGGCCCGCCCGATCTTTGGGGCGGGCCCTGCGGGCGGTACTCCGGTATGGTACCAGCAAGATATCAGGGGAGAGCCGATCGCTTACAGGCTCCGCCATGAGAAGTCGGCCCGGTCGTCTTTCATAGTTGAAAAGGCGGCCTCCGAGTCCTACGTCTGACAGACAGTCAGACGTGATCCACTCTGGCAGGGCCCCTCCCTACACCGAAGACTATGTCGGTTGGAAGAGAATGGCGCACGACGCCCTCCTCTTCCACCACCACCACCGACGGGAGAAAGAAAGGGGCCGGTCGGTGGACCAGGCGGCCGGGGCCATAGAGGCGGGCCTGGCCAGGGTTCTGTGCGATGGCCGGTGCCTCTCAAACTCACCCCGCTGCTGCGTTTGGCCTCGGTGGACCAGGCGGCTTTACTTGCAGCTGAGTTTGAGAGGCCTCGCAGACTAACCCCGCTGCAGCTCCAAACCCTAGGCATAGGCCAGACGGGCAACCATAGCTACAGCCTTAGGACAAGGGCAACAGGGGCAGCCTCCGCCCAAGGCCTAAGCATAGGCCGCAGTGACAACCCAGGGGCCAAGGGGACGGGACGGGACGAGGGAGTGACGGAGGGGACACGGAGGGAGCAGGGGGGAACACCGGTGTGCTGCGGGCGGGACTGCAGAGCCGGGCTGGACGGGAGAGGCGGCCTCAGGCAGGGCCGCGGGCAGGACGGGAGAGGCGGCCTCAGGCAGGGCTGCGGGCATGTGTCCAGCAGAGGGGCGCCTCAGCGGGCGCCGCCATCACTTGGTCAGCAGGGGGCGCCTTGGCAGGCACCTCGGGCGTGTGTCCAGCAGGGGGCGCCTCGGCAGGTACCTCGGGCGCCTCAATCACGTGGCCAGCAGGCGGCGCCTCGGCGGGCACCTCAGGCGTGCGGCCAGCAGGGGGCGCCACGGGCAGAGCGGAGGCAGCAGCAGGCGTGCGACCGGCAGGGGGCGCCTCGGCAGGTACCTCGGGCGCCTCAATCACGTGGCCAGCAGGGGGCGCCTCGGCGGGCACCTCAGGCGTGCGGCCAGCAGGGGGCGCCAAGGGCAGAGCGGAGGCAGCTGCAGGCGTGCGACCAGCAGGGTGCGCCTCGGCTGGCGCCGCCGTCACGCGGCCAGCAGGGGGCGCAACCGCGGCCACCTCAGGCAGCTCAGGCGCCGGCAGGACAAGCGAGACGGGCAGTTCAGGCGCCGGCAGGACAGGCGAGACGGGCAGATCAGGCATTTCAAGTGCCGGCAGGACAGGCGAGACAGGCAGTTCAGGTGCTGGCAGGACAGGCGAGACAGGCAGTTCAGGTGCCGGCAGGACAGGCGGCTGGTCTCCGTCGGGACCGACCAGGCGGGTAGGGGTGCAGTCGTCCCAGGCGGGAAGCAGAGAGCAGGCTCCTAGGTACAGCGTTGGAGCTGCTTCCGCCAGCTCTCTGCTCCGCTTCTCCCGGCTGCTAATTAAGCGCTGGCTCAGGCGGCGAAGGCACTTACGTGTCCTCTGCAGCGGGTACTGTTGTCCGGGCGGGCGCTCCTCCGTGAGGAGGTCCGCGCCCCGGGTGGCCAGCTCCAGGGCTACAGGATCCTACAGTACTTTGGGTTGGGAGCGCCAAAACACAAAGTCTTGCAGGAGACCGATCCGGTGGTGCTCGGTCTCCTGCGTTGTGCTGTTTGGGAGATCCGTCATTCTGTCAGCTTTCGCGGGGAAGGCGAGCAGGGAGGCCGGCAAAGTGCAGCCAGAACGTCGGGTAAACGGGATTTATTTGCCAAAGACGGACAAGCACGGACAACACTCTGACACTACAATGACGGATCTGGCATACATGGGGAGACGCGGACTAATACACATGGGACTAGGCAAGAGAAACAGGACACAGGTGATCACAATTAGGAATGAACGCGAGGTAATGAGGGGGCGTGGCGCACACTAGGATCGTACGGAGCGGATCGTGACACTTACAATGTGCAAAAGTACATGCAATAATATACTAGCACACTGTCAACAAAGCCTCTTAAAATCTACCCCTTATCGCAGAACGTTGCCCTAGGGCAACGAAAAGATAAACTATATTTCAGAACCTGCAAAAAAATAAAATAAATAAATAAATCCTGGAAAAAAAAAAAAAAAGACTTCTCTACAGCTTCATAGACACGCACATATTTTTTCTTATCTACTGTTAACGCCAATATAAATAAGATTAGTAAAGGAAGTGCAGCGGGCGGCCTCATTTGCACTCAGTGGGACTGCCGGCCCCATTCACACCTAGATGATCAGGCGGGCCCGTTCGCACCTAGTTGACCGGGCGGCCGCATTTTCGTAGTTGAAAAGGCGCCCGGATTTGCATGCATTTGACCAGGTCGGCCACATTTACACATAGTTGAAAAGGCGGCCGCATTAACATTTAGTGGGCCCCATTCACGCCTAATTTAGGGCGGTGGGGGTGGAGCTGGGGTGTGGGGTGGGGGTTTAGCGCGGTGTGGTTGGAGCTGGGGATGGGCAGTGGCCAGCTCCCGGAGGCCTCCCGGTGCTCCCCGTGGGCCCCTGTGCACTCCCCGGGCCGCCAATGGCAGAGGCCCGGTGGCCAGGAAGGACAAATGTCCCGAAATTGACCAGACGACACCAGGCCTCCTGTCCAGGCAGGGGGCGGAGCCTCCCCAGCCTCGCCGGCCCGCCCGATCTTTGGGGCGGGCCCTGCGGGCGGTACTCCGGTATGGTACCAGCAAGATATCAGGGGAGAGCCGATCGCTTACAGGCTCCGCCATGAGAAGTCGGCCCGGTCGTCTTTCATAGTTGAAAAGGCGGCCTCCGAGTCCTACGTCTGACAGACAGTCAGACGTGATCCACTCTGGCAGGGCCCCTCCCTACACCGAAGACTATGTCGGTTGGAAGAGAATGGCGCACGACGCCCTCCTCTTCCACCACCACCACCGACGGGAGAAAGAAAGGGGCCGGTCGGTGGACCAGGCGGCCGGGGCCATAGAGGCGGGCCTGGCCAGGGTTCTGTGCGATGCCCGGTGCCTCTCAAACTCACCCCGCTGCTGCGTTTGGCCTCGGTGGACCAGGCGGCTTTACTTGCAGCTGAGTTTGAGAGGCCTCGCAGACTAACCCCGCTGCAGCTCCAAACCCTAGGCATAGGCCAGACGGGCAACCATAGCTACAGCCTTAGGACAAGGGCAACAGGGGCAGCCTCCGCCCAAGGCCTAAGCATAGGCCGCAGTGACAACCCAGGGGCCAAGGGGACGGGACGGGACGAGGGAGTGACGGAGGGGACACGGAGGGAGCAGGGGGGAACACCGGTGTGCTGCGGGCGGGACTGCAGAGCCGGGCTGGACGGGAGAGGCGGCCTCAGGCAGGGCCGCGGGCAGGACGGGAGAGGCGGCCTCAGGCAGGGCTGCGGGCATGTGTCCAGCAGAGGGGCGCCTCAGCGGGCGCCGCCATCACTTGGTCAGCAGGGGGCGCCTTGGCAGGCACCTCGGGCGTGTGTCCAGCAGGGGGCGCCTCGGCAGGTACCTCGGGCGCCTCAATCACGTGGCCAGCAGGCGGCGCCTCGGCGGGCACCTCAGGCGTGCGGCCAGCAGGGGGCGCCACGGGCAGAGCGGAGGCAGCAGCAGGCGTGCGACCGGCAGGGGGCGCCTCGGCAGGTACCTCAGGCGCCTCAATCACGTGGCCAGCAGGGGGCGCCTCGGCGGGCACCTCAGGCGTGCGGCCAGCAGGGGGCGCCACGGGCAGAGCGGAGGCAGCTGCAGGCGTGCGACCAGCAGGGTGCGCCTCGGCTGGCGCCGCCGTCACGCGGCCAGCAGGGGGCGCAACCGCGGCCACCTCAGGCAGCTCAGGCGCCGGCAGGACAAGCGAGACGGGCAGTTCAGGCGCCGGCAGGACAGGCGAGACGGGCAGATCAGGCATTTCAAGTGCCGGCAGGACAGGCGAGACGGGCAGATCAGGCATTTCAAGTGCCGGCAGGACAGGCGAGACAGGCAGTTCAGGTGCTGGCAGGACAGGCGAGACAGGCAGTTCAGGTGCCGGCAGGACAGGCGGCTGGTCTCCGTCGGGACCGACCAGGCGGGTAGGGGTGCAGTCGTCCCAGGCGGGAAGCAGAGAGCAGGCTCCTAGGTACAGCGTTGGAGCTGCTTCCGCCAGCTCTCTGCTCCGCTTCTCCCGGCTGCTAATTAAGCGCTGGCTCAGGCGGCGAAGGCACTTACGTGTCCTCTGCAGCGGGTACTGTTGTCCGGGCGGGCGCTCCTCCGTGAGGAGGTCCGCGCCCCGGGTGGCCAGCTCCAGGGCTACAGGATCCTACAGTACTTTGGGTTGGGAGCGCCAAAACACAAAGTCTTGCAGGAGACCGATCCGGTGGTGCTCGGTCTCCTGCGTTGTGCTGTTTGGGAGATCCGTCATTCTGTCAGCTTTCGCGGGGAAGGCGAGCAGGGAGGCCGGCAAAGTGCAGCCAGAACGTCGGGTAAACGGGATTTATTTGCCAAAGACGGACAAGCACGGACAACACTCTGACACTACAATGACGGATCTGGCATACATGGGGAGACGCGGACTAATACACATGGGACTAGGCAAGAGAAACAGGACACAGGTGATCACAATTAGGAATGAACGCGAGGTAATGAGGGGGCGTGGCGCACACTAGGATCGTACGGAGCGGATCGTGACACTTACAATGTGCAAAAGTACATGCAATAATATACTAGCACACTGTCAACAAAGCCTCTTAAAATCTACCCCTTATCGCAGAACGTTGCCCTAGGGCAACGAAAAGATAAACTATATTTCAGAACCTGCAAAAAAATAAAATAAATAAATAAATCCTGGAGAAAAAAAAAAAAGACTTCTCTACAGCTTCATAGACACGCACATATTTTTTCTTATCTACTGTTAACGCCAATATAAATAAGATTAGTAAAGGAAGTGCAGCGGGCGGCCTCATTTGCACTCAGTGGGACTGCCGGCCCCATTCACACCTAGATGATCAGGCGGGCCCGTTCGCACCTAGTTGACCGGGCGGCCGCATTTTCGTAGTTGAAAAGGCGCCCGGATTTGCATGCATTTGACCAGGTCGGCCACATTTACACATAGTTGAAAAGGCGGCCGCATTAACATTTAGTGGGCCCCATTCACGCCTAATTTAGGGCGGTGGGGGTGGAGCTGGGGTGTGGGGTGGGGGTTTAGCGCGGTGTGGTTGGAGCTGGGGATGGGCAGTGGCCAGCTCCCGGAGGCCTCCCGGTGCTCCCCGTGGGCCCCTGTGCACTCCCCGGGCCGCCAATGGCAGAGGCCCGGTGGCCAGGAAGGACAAATGTCCCGAAATTGACCAGACGACACCAGGCCTCCTGTCCAGGCAGGGGGCGGAGCCTCCCCAGCCTCGCCGGCCCGCCCGATCTTTGGGGTGGGCCCTGCGGGCGGTACTCCGGTATGGTACCAGCAAGATATCAGGGGAGAGCCGATCGCTTACAGGCTCCGCCATGAGAAGTCGGCCCGGTCGTCTTTCATAGTTGAAAAGGCGGCCTCCGAGTCCTACGTCTGACAGACAGTCAGACGTGATCCACTCTGGCAGGGCCCCTCCCTACACCGAAGACTATGTCGGTTGGAAGAGAATGGCGCACGACGCCCTCCTCTTCCACCACCACCACCACCACCGACGGGAGAAAGGGGCCGGTCGGTGGACCAGGCGGCCGGGGCCATAGAGGCGGGCCTGGCCAGGGTTCTGTGCGATGGCCGGTGCCTCTCAAACTCACCCCGCTGCTGCGTTTGGCCTCGGTGGACCAGGCGGCTTTACTTGCAGCTGAGTTTGAGAGGCCTCGCAGACTAACCCCGCTGCAGCTCCAAACCCTAGGCATAGGCCAGACGGGCAACCATAGCTACAGCCTTAGGACAAGGGCAACAGGGGCAGCCTCCGCCCAAGGCCTAAGCATAGGCCGCAGTGACAACCCAGGGGCCAAGGGGACGGGACGGGACGAGGGAGTGACGGAGGGGACACGGAGGGAGCAGGGGGGAACACCGGTGTGCTGCGGGCGGGACTGCAGAGCCGGGCTGGACGGGAGAGGCGGCCTCAGGCAGGGCCGCGGGCAGGACGGGAGAGGCGGCCTCAGGCAGGGCTGCGGGCATGTGTCCAGCAGAGGGGCGCCTCAGCGGGCGCCGCCATCACTTGGTCAGCAGGGGGCGCCTTGGCAGGCACCTCGGGCGTGTGTCCAGCAGGGGGCGCCTCGGCAGGTACCTCGGGCGCCTCAATCACGTGGCCAGCAGGCGGCGCCTCGGCGGGCACCTCAGGCGTGCGGCCAGCAGGGGGCGCCACGGGCAGAGCGGAGGCAGCAGCAGGCGTGCGACCGGCAGGGGGCGCCTCGGCAGGTACCTCGGGCGCCTCAATCACGTGGCCAGCAGGGGGCGCCTCGGCGGGCACCTCAGGCGTGCGGCCAGCAGGGGGCGCCAAGGGCAGAGCGGAGGCAGCTGCAGGCGTGCGACCAGCAGGGTGCGCCTCGGCTGGCGCCGCCGTCACGCGGCCAGCAGGGGGCGCAACCGCGGCCACCTCAGGCAGCTCAGGCGCCGGCAGGACAAGCGAGACGGGCAGTTCAGGCGCCGGCAGGACAGGCGAGACGGGCAGATCAGGCATTTCAAGTGCCGGCAGGACAGGCGAGACAGGCAGTTCAGGTGCTGGCAGGACAGGCGAGACAGGCAGTTCAGGTGCCGGCAGGACAGGCGGCTGGTCTCCGTCGGGACCGACCAGGCGGGTAGGGGTGCAGTCGTCCCAGGCGGGAAGCAGAGAGCAGGCTCCTAGGTACAGCGTTGGAGCTGCTTCCGCCAGCTCTCTGCTCCGCTTCTCCCGGCTGCTAATTAAGCGCTGGCTCAGGCGGCGAAGGCACTTACGTGTCCTCTGCAGCGGGTACTGTTGTCCGGGCGGGCGCTCCTCCGTGAGGAGGTCCGCGCCCCGGGTGGCCAGCTCCAGGGCTACAGGATCCTACAGTACTTTGGGTTGGGAGCGCCAAAACACAAAGTCTTGCAGGAGACCGATCCGGTGGTGCTCGGTCTCCTGCGTTGTGCTGTTTGGGAGATCCGTCATTCTGTCAGCTTTCGCGGGGAAGGCGAGCAGGGAGGCCGGCAAAGTGCAGCCAGAACGTCGGGTAAACGGGATTTATTTGCCAAAGACGGACAAGCACGGACAACACTCTGACACTACAATGACGGATCTGGCATACATGGGGAGACGCGGACTAATACACATGGGACTAGGCAAGAGAAACAGGACACAGGTGATCACAATTAGGAATGAACGCGAGGTAATGAGGGGGCGTGGCGCACACTAGGATCGTACGGAGCGGATCGTGACACTTACAATGTGCAAAAGTACATGCAATAATATACTAGCACACTGTCAACAAAGCCTCTTAAAATCTACCCCTTATCGCAGAACGTTGCCCTAGGGCAACGAAAAGATAAACTATATTTCAGAACCTGCAAAAAAATTAAATAAATAAATAAATCCTGGAAAAAAAAAAAAAAGACTTCTCTACAGCTTCATAGACACGCACATATTTCTTCTTATCTACTGTTAACGCCAATATAAATAAGATTAGTAAAGGAAGTGCAGCGGGCGGCCTCATTTGCACTCAGTGGGACTGCCGGCCCCATTCACACCTAGATGATCAGGCGGGCCCGTTCGCACCTAGTTGACCGGGCGGCCGCATTTTCGTAGTTGAAAAGGCGCCCGGATTTGCATGCATTTGACCAGGTCGGCCACATTTACACATAGTTGAAAAGGCGGCCGCATTAACATTTAGTGGGCCCCATTCACGCCTAATTTAGGGCGGTGGGGGTGGAGCTGGGGTGTGGGGTGGGGGTTTAGCGCGGTGTGGTTGGAGCTGGGGATGGGCAGTGGCCAGCTCCCGGAGGCCTCCCGGTGCTCCCCGTGGGCCCCTGTGCACTCCCCGGGCCGCCAATGGCAGAGGCCCGGTGGCCAGGAAGGACAAATGTCCCGAAATTGACCAGACGACACCAGGCCTCCTGTCCAGGCAGGGGGCGGAGCCTCCCCAGCCTCGCCGGCCCGCCCGATCTTTGGGGCGGGCCCTGCGGGCGGTACTCCGGTATGGTACCAGCAAGATATCAGGGGAGAGCCGATCGCTTACAGGCTCCGCCATGAGAAGTCGGCCCGGTCGTCTTTCATAGTTGAAAAGGCGGCCTCCGAGTCCTACGTCTGACAGACAGTCAGACGTGATCCACTCTGGCAGGGCCCCTCCCTACACCGAAGACTATGTCGGTTGGAAGAGAATGGCGCACGACGCCCTCCTCTTCCACCACCACCACCGACGGGAGAAAGAAAGGGGCCGGTCGGTGGACCAGGCGGCCGGGGCCATAGAGGCGGGCCTGGCCAGGGTTCTGTGCGATGGCCGGTGCCTCTCAAACTCACCCCGCTGCTGCGTTTGGCCTCGGTGGACCAGGCGGCTTTACTTGCAGCTGAGTTTGAGAGGCCTCGCAGACTAACCCCGCTGCAGCTCCAAACCCTAGGCATAGGCCAGACGGGCAACCATAGCTACAGCCTTAGGACAAGGGCAACAGGGGCAGCCTCCGCCCAAGGCCTAAGCATAGGCCGCAGTGACAACCCAGGGGCCAAGGGGACGGGACGGGACGAGGGAGTGACGGAGGGGACACGGAGGGAGCAGGGGGGAACACCGGTGTGCTGCGGGCGGGACTGCAGAGCCGGGCTGGACGGGAGAGGCGGCCTCAGGCAGGGCCGCGGGCAGGACGGGAGAGGCGGCCTCAGGCAGGGCTGCGGGCATGTGTCCAGCAGAGGGGCGCCTCAGCGGGCGCCGCCATCACTTGGTCAGCAGGGGGCGCCTTGGCAGGCACCTCGGGCGTGTGTCCAGCAGGGGGCGCCTCGGCAGGTACCTCGGGCGCCTCAATCACGTGGCCAGCAGGCGGCGCCTCGGCGGGCACCTCAGGCGTGCGGCCAGCAGGGGGCGCCACGGGCAGAGCGGAGGCAGCAGCAGGCGTGCGACCGGCAGGGGGCGCCTCGGCAGGTACCTCGGGCGCCTCAATCACGTGGCCAGCAGGGGGCGCCTCGGCGGGCACCTCAGGCGTGCGGCCAGCAGGGGGCGCCAAGGGCAGAGCGGAGGCAGCTGCAGGCGTGCGACCAGCAGGGTGCGCCTCGGCTGGCGCCGCCGTCACGCGGCCAGCAGGGGGCGCAACCGCGGCCACCTCAGGCAGCTCAGGCGCCGGCAGGACAAGCGAGACGGGCAGTTCAGGCGCCGGCAGGACAGGCGAGACGGGCAGATCAGGCATTTCAAGTGCCGGCAGGACAGGCGAGACAGGCAGTTCAGGTGCTGGCAGGACAGGCGAGACAGGCAGTTCAGGTGCCGGCAGGACAGGCGGCTGGTCTCCGTCGGGACCGACCAGGCGGGTAGGGGTGCAGTCGTCCCAGGCGGGAAGCAGAGAGCAGGCTCCTAGGTACAGCGTTGGAGCTGCTTCCGCCAGCTCTCTGCTCCGCTTCTCCCGGCTGCTAATTAAGCGCTGGCTCAGGCGGCGAAGGCACTTACGTGTCCTCTGCAGCGGGTACTGTTGTCCGGGCGGGCGCTCCTCCGTGAGGAGGTCCGCGCCCCGGGTGGCCAGCTCCAGGGCTACAGGATCCTACAGTACTTTGGGTTGGGAGCGCCAAAACACAAAGTCTTGCAGGAGACCGATCCGGTGGTGCTCGGTCTCCTGCGTTGTGCTGTTTGGGAGATCCGTCATTCTGTCAGCTTTCGCGGGGAAGGCGAGCAGGGAGGCCGGCAAAGTGCAGCCAGAACGTCGGGTAAACGGGATTTATTTGCCAAAGACGGACAAGCACGGACAACACTCTGACACTACAATGACGGATCTGGCATACATGGGGAGACGCGGACTAATACACATGGGACTAGGCAAGAGAAACAGGACACAGGTGATCACAATTAGGAATGAACGCGAGGTAATGAGGGGGCGTGGCGCACACTAGGATCGTACGGAGCGGATCGTGACACTTACAATGTGCAAAAGTACATGCAATAATATACTAGCACACTGTCAACAAAGCCTCTTAAAATCTACCCCTTATCGCAGAACGTTGCCCTAGGGCAACGAAAAGATAAACTATATTTCAGAACCTGCAAAAAAATTAAATAAATAAATAAATCCTGGAAAAAAAAAAAAAAGACTTCTCTACAGCTTCATAGACACGCACATATTTCTTCTTATCTACTGTTAACGCCAATATAAATAAGATTAGTAAAGGAAGTGCAGCGGGCGGCCTCATTTGCACTCAGTGGGACTGCCGGCCCCATTCACACCTAGATGATCAGGCGGGCCCGTTCGCACCTAGTTGACCGGGCGGCCGCATTTTCGTAGTTGAAAAGGCGCCCGGATTTGCATGCATTTGACCAGGTCGGCCACATTTACACATAGTTGAAAAGGCGGCCGCATTAACATTTAGTGGGCCCCATTCACGCCTAATTTAGGGCGGTGGGGGTGGAGCTGGGGTGTGGGGTGGGGGTTTAGCGCGGTGTGGTTGGAGCTGGGGATGGGCAGTGGCCAGCTCCCGGAGGCCTCCCGGTGCTCCCCGTGGGCCCCTGTGCACTCCCCGGGCCGCCAATGGCAGAGGCCCGGTGGCCAGGAAGGACAAATGTCCCGAAATTGACCAGACGACACCAGGCCTCCTGTCCAGGCAGGGGGCGGAGCCTCCCCAGCCTCGCCGGCCCGCCCGATCTTTGGGGCGGGCCCTGCGGGCGGTACTCCGGTATGGTACCAGCAAGATATCAGGGGAGAGCCGATCGCTTACAGGCTCCGCCATGAGAAGTCGGCCCGGTCGTCTTTCATAGTTGAAAAGGCGTCCTCCGAGTCCTACGTCTGACAGACAGTCAGACGTGATCCACTCTGGCAGGGCCCCTCCCTACACCGAAGACTATGTCGGTTGGAAGAGAATGGCGCACGACGCCCTCCTCTTCCACCACCACCACCGACGGGAGAAAGAAAGGGGCCGGTCGGTGGACCAGGCGGCCGGGGCCATAGAGGCGGGCCTGGCCAGGGTTCTGTGCGATGGCCGGTGCCTCTCAAACTCACCCCGCTGCTGCGTTTGGCCTCGGTGGACCAGGCGGCTTTACTTGCAGCTGAGTTTGAGAGGCCTCGCAGACTAACCCCGCTGCAGCTCCAAACCCTAGGCATAGGCCAGACGGGCAACCATAGCTACAGCCTTAGGACAAGGGCAACAGGGGCAGCCTCCGCCCAAGGCCTAAGCATAGGCCGCAGTGACAACCCAGGGGCCAAGGGGACGGGACGGGACGAGGGAGTGACGGAGGGGACACGGAGGGAGCAGGGGGGAACACCGGTGTGCTGCGGGCGGGACTGCAGAGCCGGGCTGGACGGGAGAGGCGGCCTCAGGCAGGGCCGCGGGCAGGACGGGAGAGGCGGCCTCAGGCAGGGCTGCGGGCATGTGTCCAGCAGAGGGGCGCCTCAGCGGGCGCCGCCATCACTTGGTCAGCAGGGGGCGCCTTGGCAGGCACCTCGGGCGTGTGTCCAGCAGGGGGCGCCTCGGCAGGTACCTCGGGCGCCTCAATCACGTGGCCAGCAGGCGGCGCCTCGGCGGGCACCTCAGGCGTGCGGCCAGCAGGGGGCGCCACGGGCAGAGCGGAGGCAGCAGCAGGCGTGCGACCGGCAGGGGGCGCCTCGGCAGGTACCTCGGGCGCCTCAATCACGTGGCCAGCAGGGGGCGCCTCGGCGGGCACCTCAGGCGTGCGGCCAGCAGGGGGCGCCAAGGGCAGAGCGGAGGCAGCTGCAGGCGTGCGACCAGCAGGGTGCGCCTCGGCTGGCGCCGCCGTCACGCGGCCAGCAGGGGGCGCAACCGCGGCCACCTCAGGCAGCTCAGGCGCCGGCAGGACAAGCGAGACGGGCAGTTCAGGCGCCGGCAGGACAGGCGAGACGGGCAGATCAGGCATTTCAAGTGCCGGCAGGACAGGCGAGACAGGCAGTTCAGGTGCTGGCAGGACAGGCGAGACAGGCAGTTCAGGTGCCGGCAGGACAGGCGGCTGGTCTCCGTCGGGACCGACCAGGCGGGTAGGGGTGCAGTCGTCCCAGGCGGGAAGCAGAGAGCAGGCTCCTAGGTACAGCGTTGGAGCTGCTTCCGCCAGCTCTCTGCTCCGCTTCTCCCGGCTGCTAATTAAGCGCTGGCTCAGGCGGCGAAGGCACTTACGTGTCCTCTGCAGCGGGTACTGTTGTCCGGGCGGGCGCTCCTCCGTGAGGAGGTCCGCGCCCCGGGTGGCCAGCTCCAGGGCTACAGGATCCTACAGTACTTTGGGTTGGGAGCGCCAAAACACAAAGTCTTGCAGGAGACCGATCCGGTGGTGCTCGGTCTCCTGCGTTGTGCTGTTTGGGAGATCCGTCATTCTGTCAGCTTTCGCGGGGAAGGCGAGCAGGGAGGCCGGCAAAGTGCAGCCAGAACGTCGGGTAAACGGGATTTATTTGCCAAAGACGGACAAGCACGGACAACACTCTGACACTACAATGACGGATCTGGCATACATGGGGAGACGCGGACTAATACACATGGGACTAGGCAAGAGAAACAGGACACAGGTGATCACAATTAGGAATGAACGCGAGGTAATGAGGGGGCGTGGCGCACACTAGGATCGTACGGAGCGGATCGTGACACTTACAATGTGCAAAAGTACATGCAATAATATACTAGCACACTGTCAACAAAGCCTCTTAAAATCTACCCCTTATCGCAGAACGTTGCCCTAGGGCAACGAAAAGATAAACTATATTTCAGAACCTGCAAAAAAATAAAATAAATAAATAAATCCTGGAAAAAAAAAAAAAAAGACTTCTCTACAGCTTCATAGACACGCACATATTTTTTCTTATCTACTGTTAACGCCAATATAAATAAGATTAGTAAAGGAAGTGCAGCGGGCGGCCTCATTTGCACTCAGTGGGACTGCCGGCCCCATTCACACCTAGATGATCAGGCGGGCCCGTTCGCACCTAGTTGACCGGGCGGCCGCATTTTCGTAGTTGAAAAGGCGCCCGGATTTGCATGCATTTGACCAGGTCGGCCACATTTACACATAGTTGAAAAGGCGGCCGCATTAACATTTAGTGGGCCCCATTCACGCCTAATTTAGGGCGGTGGGGGTGGAGCTGGGGTGTGGGGTGGGGGTTTAGCGCGGTGTGGTTGGAGCTGGGGATGGGCAGTGGCCAGCTCCCGGAGGCCTCCCGGTGCTCCCCGTGGGCCCCTGTGCACTCCCCGGGCCGCCAATGGCAGAGGCCCGGTGGCCAGGAAGGACAAATGTCCCGAAATTGACCAGACGACACCAGGCCTCCTGTCCAGGCAGGGGGCGGAGCCTCCCCAGCCTCGCCGGCCCGCCCGATCTTTGGGGCGGGCCCTGCGGGCGGTACTCCGGTATGGTACCAGCAAGATATCAGGGGAGAGCCGATCGCTTACAGGCTCCGCCATGAGAAGTCGGCCCGGTCGTCTTTCATAGTTGAAAAGGCTGCCTCCGAGTCCTACGTCTGACAGACAGTCAGACGTGATCCACTCTGGCAGGGCCCCTCCCTACACCGAAGACTATGTCGGTTGGAAGAGAATGGCGCACGACGCCCTCCTCTTCCACCACCACCACCACCACCACCACCACCACCACCGACGGGAGAAAGAAAGGGGCCGGTCGGTGGACCAGGCGGCCGGGGCCATAGAGGCGGGCCTGGCCAGGGTTCTGTGCGATGGCCGGTGCCTCTCAAACTCACCCCGCTGCTGCGTTTGGCCTCGGTGGACCAGGCGGCTTTACTTGCAGCTGAGTTTGAGAGGCCTCGCAGACTAACCCCGCTGCAGCTCCAAACCCTAGGCATAGGCCAGACGGGCAACCATAGCTACAGCCTTAGGACAAGGGCAACAGGGGCAGCCTCCGCCCAAGGCCTAAGCATAGGCCGCAGTGACAACCCAGGGGCCAAGGGGACGGGACGGGACGAGGGAGTGACGGAGGGGACACGGAGGGAGCAGGGGGGAACACCGGTGTGCTGCGGGCGGGACTGCAGAGCCGGGCTGGACGGGAGAGGCGGCCTCAGGCAGGGCCGCGGGCAGGACGGGAGAGGCGGCCTCAGGCAGGGCTGCGGGCATGTGTCCAGCAGAGGGGCGCCTCAGCGGGCGCCGCCATCACTTGGTCAGCAGGGGGCGCCTTGGCAGGCACCTCGGGCGTGTGTCCAGCAGGGGGCGCCTCGGCAGGTACCTCGGGCGCCTCAATCACGTGGCCAGCAGGCGGCGCCTCGGCGGGCACCTCAGGCGTGCGGCCAGCAGGGGGCGCCACGGGCAGAGCGGAGGCAGCAGCAGGCGTGCGACCGGCAGGGGGCGCCTCGGCAGGTACCTCGGGCGCCTCAATCACGTGGCCAGCAGGGGGCGCCTCGGCGGGCACCTCAGGCGTGCGGCCAGCAGGGGGCGCCAAGGGCAGAGCGGAGGCAGCTGCAGGCGTGCGACCAGCAGGGTGCGCCTCGGCTGGCGCCGCCGTCACGCGGCCAGCAGGGGGCGCAACCGCGGCCACCTCAGGCAGCTCAGGCGCCGGCAGGACAAGCGAGACGGGCAGTTCAGGCGCCGGCAGGACAGGCGAGACGGGCAGATCAGGCATTTCAAGTGCCGGCAGGACAGGCGAGACAGGCAGTTCAGGTGCTGGCAGGACAGGCGAGACAGGCAGTTCAGGTGCCGGCAGGACAGGCGGCTGGTCTCCGTCGGGACCGACCAGGCGGGTAGGGGTGCAGTCGTCCCAGGCGGGAAGCAGAGAGCAGGCTCCTAGGTACAGCGTTGGAGCTGCTTCCGCCAGCTCTCTGCTCCGCTTCTCCCGGCTGCTAATTAAGCGCTGGCTCAGGCGGCGAAGGCACTTACGTGTCCTCTGCAGCGGGTACTGTTGTCCGGGCGGGCGCTCCTCCGTGAGGAGGTCCGCGCCCCGGGTGGCCAGCTCCAGGGCTACAGGATCCTACAGTACTTTGGGTTGGGAGCGCCAAAACACAAAGTCTTGCAGGAGACCGATCCGGTGGTGCTCGGTCTCCTGCGTTGTGCTGTTTGGGAGATCCGTCATTCTGTCAGCTTTCGCGGGGAAGGCGAGCAGGGAGGCCGGCAAAGTGCAGCCAGAACGTCGGGTAAACGGGATTTATTTGCCAAAGACGGACAAGCACGGACAACACTCTGACACTACAATGACGGATCTGGCATACATGGGGAGACGCGGACTAATACACATGGGACTAGGCAAGAGAAACAGGACACAGGTGATCACAATTAGGAATGAACGCGAGGTAATGAGGGGGCGTGGCGCACACTAGGATCGTACGGAGCGGATCGTGACACTTACAATGTGCAAAAGTACATGCAATAATATACTAGCACACTGTCAACAAAGCCTCTTAAAATCTACCCCTTATCGCAGAACGTTGCCCTAGGGCAACGAAAAGATAAACTATATTTCAGAACCTGCAAAAAAATAAAATAAATAAATAAATCCTGGAAAAAAAAAAAAAAAGACTTCTCTACAGCTTCATAGACACGCACATATTTTTTCTTATCTACTGTTAACGCCAATATAAATAAGATTAGTAAAGGAAGTGCAGCGGGCGGCCTCATTTGCACTCAGTGGGACTGCCGGCCCCATTCACACCTAGATGATCAGGCGGGCCCGTTCGCACCTAGTTGACCGGGCGGCCGCATTTTCGTAGTTGAAAAGGCGCCCGGATTTGCATGCATTTGACCAGGTCGGCCACATTTACACATAGTTGAAAAGGCGGCCGCATTAACATTTAGTGGGCCCCATTCACGCCTAATTTAGGGCGGTGGGGGTGGAGCTGGGGTGTGGGGTGGGGGTTTAGCGCGGTGTGGTTGGAGCTGGGGATGGGCAGTGGCCAGCTCCCGGAGGCCTCCCGGTGCTCCCCGTGGGCCCCTGTGCACTCCCCGGGCCGCCAATGGCAGAGGCCCGGTGGCCAGGAAGGACAAATGTCCCGAAATTGACCAGACGACACCAGGCCTCCTGTCCAGGCAGGGGGCGGAGCCTCCCCAGCCTCGCCGGCCCGCCCGATCTTTGGGGCGGGCCCTGCGGGCGGTACTCCGGTATGGTACCAGCAAGATATCAGGGGAGAGCCGATCGCTTACAGGCTCCGCCATGAGAAGTCGGCCCGGTCGTCTTTCATAGTTGAAAAGGCTGCCTCCGAGTCCTACGTCTGACAGACAGTCAGACGTGATCCACTCTGGCAGGGCCCCTCCCTACACCGAAGACTATGTCGGTTGGAAGAGAATGGCGCACGACGCCCTCCTCTTCCACCACCACCACCACCACCACCACCACCACCACCGACGGGAGAAAGAAAGGGGCCGGTCGGTGGACCAGGCGGCCGGGGCCATAGAGGCGGGCCTGGCCAGGGTTCTGTGCGATGGCCGGTGCCTCTCAAACTCACCCCGCTGCTGCGTTTGGCCTCGGTGGACCAGGCGGCTTTACTTGCAGCTGAGTTTGAGAGGCCTCGCAGACTAACCCCGCTGCAGCTCCAAACCCTAGGCATAGGCCAGACGGGCAACCATAGCTACAGCCTTAGGACAAGGGCAACAGGGGCAGCCTCCGCCCAAGGCCTAAGCATAGGCCGCAGTGACAACCCAGGGGCCAAGGGGACGGGACGGGACGAGGGAGTGACGGAGGGGACACGGAGGGAGCAGGGGGGAACACCGGTGTGCTGCGGGCGGGACTGCAGAGCCGGGCTGGACGGGAGAGGCGGCCTCAGGCAGGGCCGCGGGCAGGACGGGAGAGGCGGCCTCAGGCAGGGCTGCGGGCATGTGTCCAGCAGAGGGGCGCCTCAGCGGGCGCCGCCATCACTTGGTCAGCAGGGGGCGCCTTGGCAGGCACCTCGGGCGTGTGTCCAGCAGGGGGCGCCTCGGCAGGTACCTCGGGCGCCTCAATCACGTGGCCAGCAGGCGGCGCCTCGGCGGGCACCTCAGGCGTGCGGCCAGCAGGGGGCGCCACGGGCAGAGCGGAGGCAGCAGCAGGCGTGCGACCGGCAGGGGGCGCCTCGGCAGGTACCTCGGGCGCCTCAATCACGTGGCCAGCAGGGGGCGCCTCGGCGGGCACCTCAGGCGTGCGGCCAGCAGGGGGCGCCAAGGGCAGAGCGGAGGCAGCTGCAGGCGTGCGACCAGCAGGGTGCGCCTCGGCTGGCGCCGCCGTCACGCGGCCAGCAGGGGGCGCAACCGCGGCCACCTCAGGCAGCTCAGGCGCCGGCAGGACAAGCGAGACGGGCAGTTCAGGCGCCGGCAGGACAGGCGAGACGGGCAGATCAGGCATTTCAAGTGCCGGCAGGACAGGCGAGACAGGCAGTTCAGGTGCTGGCAGGACAGGCGAGACAGGCAGTTCAGGTGCCGGCAGGACAGGCGGCTGGTCTCCGTCGGGACCGACCAGGCGGGTAGGGGTGCAGTCGTCCCAGGCGGGAAGCAGAGAGCAGGCTCCTAGGTACAGCGTTGGAGCTGCTTCCGCCAGCTCTCTGCTCCGCTTCTCCCGGCTGCTAATTAAGCGCTGGCTCAGGCGGCGAAGGCACTTACGTGTCCTCTGCAGCGGGTACTGTTGTCCGGGCGGGCGCTCCTCCGTGAGGAGGTCCGCGCCCCGGGTGGCCAGCTCCAGGGCTACAGGATCCTACAGTACTTTGGGTTGGGAGCGCCAAAACACAAAGTCTTGCAGGAGACCGATCCGGTGGTGCTCGGTCTCCTGCGTTGTGCTGTTTGGGAGATCCGTCATTCTGTCAGCTTTCGCGGGGAAGGCGAGCAGGGAGGCCGGCAAAGTGCAGCCAGAACGTCGGGTAAACGGGATTTATTTGCCAAAGACGGACAAGCACGGACAACACTCTGACACTACAATGACGGATCTGGCATACATGGGGAGACGCGGACTAATACACATGGGACTAGGCAAGAGAAACAGGACACAGGTGATCACAATTAGGAATGAACGCGAGGTAATGAGGGGGCGTGGCGCACACTAGGATCGTACGGAGCGGATCGTGACACTTACAATGTGCAAAAGTACATGCAATAATATACTAGCACACTGTCAACAAAGCCTCTTAAAATCTACCCCTTATCGCAGAACGTTGCCCTAGGGCAACGAAAAGATAAACTATATTTCAGAACCTGCAAAAAAATAAAATAAATAAATAAATCCTGGAAAAAAAAAAAAAAGACTTCTCTACAGCTTCATAGACACGCACATATTTCTTCTTATCTACTGTTAACGCCAATATAAATAAGATTAGTAAAGGAAGTGCAGCGGGCGGCCTCATTTGCACTCAGTGGGACTGCCGGCCCCATTCACACCTAGATGATCAGGCGGGCCCGTTCGCACCTAGTTGACCGGGCGGCCGCATTTTCGTAGTTGAAAAGGCGCCCGGATTTGCATGCATTTGACCAGGTCGGCCACATTTACACATAGTTGAAAAGGCGGCCGCATTAACATTTAGTGGGCCCCATTCACGCCTAATTTAGGGCGGTGGGGGTGGAGCTGGGGTGTGGGGTGGGGGTTTAGCGCGGTGTGGTTGGAGCTGGGGATGGGCAGTGGCCAGCTCCCGGAGGCCTCCCGGTGCTCCCCGTGGGCCCCTGTGCACTCCCCGGGCCGCCAATGGCAGAGGCCCGGTGGCCAGGAAGGACAAATGTCCCGAAATTGACCAGACGACACCAGGCCTCCTGTCCAGGCAGGGGGCGGAGCCTCCCCAGCCTCGCCGGCCCGCCCGATCTTTGGGGCGGGCCCTGCGGGCGGTACTCCGGTATGGTACCAGCAAGATATCAGGGGAGAGCCGATCGCTTACAGGCTCCGCCATGAGAAGTCGGCCCGGTCGTCTTTCATAGTTGAAAAGGCGGCCTCCGAGTCCTACGTCTGACAGACAGTCAGACGTGATCCACTCTGGCAGGGCCCCTCCCTACACCGAAGACTATGTCGGTTGGAAGAGAATGGCGCACGACGCCCTCCTCTTCCACCACCACCACCGACGGGAGAAAGAAAGGGGCCGGTCGGTGGACCAGGCGGCCGGGGCCATAGAGGCGGGCCTGGCCAGGGTTCTGTGCGATGGCCACGGGCAGAGCGGAGGCAGCAGCAGGCGTGCGACCGGCAGGGGGCGCCTCGGCAGGTACCTCGGGCGCCTCAATCACGTGGCCAGCAGGGGGCGCCTCGGCGGGCACCTCAGGCGTGCGGCCAGCAGGGGGCGCCACGGGCAGAGCGGAGGCAGCTGCAGGCGTGCGACCAGCAGGGTGCGCCTCGGCTGGCGCCGCCGTCACGCGGCCAGCAGGGGGCGCAACCGCGGCCACCTCAGGCAGCTCAGGCGCCGGCAGGACAAGCGAGACGGGCAGTTCAGGCGCCGGCAGGACAGGCGAGACGGGCAGATCAGGCATTTCCTTTGGGGCGGGCCCTGCGGGCGGTACTCCGGTATGGTACCAGCAAGATATCAGGGGAGAGCCGATCGCTTACAGGCTCCGCCATGAGAAGTCGGCCCGGTCGTCTTTCATAGTTGAAAAGGCGGCCTCCGAGTCCTACGTCTGACAGACAGTCAGACGTGATCCACTCTGGCAGGGCCCCTCCCTACACCGAAGACTATGTCGGTTGGAAGAGAATGGCGCACGACGCCCTCCTCTTCCACCACCGACGGGAGAAAGAAAGGGGCCGGTCGGTGGACCAGGCGGCCGGGGCCATAGAGGCGGGCCTGGCCAGGGTTCTGTGCGATGGCCGGTGCCTCTCAAACTCACCCCGCTGCTGCGTTTGGCCTCGGTGGACCAGGCGGCTTTACTTGCAGCTGAGTTTGAGAGGCCTCGCAGACTAACCCCGCTGCAGCTCCAAACCCTAGGCATAGGCCAGACGGGCAACCATAGCTACAGCCTTAGGACAAGGGCAACAGGGGCAGCCTCCGCCCAAGGCCTAAGCATAGGCCGCAGTGACAACCCAGGGGCCAAGGGGACGGGACGGGACGAGGGAGTGACGGAGGGGACACGGAGGGAGCAGGGGGGAACACCGGTGTGCTGCGGGCGGGACTGCAGAGCCGGGCTGGACGGGAGAGGCGGCCTCAGGCAGGGCCGCGGGCAGGACGGGAGAGGCGGCCTCAGGCAGGGCTGCGGGCATGTGTCCAGCAGAGGGGCGCCTCAGCGGGCGCCGCCATCACTTGGTCAGCAGGGGGCGCCTTGGCAGGCACCTCGGGCGTGTGTCCAGCAGGGGGCGCCTCGGCAGGTACCTCGGGCGCCTCAATCACGTGGCCAGCAGGCGGCGCCTCGGCGGGCACCTCAGGCGTGCGGCCAGCAGGGGGCGCCACGGGCAGAGCGGAGGCAGCAGCAGGCGTGCGACCGGCAGGGGGCGCCTCGGCAGGTACCTCGGGCGCCTCAATCACGTGGCCAGCAGGGGGCGCCTCGGCGGGCACCTCAGGCGTGCGGCCAGCAGGGGGCGCCACGGGCAGAGCGGAGGCAGCTGCAGGCGTGCGACCAGCAGGGTGCGCCTCGGCTGGCGCCGCCGTCACGCGGCCAGCAGGGGGCGCAACCGCGGCCACCTCAGGCAGCTCAGGCGCCGGCAGGACAAGCGAGACGGGCAGTTCAGGCGCCGGCAGGACAGGCAAGACGGGCAGATCAGGCATTTCAAGTGCCGGCAGGACAGGCGAGACGGGCAGATCAGGCATTTCAAGTGCCGGCAGGACAGGCGAGACAGGCAGTTCAGGTGCTGGCAGGACAGGCGAGACAGGCAGTTCAGGTGCCGGCAGGACAGGCGGCTGGTCTCCGTCGGGACCGACCAGGCGGGTAGGGGTGCAGTCGTCCCAGGCGGGAAGCAGAGAGCAGGCTCCTAGGTACAGCGTTGGAGCTGCTTCCGCCAGCTCTCTGCTCCGCTTCTCCCGGCTGCTAATTAAGCGCTGGCTCAGGCGGCGAAGGCACTTACGTGTCCTCTGCAGCGGGTACTGTTGTCCGGGCGGGCGCTCCTCCGTGAGGAGGTCCGCGCCCCGGGTGGCCAGCTCCAGGGCTACAGGATCCTACAGTACTTTGGGTTGGGAGCGCCAAAACACAAAGTCTTGCAGGAGACCGATCCGGTGGTGCTCGGTCTCCTGCGTTGTGCTGTTTGGGAGATCCGTCATTCTGTCAGCTTTCGCGGGGAAGGCGAGCAGGGAGGCCGGCAAAGTGCAGCCAGAACGTCGGGTAAACGGGATTTATTTGCCAAAGACGGACAAGCACGGACAACACTCTGACACTACAATGACGGATCTGGCATACATGGGGAGACGCGGACTAATACACATGGGACTAGGCAAGAGAAACAGGACACAGGTGATCACAATTAGGAATGAACGCGAGGTAATGAGGGGGCGTGGCGCACACTAGGATCGTACGGAGCGGATCGTGACACTTACAATGTGCAAAAGTACATGCAATAATATACTAGCACACTGTCAACAAAGCCTCTTAAAATCTACCCCTTATCGCAGAACGTTGCCCTAGGGCAACGAAAAGATAAACTATATTTCAGAACCTGCAAAAAAATAAAATAAATAAATAAATCCTGGAAAAAAAAAAAAAAGACTTCTCTACAGCTTCATAGACACGCACATATTTCTTCTTATCTACTGTTAACGCCAATATAAATAAGATTAGTAAAGGAAGTGCAGCGGGCGGCCTCATTTGCACTCAGTGGGACTGCCGGCCCCATTCACACCTAGATGATCAGGCGGGCCCGTTCGCACCTAGTTGACCGGGCGGCCGCATTTTCGTAGTTGAAAAGGCGCCCGGATTTGCATGCATTTGACCAGGTCGGCCACATTTACACATAGTTGAAAAGGCGGCCGCATTAACATTTAGTGGGCCCCATTCACGCCTAATTTAGGGCGGTGGGGGTGGAGCTGGGGTGTGGGGTGGGGGTTTAGCGCGGTGTGGTTGGAGCTGGGGATGGGCAGTGGCCAGCTCCCGGAGGCCTCCCGGTGCTCCCCGTGGGCCCCTGTGCACTCCCCGGGCCGCCAATGGCAGAGGCCCGGTGGCCAGGAAGGACAAATGTCCCGAAATTGACCAGACGACACCAGGCCTCCTGTCCAGGCAGGGGGCGGAGCCTCCCCAGCCTCGCCGGCCCGCCCGATCTTTGGGGCGGGCCCTGCGGGCGGTACTCCGGTATGGTACCAGCAAGATATCAGGGGAGAGCCGATCGCTTACAGGCTCCGCCATGAGAAGTCGGCCCGGTCGTCTTTCATAGTTGAAAAGGCGGCCTCCGAGTCCTACGTCTGACAGACAGTCAGACGTGATCCACTCTGGCAGGGCCCCTCCCTACACCGAAGACTATGTCGGTTGGAAGAGAATGGCGCACGACGCCCTCCTCTTCCACCACCACCACCGACGGGAGAAAGAAAGGGGCCGGTCGGTGGACCAGGCGGCCGGGGCCATAGAGGCGGGCCTGGCCAGGGTTCTGTGCGATGGCCGGTGCCTCTCAAACTCACCCCGCTGCTGCGTTTGGCCTCGGTGGACCAGGCGGCTTTACTTGCAGCTGAGTTTGAGAGGCCTCGCAGACTAACCCCGCTGCAGCTCCAAACCCTAGGCATAGGCCAGACGGGCAACCATAGCTACAGCCTTAGGACAAGGGCAACAGGGGCAGCCTCCGCCCAAGGCCTAAGCATAGGCCGCAGTGACAACCCAGGGGCCAAGGGGACGGGACGAGGGAGTGACGGAGGGGACACGGAGGGAGCAGGGGGGAACACCGGTGTGCTGCGGGCGGGACTGCAGAGCCGGGCTGGACGGGAGAGGCGGCCTCAGGCAGGGCCGCGGGCAGGACGGGAGAGGCGGCCTCAGGCAGGGCTGCGGGCATGTGTCCAGCAGAGGGGCGCCTCAGCGGGCGCCGCCATCACTTGGTCAGCAGGGGGCGCCTTGGCAGGCACCTCGGGCGTGTGTCCAGCAGGGGGCGCCTCGGCAGGTACCTCGGGCGCCTCAATCACGTGGCCAGCAGGCGGCGCCTCGGCGGGCACCTCAGGCGTGCGGCCAGCAGGGGGCGCCACGGGCAGAGCGGAGGCAGCAGCAGGCGTGCGACCGGCAGGGGGCGCCTCGGCAGGTACCTCGGGCGCCTCAATCACGTGGCCAGCAGGGGGCGCCTCGGCGGGCACCTCAGGCGTGCGGCCAGCAGGGGGCGCCACGGGCAGAGCGGAGGCAGCTGCAGGCGTGCGACCAGCAGGGTGCGCCTCGGCTGGCGCCGCCGTCACGCGGCCAGCAGGGGGCGCAACCGCGGCCACCTCAGGCAGCTCAGGCGCCGGCAGGACAAGCGAGACGGGCAGTTCAGGCGCCGGCAGGACAGGCAAGACGGGCAGATCAGGCATTTCAAGTGCCGGCAGGACAGGCGAGACGGGCAGATCAGGCATTTCAAGTGCCGGCAGGACAGGCGAGACAGGCAGTTCAGGTGCTGGCAGGACAGGCGAGACAGGCAGTTCAGGTGCCGGCAGGACAGGCGGCTGGTCTCCGTCGGGACCGACCAGGCGGGTAGGGGTGCAGTCGTCCCAGGCGGGAAGCAGAGAGCAGGCTCCTAGGTACAGCGTTGGAGCTGCTTCCGCCAGCTCTCTGCTCCGCTTCTCCCGGCTGCTAATTAAGCGCTGGCTCAGGCGGCGAAGGCACTTACGTGTCCTCTGCAGCGGGTACTGTTGTCCGGGCGGGCGCTCCTCCGTGAGGAGGTCCGCGCCCCGGGTGGCCAGCTCCAGGGCTACAGGATCCTACAGTACTTTGGGTTGGGAGCGCCAAAACACAAAGTCTTGCAGGAGACCGATCCGGTGGTGCTCGGTCTCCTGCGTTGTGCTGTTTGGGAGATCCGTCATTCTGTCAGCTTTCGCGGGGAAGGCGAGCAGGGAGGCCGGCAAAGTGCAGCCAGAACGTCGGGTAAACGGGATTTATTTGCCAAAGACGGACAAGCACGGACAACACTCTGACACTACAATGACGGATCTGGCATACATGGGGAGACGCGGACTAATACACATGGGACTAGGCAAGAGAAACAGGACACAGGTGATCACAATTAGGAATGAACGCGAGGTAATGAGGGGGCGTGGCGCACACTAGGATCGTACGGAGCGGATCGTGACACTTACAATGTGCAAAAGTACATGCAATAATATACTAGCACACTGTCAACAAAGCCTCTTAAAATCTACCCCTTATCGCAGAACGTTGCCCTAGGGCAACGAAAAGATAAACTATATTTCAGAACCTGCAAAAAAATAAAATAAATAAATAAATCCTGGAAAAAAAAAAAAAAAGACTTCTCTACAGCTTCATAGACACGCACATATTTTTTCTTATCTACTGTTAACGCCAATATAAATAAGATTAGTAAAGGAAGTGCAGCGGGCGGCCTCATTTGCACTCAGTGGGACTGCCGGCCCCATTCACACCTAGATGATCAGGCGGGCCCGTTCGCACCTAGTTGACCGGGCGGCCGCATTTTCGTAGTTGAAAAGGCGCCCGGATTTGCATGCATTTGACCAGGTCGGCCACATTTACACATAGTTGAAAAGGCGGCCGCATTAACATTTAGTGGGCCCCATTCACGCCTAATTTAGGGCGGTGGGGGTGGAGCTGGGGTGTGGGGTGGGGGTTTAGCGCGGTGTGGTTGGAGCTGGGGATGGGCAGTGGCCAGCTCCCGGAGGCCTCCCGGTGCTCCCCGTGGGCCCCTGTGCACTCCCCGGGCCGCCAATGGCAGAGGCCCGGTGGCCAGGAAGGACAAATGTCCCGAAATTGACCAGACGACACCAGGCCTCCTGTCCAGGCAGGGGGCGGAGCCTCCCCAGCCTCGCCGGCCCGCCCGATCTTTGGGGCGGGCCCTGCGGGCGGTACTCCGGTATGGTACCAGCAAGATATCAGGGGAGAGCCGATCGCTTACAGGCTCCGCCATGAGAAGTCGGCCCGGTCGTCTTTCATAGTTGAAAAGGCGGCCTCCGAGTCCTACGTCTGACAGACAGTCAGACGTGATCCACTCTGGCAGGGCCCCTCCCTACACCGAAGACTATGTCGGTTGGAAGAGAATGGCGCACGACGCCCTCCTCTTCCACCACCACCACCACCACCACCACCACCACCACCGACGGGAGAAAGAAAGGGGCCGGTCGGTGGACCAGGCGGCCGGGGCCATAGAGGCGGGCCTGGCCAGGGTTCTGTGCGATGGCCGGTGCCTCTCAAACTCACCCCGCTGCTGCGTTTGGCCTCGGTGGACCAGGCGGCTTTACTTGCAGCTGAGTTTGAGAGGCCTCGCAGACTAACCCCGCTGCAGCTCCAAACCCTAGGCATAGGCCAGACGGGCAACCATAGCTACAGCCTTAGGACAAGGGCAACAGGGGCAGCCTCCGCCCAAGGCCTAAGCATAGGCCGCAGTGACAACCTAGGGGCCAAGGGGACGGGACGGGACGAGGGAGTGACGGAGGGGACACGGAGGGAGCAGGGGGGAACACCGGTGTGCTGCGGGCGGGACTGCAGAGCCGGGCTGGACGGGAGAGGCGGCCTCAGGCAGGGCCGCGGGCAGGACGGGAGAGGCGGCCTCAGGCAGGGCTGCGGGCATGTGTCCAGCAGAGGGGCGCCTCAGCGGGCGCCGCCATCACTTGGTCAGCAGGGGGCGCCTTGGCAGGCACCTCGGGCGTGTGTCCAGCAGGGGGCGCCTCGGCAGGTACCTCGGGCGCCTCAATCACGTGGCCAGCAGGCGGCGCCTCGGCGGGCACCTCAGGCGTGCGGCCAGCAGGGGGCGCCACGGGCAGAGCGGAGGCAGCAGCAGGCGTGCGACCGGCAGGGGGCGCCTCGGCAGGTACCTCGGGCGCCTCAATCACGTGGCCAGCAGGGGGCGCCTCGGCGGGCACCTCAGGCGTGCGGCCAGCAGGGGGCGCCACGGGCAGAGCGGAGGCAGCTGCAGGCGTGCGACCAGCAGGGTGCGCCTCGGCTGGCGCCGCCGTCACGCGGCCAGCAGGGGGCGCAACCGCGGCCACCTCAGGCAGCTCAGGCGCCGGCAGGACAAGCGAGACGGGCAGTTCAGGCGCCGGCAGGACAGGCGAGACGGGCAGATCAGGCATTTCAAGTGCCGGCAGGACAGGCGAGACAGGCAGTTCAGGTGCTGGCAGGACAGGCGAGACAGGCAGTTCAGGTGCCGGCAGGACAGGCGGCTGGTCTCCGTCGGGACCGACCAGGCGGGTAGGGGTGCAGTCGTCCCAGGCGGGAAGCAGAGAGCAGGCTCCTAGGTACAGCGTTGGAGCTGCTTCCGCCAGCTCTCTGCTCCGCTTCTCCCGGCTGCTAATTAAGCGCTGGCTCAGGCGGCGAAGGCACTTACGTGTCCTCTGCAGCGGGTACTGTTGTCCGGGCGGGCGCTCCTCCGTGAGGAGGTCCGCGCCCCGGGTGGCCAGCTCCAGGGCTACAGGATCCTACAGTACTTTGGGTTGGGAGCGCCAAAACACAAAGTCTTGCAGGAGACCGATCCGGTGGTGCTCGGTCTCCTGCGTTGTGCTGTTTGGGAGATCCGTCATTCTGTCAGCTTTCGCGGGGAAGGCGAGCAGGGAGGCCGGCAAAGTGCAGCCAGAACGTCGGGTAAACGGGATTTATTTGCCAAAGACGGACAAGCACGGACAACACTCTGACACTACAATGACGGATCTGGCATACATGGGGAGACGCGGACTAATACACATGGGACTAGGCAAGAGAAACAGGACACAGGTGATCACAATTAGGAATGAACGCGAGGTAATGAGGGGGCGTGGCGCACACTAGGATCGTACGGAGCGGATCGTGACACTTACAATGTGCAAAAGTACATGCAATAATATACTAGCACACTGTCAACAAAGCCTCTTAAAATCTACCCCTTATCGCAGAACGTTGCCCTAGGGCAACGAAAAGATAAACTATATTTCAGAACCTGCAAAAAAATAAAATAAATAAATAAATCCTGGAAAAAAAAAAAAAAGACTTCTCTACAGCTTCATAGACACGCACATATTTCTTCTTATCTACTGTTAACGCCAATATAAATAAGATTAGTAAAGGAAGTGCAGCGGGCGGCCTCATTTGCACTCAGTGGGACTGCCGGCCCCATTCACACCTAGATGATCAGGCGGGCCCGTTCGCACCTAGTTGACCGGGCGGCCGCATTTTCGTAGTTGAAAAGGCGCCCGGATTTGCATGCATTTGACCAGGTCGGCCACATTTACACATAGTTGAAAAGGCGGCCGCATTAACATTTAGTGGGCCCCATTCACGCCTAATTTAGGGCGGTGGGGGTGGAGCTGGGGTGTGGGGTGGGGGTTTAGCGCGGTGTGGTTGGAGCTGGGGATGGGCAGTGGCCAGCTCCCGGAGGCCTCCCGGTGCTCCCCGTGGGCCCCTGTGCACTCCCCGGGCCGCCAATGGCAGAGGCCCGGTGGCCAGGAAGGACAAATGTCCCGAAATTGACCAGACGACACCAGGCCTCCTGTCCAGGCAGGGGGCGGAGCCTCCCCAGCCTCGCCGGCCCGCCCGATCTTTGGGGCGGGCCCTGCGGGCGGTACTCCGGTATGGTACCAGCAAGATATCAGGGGAGAGCCGATCGCTTACAGGCTCCGCCATGAGAAGTCGGCCCGGTCGTCTTTCATAGTTGAAAAGGCGTCCTCCGAGTCCTACGTCTGACAGACAGTCAGACGTGATCCACTCTGGCAGGGCCCCTCCCTACACCGAAGACTATGTCGGTTGGAAGAGAATGGCGCACGACGCCCTCCTCTTCCACCACCACCACCACCGACGGGAGAAAGAAAGGGGCCGGTCGGTGGACCAGGCGGCCGGGGCCATAGAGGCGGGCCTGGCCAGGGTTCTGTGCGATGGCCGGTGCCTCTCAAACTCACCCCGCTGCTGCGTTTGGCCTCGGTGGACCAGGCGGCTTTACTTGCAGCTGAGTTTGAGAGGCCTCGCAGACTAACCCCGCTGCAGCTCCAAACCCTAGGCATAGGCCAGACGGGCAACCATAGCTACAGCCTTAGGACAAGGGCAACAGGGGCAGCCTCCGCCCAAGGCCTAAGCATAGGCCGCAGTGACAACCCAGGGGCCAAGGGGACGGGACGGGACGAGGGAGTGACGGAGGGGACACGGAGGGAGCAGGGGGGAACACCGGTGTGCTGCGGGCGGGACTGCAGAGCCGGGCTGGACGGGAGAGGCGGCCTCAGGCAGGGCCGCGGGCAGGACGGGAGAGGCGGCCTCAGGCAGGGCTGCGGGCATGTGTCCAGCAGAGGGGCGCCTCAGCGGGCGCCGCCATCACTTGGTCAGCAGGGGGCGCCTTGGCAGGCACCTCGGGCGTGTGTCCAGCAGGGGGCGCCTCGGCAGGTACCTCGGGCGCCTCAATCACGTGGCCAGCAGGCGGCGCCTCGGCGGGCACCTCAGGCGTGCGGCCAGCAGGGGGCGCCACGGGCAGAGCGGAGGCAGCAGCAGGCGTGCGACCGGCAGGGGGCGCCTCGGCAGGTACCTCGGGCGCCTCAATCACGTGGCCAGCAGGGGGCGCCTCGGCGGGCACCTCAGGCGTGCGGCCAGCAGGGGGCGCCAAGGGCAGAGCGGAGGCAGCTGCAGGCGTGCGACCAGCAGGGTGCGCCTCGGCTGGCGCCGCCGTCACGCGGCCAGCAGGGGGCGCAACCGCGGCCACCTCAGGCAGCTCAGGCGCCGGCAGGACAAGCGAGACGGGCAGTTCAGGCGCCGGCAGGACAGGCGAGACGGGCAGATCAGGCATTTCAAGTGCCGGCAGGACAGGCGAGACAGGCAGTTCAGGTGCTGGCAGGACAGGCGAGACAGGCAGTTCAGGTGCCGGCAGGACAGGCGGCTGGTCTCCGTCGGGACCGACCAGGCGGGTAGGGGTGCAGTCGTCCCAGGCGGGAAGCAGAGAGCAGGCTCCTAGGTACAGCGTTGGAGCTGCTTCCGCCAGCTCTCTGCTCCGCTTCTCCCGGCTGCTAATTAAGCGCTGGCTCAGGCGGCGAAGGCACTTACGTGTCCTCTGCAGCGGGTACTGTTGTCCGGGCGGGCGCTCCTCCGTGAGGAGGTCCGCGCCCCGGGTGGCCAGCTCCAGGGCTACAGGATCCTACAGTACTTTGGGTTGGGAGCGCCAAAACACAAAGTCTTGCAGGAGACCGATCCGGTGGTGCTCGGTCTCCTGCGTTGTGCTGTTTGGGAGATCCGTCATTCTGTCAGCTTTCGCGGGGAAGGCGAGCAGGGAGGCCGGCAAAGTGCAGCCAGAACGTCGGGTAAACGGGATTTATTTGCCAAAGACGGACAAGCACGGACAACACTCTGACACTACAATGACGGATCTGGCATACATGGGGAGACGCGGACTAATACACATGGGACTAGGCAAGAGAAACAGGACACAGGTGATCACAATTAGGAATGAACGCGAGGTAATGAGGGGGCGTGGCGCACACTAGGATCGTACGGAGCGGATCGTGACACTTACAATGTGCAAAAGTACATGCAATAATATACTAGCACACTGTCAACAAAGCCTCTTAAAATCTACCCCTTATCGCAGAACGTTGCCCTAGGGCAACGAAAAGATAAACTATATTTCAGAACCTGCAAAAAAATAAAATAAATAAATAAATCCTGGAAAAAAAAAAAAAAGACTTCTCTACAGCTTCATAGACACGCACATATTTCTTCTTATCTACTGTTAACGCCAATATAAATAAGATTAGTAAAGGAAGTGCAGCGGGCGGCCTCATTTGCACTCAGTGGGACTGCCGGCCCCATTCACACCTAGATGATCAGGCGGGCCCGTTCGCACCTAGTTGACCGGGCGGCCGCATTTTCGTAGTTGAAAAGGCGCCCGGATTTGCATGCATTTGACCAGGTCGGCCACATTTACACATAGTTGAAAAGGCGGCCGCATTAACATTTAGTGGGCCCCATTCACGCCTAATTTAGGGCGGTGGGGGTGGAGCTGGGGTGTGGGGTGGGGGTTTAGCGCGGTGTGGTTGGAGCTGGGGATGGGCAGTGGCCAGCTCCCGGAGGCCTCCCGGTGCTCCCCGTGGGCCCCTGTGCACTCCCCGGGCCGCCAATGGCAGAGGCCCGGTGGCCAGGAAGGACAAATGTCCCGAAATTGACCAGACGACACCAGGCCTCCTGTCCAGGCAGGGGGCGGAGCCTCCCCAGCCTCGCCGGCCCGCCCGATCTTTGGGGCGGGCCCTGCGGGCGGTACTCCGGTATGGTACCAGCAAGATATCAGGGGAGAGCCGATCGCTTACAGGCTCCGCCATGAGAAGTCGGCCCGGTCGTCTTTCATAGTTGAAAAGGCGTCCTCCGAGTCCTACGTCTGACAGACAGTCAGACGTGATCCACTCTGGCAGGGCCCCTCCCTACACCGAAGACTATGTCGGTTGGAAGAGAATGGCGCACGACGCCCTCCTCTTCCACCACCACCACCGACGGGAGAAAGAAAGGGGCCGGTCGGTGGACCAGGCGGCCGGGGCCATAGAGGCGGGCCTGGCCAGGGTTCTGTGCGATGGCCGGTGCCTCTCAAACTCACCCCGCTGCTGCGTTTGGCCTCGGTGGACCAGGCGGCTTTACTTGCAGCTGAGTTTGAGAGGCCTCGCAGACTAACCCCGCTGCAGCTCCAAACCCTAGGCATAGGCCAGACGGGCAACCATAGCTACAGCCTTAGGACAAGGGCAACAGGGGCAGCCTCCGCCCAAGGCCTAAGCATAGGCCGCAGTGACAACCCAGGGGCCAAGGGGACGGGACGGGACGAGGGAGTGACGGAGGGGACACGGAGGGAGCAGGGGGGAACACCGGTGTGCTGCGGGCGGGACTGCAGAGCCGGGCTGGACGGGAGAGGCGGCCTCAGGCAGGGCCGCGGGCAGGACGGGAGAGGCGGCCTCAGGCAGGGCTGCGGGCATGTGTCCAGCAGAGGGGCGCCTCAGCGGGCGCCGCCATCACTTGGTCAGCAGGGGGCGCCTTGGCAGGCACCTCGGGCGTGTGTCCAGCAGGGGGCGCCTCGGCAGGTACCTCGGGCGCCTCAATCACGTGGCCAGCAGGCGGCGCCTCGGCGGGCACCTCAGGCGTGCGGCCAGCAGGGGGCGCCACGGGCAGAGCGGAGGCAGCAGCAGGCGTGCGACCGGCAGGGGGCGCCTCGGCAGGTACCTCGGGCGCCTCAATCACGTGGCCAGCAGGGGGCGCCTCGGCGGGCACCTCAGGCGTGCGGCCAGCAGGGGGCGCCAAGGGCAGAGCGGAGGCAGCTGCAGGCGTGCGACCAGCAGGGTGCGCCTCGGCTGGCGCCGCCGTCACGCGGCCAGCAGGGGGCGCAACCGCGGCCACCTCAGGCAGCTCAGGCGCCGGCAGGACAAGCGAGACGGGCAGTTCAGGCGCCGGCAGGACAGGCGAGACGGGCAGATCAGGCATTTCAAGTGCCGGCAGGACAGGCGAGACAGGCAGTTCAGGTGCTGGCAGGACAGGCGAGACAGGCAGTTCAGGTGCCGGCAGGACAGGCGGCTGGTCTCCGTCGGGACCGACCAGGCGGGTAGGGGTGCAGTCGTCCCAGGCGGGAAGCAGAGAGCAGGCTCCTAGGTACAGCGTTGGAGCTGCTTCCGCCAGCTCTCTGCTCCGCTTCTCCCGGCTGCTAATTAAGCGCTGGCTCAGGCGGCGAAGGCACTTACGTGTCCTCTGCAGCGGGTACTGTTGTCCGGGCGGGCGCTCCTCCGTGAGGAGGTCCGCGCCCCGGGTGGCCAGCTCCAGGGCTACAGGATCCTACAGTACTTTGGGTTGGGAGCGCCAAAACACAAAGTCTTGCAGGAGACCGATCCGGTGGTGCTCGGTCTCCTGCGTTGTGCTGTTTGGGAGATCCGTCATTCTGTCAGCTTTCGCGGGGAAGGCGAGCAGGGAGGCCGGCAAAGTGCAGCCAGAACGTCGGGTAAACGGGATTTATTTGCCAAAGACGGACAAGCACGGACAACACTCTGACACTACAATGACGGATCTGGCATACATGGGGAGACGCGGACTAATACACATGGGACTAGGCAAGAGAAACAGGACACAGGTGATCACAATTAGGAATGAACGCGAGGTAATGAGGGGGCGTGGCGCACACTAGGATCGTACGGAGCGGATCGTGACACTTACAATGTGCAAAAGTACATGCAATAATATACTAGCACACTGTCAACAAAGCCTCTTAAAATCTACCCCTTATCGCAGAACGTTGCCCTAGGGCAACGAAAAGATAAACTATATTTCAGAACCTGCAAAAAAATAAAATAAATAAATAAATCCTGGAAAAAAAAAAAAAAGACTTCTCTACAGCTTCATAGACACGCACATATTTCTTCTTATCTACTGTTAACGCCAATATAAATAAGATTAGTAAAGGAAGTGCAGCGGGCGGCCTCATTTGCACTCAGTGGGACTGCCGGCCCCATTCACACCTAGATGATCAGGCGGGCCCGTTCGCACCTAGTTGACCGGGCGGCCGCATTTTCGTAGTTGAAAAGGCGCCCGGATTTGCATGCATTTGACCAGGTCGGCCACATTTACACATAGTTGAAAAGGCGGCCGCATTAACATTTAGTGGGCCCCATTCACGCCTAATTTAGGGCGGTGGGGGTGGAGCTGGGGTGTGGGGTGGGGGTTTAGCGCGGTGTGGTTGGAGCTGGGGATGGGCAGTGGCCAGCTCCCGGAGGCCTCCCGGTGCTCCCCGTGGGCCCCTGTGCACTCCCCGGGCCGCCAATGGCAGAGGCCCGGTGGCCAGGAAGGACAAATGTCCCGAAATTGACCAGACGACACCAGGCCTCCTGTCCAGGCAGGGGGCGGAGCCTCCCCAGCCTCGCCGGCCCGCCCGATCTTTGGGGCGGGCCCTGCGGGCGGTACTCCGGTATGGTACCAGCAAGATATCAGGGGAGAGCCGATCGCTTACAGGCTCCGCCATGAGAAGTCGGCCCGGTCGTCTTTCATAGTTGAAAAGGCGGCCTCCGAGTCCTACTTCTGACAGACAGTCAGACGTGATCCACTCTGGCAGGGCCCCTCCCTACACCGAAGACTATGTCGGTTGGAAGAGAATGGCGCACGACGCCCTCCTCTTCCACCACCACCACCGACGGGAGAAAGAAAGGGGCCGGTCGGTGGACCAGGCGGCCGGGGCCATAGAGGCGGGCCTGGCCAGGGTTCTGTGCGATGGCCGGTGCCTCTCAAACTCACCCCGCTGCTGCGTTTGGCCTCGGTGGACCAGGCGGCTTTACTTGCAGCTGAGTTTGAGAGGCCTCGCAGACTAACCCCGCTGCAGCTCCAAACCCTAGGCATAGGCCAGACGGGCAACCATAGCTACAGCCTTAGGACAAGGGCAACAGGGGCAGCCTCCGCCCAAGGCCTAAGCATAGGCCGCAGTGACAACCTAGGGGCCAAGGGGACGGGACGGGACGAGGGAGTGACGGAGGGGACACGGAGGGAGCAGGGGGGAACACCGGTGTGCTGCGGGCGGGACTGCAGAGCCGGGCTGGACGGGAGAGGCGGCCTCAGGCAGGGCCGCGGGCAGGACGGGAGAGGCGGCCTCAGGCAGGGCTGCGGGCATGTGTCCAGCAGAGGGGCGCCTCAGCGGGCGCCGCCATCACTTGGTCAGCAGGGGGCGCCTTGGCAGGCACCTCGGGCGTGTGTCCAGCAGGGGGCGCCTCGGCAGGTACCTCGGGCGCCTCAATCACGTGGCCAGCAGGCGGCGCCTCGGCGGGCACCTCAGGCGTGCGGCCAGCAGGGGGCGCCACGGGCAGAGCGGAGGCAGCAGCAGGCGTGCGACCGGCAGGGGGCGCCTCGGCAGGTACCTCGGGCGCCTCAATCACGTGGCCAGCAGGGGGCGCCTCGGCGGGCACCTCAGGCGTGCGGCCAGCAGGGGGCGCCAAGGGCAGAGCGGAGGCAGCTGCAGGCGTGCGACCAGCAGGGTGCGCCTCGGCTGGCGCCGCCGTCACGCGGCCAGCAGGGGGCGCAACCGCGGCCACCTCAGGCAGCTCAGGCGCCGGCAGGACAAGCGAGACGGGCAGTTCAGGCGCCGGCAGGACAGGCGAGACGGGCAGATCAGGCATTTCAAGTGCCGGCAGGACAGGCGAGACAGGCAGTTCAGGTGCTGGCAGGACAGGCGAGACAGGCAGTTCAGGTGCCGGCAGGACAGGCGGCTGGTCTCCGTCGGGACCGACCAGGCGGGTAGGGGTGCAGTCGTCCCAGGCGGGAAGCAGAGAGCAGGCTCCTAGGTACAGCGTTGGAGCTGCTTCCGCCAGCTCTCTGCTCCGCTTCTCCCGGCTGCTAATTAAGCGCTGGCTCAGGCGGCGAAGGCACTTACGTGTCCTCTGCAGCGGGTACTGTTGTCCGGGCGGGCGCTCCTCCGTGAGGAGGTCCGCGCCCCGGGTGGCCAGCTCCAGGGCTACAGGATCCTACAGTACTTTGGGTTGGGAGCGCCAAAACACAAAGTCTTGCAGGAGACCGATCCGGTGGTGCTCGGTCTCCTGCGTTGTGCTGTTTGGGAGATCCGTCATTCTGTCAGCTTTCGCGGGGAAGGCGAGCAGGGAGGCCGGCAAAGTGCAGCCAGAACGTCGGGTAAACGGGATTTATTTGCCAAAGACGGACAAGCACGGACAACACTCTGACACTACAATGACGGATCTGGCATACATGGGGAGACGCGGACTAATACACATGGGACTAGGCAAGAGAAACAGGACACAGGTGATCACAATTAGGAATGAACGCGAGGTAATGAGGGGGCGTGGCGCACACTAGGATCGTACGGAGCGGATCGTGACACTTACAATGTGCAAAAGTACATGCAATAATATACTAGCACACTGTCAACAAAGCCTCTTAAAATCTACCCCTTATCGCAGAACGTTGCCCTAGGGCAACGAAAAGATAAACTATATTTCAGAACCTGCAAAAAAATAAAATAAATAAATAAATCCTGGAAAAAAAAAAAAAAGACTTCTCTACAGCTTCATAGACACGCACATATTTCTTCTTATCTACTGTTAACGCCAATATAAATAAGATTAGTAAAGGAAGTGCAGCGGGCGGCCTCATTTGCACTCAGTGGGACTGCCGGCCCCATTCACACCTAGATGATCAGGCGGGCCCGTTCGCACCTAGTTGACCGGGCGGCCGCATTTTCGTAGTTGAAAAGGCGCCCGGATTTGCATGCATTTGACCAGGTCGGCCACATTTACACATAGTTGAAAAGGCGGCCGCATTAACATTTAGTGGGCCCCATTCACGCCTAATTTAGGGCGGTGGGGGTGGAGCTGGGGTGTGGGGTGGGGGTTTAGCGCGGTGTGGTTGGAGCTGGGGATGGGCAGTGGCCAGCTCCCGGAGGCCTCCCGGTGCTCCCCGTGGGCCCCTGTGCACTCCCCGGGCCGCCAATGGCAGAGGCCCGGTGGCCAGGAAGGACAAATGTCCCGAAATTGACCAGACGACACCAGGCCTCCTGTCCAGGCAGGGGGCGGAGCCTCCCCAGCCTCGCCGGCCCGCCCGATCTTTGGGGCGGGCCCTGCGGGCGGTACTCCGGTATGGTACCAGCAAGATATCAGGGGAGAGCCGATCGCTTACAGGCTCCGCCATGAGAAGTCGGCCCGGTCGTCTTTCATAGTTGAAAAGGCGGCCTCCGAGTCCTACGTCTGACAGACAGTCAGACGTGATCCACTCTGGCAGGGCCCCTCCCTACACCGAAGACTATGTCGGTTGGAAGAGAATGGCGCACGACGCCCTCCTCTTCCACCACCACCACCACCACCACCACCACCACCACCACCGACGGGAGAAAGAAAGGGGCCGGTCGGTGGACCAGGCGGCCGGGGCCATAGAGGCGGGCCTGGCCAGGGTTCTGTGCGATGGCCGGTGCCTCTCAAACTCACCCCGCTGCTGCGTTTGGCCTCGGTGGACCAGGCGGCTTTACTTGCAGCTGAGTTTGAGAGGCCTCGCAGACTAACCCCGCTGCAGCTCCAAACCCTAGGCATAGGCCAGACGGGCAACCATAGCTACAGCCTTAGGACAAGGGCAACAGGGGCAGCCTCCGCCCAAGGCCTAAGCATAGGCCGCAGTGACAACCCAGGGGCCAAGGGGACGGGACGGGACGAGGGAGTGACGGAGGGGACACGGAGGGAGCAGGGGGGAACACCGGTGTGCTGCGGGCGGGACTGCAGAGCCGGGCTGGACGGGAGAGGCGGCCTCAGGCAGGGCCGCGGGCAGGACGGGAGAGGCGGCCTCAGGCAGGGCTGCGGGCATGTGTCCAGCAGAGGGGCGCCTCAGCGGGCGCCGCCATCACTTGGTCAGCAGGGGGCGCCTTGGCAGGCACCTCGGGCGTGTGTCCAGCAGGGGGCGCCTCGGCAGGTACCTCGGGCGCCTCAATCACGTGGCCAGCAGGCGGCGCCTCGGCGGGCACCTCAGGCGTGCGGCCAGCAGGGGGCGCCACGGGCAGAGCGGAGGCAGCAGCAGGCGTGCGACCGGCAGGGGGCGCCTCGGCAGGTACCTCGGGCGCCTCAATCACGTGGCCAGCAGGGGGCGCCTCGGCGGGCACCTCAGGCGTGCGGCCAGCAGGGGGCGCCAAGGGCAGAGCGGAGGCAGCTGCAGGCGTGCGACCAGCAGGGTGCGCCTCGGCTGGCGCCGCCGTCACGCGGCCAGCAGGGGGCGCAACCGCGGCCACCTCAGGCAGCTCAGGCGCCGGCAGGACAAGCGAGACGGGCAGTTCAGGCGCCGGCAGGACAGGCGAGACGGGCAGATCAGGCATTTCAAGTGCCGGCAGGACAGGCGAGACAGGCAGTTCAGGTGCTGGCAGGACAGGCGAGACAGGCAGTTCAGGTGCCGGCAGGACAGGCGGCTGGTCTCCGTCGGGACCGACCAGGCGGGTAGGGGTGCAGTCGTCCCAGGCGGGAAGCAGAGAGCAGGCTCCTAGGTACAGCGTTGGAGCTGCTTCCGCCAGCTCTCTGCTCCGCTTCTCCCGGCTGCTAATTAAGCGCTGGCTCAGGCGGCGAAGGCACTTACGTGTCCTCTGCAGCGGGTACTGTTGTCCGGGCGGGCGCTCCTCCGTGAGGAGGTCCGCGCCCCGGGTGGCCAGCTCCAGGGCTACAGGATCCTACAGTACTTTGGGTTGGGAGCGCCAAAACACAAAGTCTTGCAGGAGACCGATCCGGTGGTGCTCGGTCTCCTGCGTTGTGCTGTTTGGGAGATCCGTCATTCTGTCAGCTTTCGCGGGGAAGGCGAGCAGGGAGGCCGGCAAAGTGCAGCCAGAACGTCGGGTAAACGGGATTTATTTGCCAAAGACGGACAAGCACGGACAACACTCTGACACTACAATGACGGATCTGGCATACATGGGGAGACGCGGACTAATACACATGGGACTAGGCAAGAGAAACAGGACACAGGTGATCACAATTAGGAATGAACGCGAGGTAATGAGGGGGCGTGGCGCACACTAGGATCGTACGGAGCGGATCGTGACACTTACAATGTGCAAAAGTACATGCAATAATATACTAGCACACTGTCAACAAAGCCTCTTAAAATCTACCCCTTATCGCAGAACGTTGCCCTAGGGCAACGAAAAGATAAACTATATTTCAGAACCTGCAAAAAAATAAAATAAATAAATAAATCCTGGAAAAAAAAAAAAAAAGACTTCTCTACAGCTTCATAGACACGCACATATTTTTTCTTATCTACTGTTAACGCCAATATAAATAAGATTAGTAAAGGAAGTGCAGCGGGCGGCCTCATTTGCACTCAGTGGGACTGCCGGCCCCATTCACACCTAGATGATCAGGCGGGCCCGTTCGCACCTAGTTGACCGGGCGGCCGCATTTTCGTAGTTGAAAAGGCGCCCGGATTTGCATGCATTTGACCAGGTCGGCCACATTTACACATAGTTGAAAAGGCGGCCGCATTAACATTTAGTGGGCCCCATTCACGCCTAATTTAGGGCGGTGGGGGTGGAGCTGGGGTGTGGGGTGGGGGTTTAGCGCGGTGTGGTTGGAGCTGGGGATGGGCAGTGGCCAGCTCCCGGAGGCCTCCCGGTGCTCCCCGTGGGCCCCTGTGCACTCCCCGGGCCGCCAATGGCAGAGGCCCGGTGGCCAGGAAGGACAAATGTCCCGAAATTGACCAGACGACACCAGGCCTCCTGTCCAGGCAGGGGGCGGAGCCTCCCCAGCCTCGCCGGCCCGCCCGATCTTTGGGGCGGGCCCTGCGGGCGGTACTCCGGTATGGTACCAGCAAGATATCAGGGGAGAGCCGATCGCTTACAGGCTCCGCCATGAGAAGTCGGCCCGGTCGTCTTTCATAGTTGAAAAGGCGGCCTCCGAGTCCTACGTCTGACAGACAGTCAGACGTGATCCACTCTGGCAGGGCCCCTCCCTACACCGAAGACTATGTCGGTTGGAAGAGAATGGCGCACGACGCCCTCCTCTTCCACCACCACCACCGACGGGAGAAAGAAAGGGGCCGGTCGGTGGACCAGGCGGCCGGGGCCATAGAGGCGGGCCTGGCCAGGGTTCTGTGCGATGCCCGGTGCCTCTCAAACTCACCCCGCTGCTGCGTTTGGCCTCGGTGGACCAGGCGGCTTTACTTGCAGCTGAGTTTGAGAGGCCTCGCAGACTAACCCCGCTGCAGCTCCAAACCCTAGGCATAGGCCAGACGGGCAACCATAGCTACAGCCTTAGGACAAGGGCAACAGGGGCAGCCTCCGCCCAAGGCCTAAGCATAGGCCGCAGTGACAACCCAGGGGCCAAGGGGACGGGACGGGACGAGGGAGTGACGGAGGGGACACGGAGGGAGCAGGGGGGAACACCGGTGTGCTGCGGGCGGGACTGCAGAGCCGGGCTGGACGGGAGAGGCGGCCTCAGGCAGGGCCGCGGGCAGGACGGGAGAGGCGGCCTCAGGCAGGGCTGCGGGCATGTGTCCAGCAGAGGGGCGCCTCAGCGGGCGCCGCCATCACTTGGTCAGCAGGGGGCGCCTTGGCAGGCACCTCGGGCGTGTGTCCAGCAGGGGGCGCCTCGGCAGGTACCTCGGGCGCCTCAATCACGTGGCCAGCAGGCGGCGCCTCGGCGGGCACCTCAGGCGTGCGGCCAGCAGGGGGCGCCACGGGCAGAGCGGAGGCAGCAGCAGGCGTGCGACCGGCAGGGGGCGCCTCGGCAGGTACCTCAGGCGCCTCAATCACGTGGCCAGCAGGGGGCGCCTCGGCGGGCACCTCAGGCGTGCGGCCAGCAGGGGGCGCCACGGGCAGAGCGGAGGCAGCTGCAGGCGTGCGACCAGCAGGGTGCGCCTCGGCTGGCGCCGCCGTCACGCGGCCAGCAGGGGGCGCAACCGCGGCCACCTCAGGCAGCTCAGGCGCCGGCAGGACAAGCGAGACGGGCAGTTCAGGCGCCGGCAGGACAGGCGAGACGGGCAGATCAGGCATTTCAAGTGCCGGCAGGACAGGCGAGACGGGCAGATCAGGCATTTCAAGTGCCGGCAGGACAGGCGAGACAGGCAGTTCAGGTGCTGGCAGGACAGGCGAGACAGGCAGTTCAGGTGCCGGCAGGACAGGCGGCTGGTCTCCGTCGGGACCGACCAGGCGGGTAGGGGTGCAGTCGTCCCAGGCGGGAAGCAGAGAGCAGGCTCCTAGGTACAGCGTTGGAGCTGCTTCCGCCAGCTCTCTGCTCCGCTTCTCCCGGCTGCTAATTAAGCGCTGGCTCAGGCGGCGAAGGCACTTACGTGTCCTCTGCAGCGGGTACTGTTGTCCGGGCGGGCGCTCCTCCGTGAGGAGGTCCGCGCCCCGGGTGGCCAGCTCCAGGGCTACAGGATCCTACAGTACTTTGGGTTGGGAGCGCCAAAACACAAAGTCTTGCAGGAGACCGATCCGGTGGTGCTCGGTCTCCTGCGTTGTGCTGTTTGGGAGATCCGTCATTCTGTCAGCTTTCGCGGGGAAGGCGAGCAGGGAGGCCGGCAAAGTGCAGCCAGAACGTCGGGTAAACGGGATTTATTTGCCAAAGACGGACAAGCACGGACAACACTCTGACACTACAATGACGGATCTGGCATACATGGGGAGACGCGGACTAATACACATGGGACTAGGCAAGAGAAACAGGACACAGGTGATCACAATTAGGAATGAACGCGAGGTAATGAGGGGGCGTGGCGCACACTAGGATCGTACGGAGCGGATCGTGACACTTACAATGTGCAAAAGTACATGCAATAATATACTAGCACACTGTCAACAAAGCCTCTTAAAATCTACCCCTTATCGCAGAACGTTGCCCTAGGGCAACGAAAAGATAAACTATATTTCAGAACCTGCAAAAAAATAAAATAAATAAATAAATCCTGGAGAAAAAAAAAAAAGACTTCTCTACAGCTTCATAGACACGCACATATTTCTTCTTATCTACTGTTAACGCCAATATAAATAAGATTAGTAAAGGAAGTGCAGCGGGCGGCCTCATTTGCACTCAGTGGGACTGCCGGCCCCATTCACACCTAGATGATCAGGCGGGCCCGTTCGCACCTAGTTGACCGGGCGGCCGCATTTTCGTAGTTGAAAAGGCGCCCGGATTTGCATGCATTTGACCAGGTCGGCCACATTTACACATAGTTGAAAAGGCGGCCGCATTAACATTTAGTGGGCCCCATTCACGCCTAATTTAGGGCGGTGGGGGTGGAGCTGGGGTGTGGGGTGGGGGTTTAGCGCGGTGTGGTTGGAGCTGGGGATGGGCAGTGGCCAGCTCCCGGAGGCCTCCCGGTGCTCCCCGTGGGCCCCTGTGCACTCCCCGGGCCGCCAATGGCAGAGGCCCGGTGGCCAGGAAGGACAAATGTCCCGAAATTGACCAGACGACACCAGGCCTCCTGTCCAGGCAGGGGGCGGAGCCTCCCCAGCCTCGCCGGCCCGCCCGATCTTTGGGGTGGGCCCTGCGGGCGGTACTCCGGTATGGTACCAGCAAGATATCAGGGGAGAGCCGATCGCTTACAGGCTCCGCCATGAGAAGTCGGCCCGGTCGTCTTTCATAGTTGAAAAGGCGGCCTCCGAGTCCTACGTCTGACAGACAGTCAGACGTGATCCACTCTGGCAGGGCCCCTCCCTACACCGAAGACTATGTCGGTTGGAAGAGAATGGCGCACGACGCCCTCCTCTTCCACCACCACCACCACCACCGACGGGAGAAAGGGGCCGGTCGGTGGACCAGGCGGCCGGGGCCATAGAGGCGGGCCTGGCCAGGGTTCTGTGCGATGGCCGGTGCCTCTCAAACTCACCCCGCTGCTGCGTTTGGCCTCGGTGGACCAGGCGGCTTTACTTGCAGCTGAGTTTGAGAGGCCTCGCAGACTAACCCCGCTGCAGCTCCAAACCCTAGGCATAGGCCAGACGGGCAACCATAGCTACAGCCTTAGGACAAGGGCAACAGGGGCAGCCTCCGCCCAAGGCCTAAGCATAGGCCGCAGTGACAACCCAGGGGCCAAGGGGACGGGACGGGACGAGGGAGTGACGGAGGGGACACGGAGGGAGCAGGGGGGAACACCGGTGTGCTGCGGGCGGGACTGCAGAGCCGGGCTGGACGGGAGAGGCGGCCTCAGGCAGGGCCGCGGGCAGGACGGGAGAGGCGGCCTCAGGCAGGGCTGCGGGCATGTGTCCAGCAGAGGGGCGCCTCAGCGGGCGCCGCCATCACTTGGTCAGCAGGGGGCGCCTTGGCAGGCACCTCGGGCGTGTGTCCAGCAGGGGGCGCCTTGGCAGGCACCTCGGGCGTGTGTCCAGCAGGGGGCGCCTCGGCAGGTACCTCGGGCGCCTCAATCACGTGGCCAGCAGGCGGCGCCTCGGCGGGCACCTCAGGCGTGCGGCCAGCAGGGGGCGCCACGGGCAGAGCGGAGGCAGCAGCAGGCGTGCGACCGGCAGGGGGCGCCTCGGCAGGTACCTCGGGCGCCTCAATCACGTGGCCAGCAGGGGGCGCCTCGGCGGGCACCTCAGGCGTGCGGCCAGCAGGGGGCGCCAAGGGCAGAGCGGAGGCAGCTGCAGGCGTGCGACCAGCAGGGTGCGCCTCGGCTGGCGCCGCCGTCACGCGGCCAGCAGGGGGCGCAACCGCGGCCACCTCAGGCAGCTCAGGCGCCGGCAGGACAAGCGAGACGGGCAGTTCAGGCGCCGGCAGGACAGGCGAGACGGGCAGATCAGGCATTTCAAGTGCCGGCAGGACAGGCGAGACGGGCAGATCAGGCATTTCAAGTGCCGGCAGGACAGGCGAGACAGGCAGTTCAGGTGCTGGCAGGACAGGCGAGACAGGCAGTTCAGGTGCCGGCAGGACAGGCGGCTGGTCTCCGTCGGGACCGACCAGGCGGGTAGGGGTGCAGTCGTCCCAGGCGGGAAGCAGAGAGCAGGCTCCTAGGTACAGCGTTGGAGCTGCTTCCGCCAGCTCTCTGCTCCGCTTCTCCCGGCTGCTAATTAAGCGCTGGCTCAGGCGGCGAAGGCACTTACGTGTCCTCTGCAGCGGGTACTGTTGTCCGGGCGGGCGCTCCTCCGTGAGGAGGTCCGCGCCCCGGGTGGCCAGCTCCAGGGCTACAGGATCCTACAGTACTTTGGGTTGGGAGCGCCAAAACACAAAGTCTTGCAGGAGACCGATCCGGTGGTGCTCGGTCTCCTGCGTTGTGCTGTTTGGGAGATCCGTCATTCTGTCAGCTTTCGCGGGGAAGGCGAGCAGGGAGGCCGGCAAAGTGCAGCCAGAACGTCGGGTAAACGGGATTTATTTGCCAAAGACGGACAAGCACGGACAACACTCTGACACTACAATGACGGATCTGGCATACATGGGGAGACGCGGACTAATACACATGGGACTAGGCAAGAGAAACAGGACACAGGTGATCACAATTAGGAATGAACGCGAGGTAATGAGGGGGCGTGGCGCACACTAGGATCGTACGGAGCGGATCGTGACACTTACAATGTGCAAAAGTACATGCAATAATATACTAGCACACTGTCAACAAAGCCTCTTAAAATCTACCCCTTATCGCAGAACGTTGCCCTAGGGCAACGAAAAGATAAACTATATTTCAGAACCTGCAAAAAAATTAAATAAATAAATAAATCCTGGAAAAAAAAAAAAAGACTTCTCTACAGCTTCATAGACACGCACATATTTCTTCTTATCTACTGTTAACGCCAATATAAATAAGATTAGTAAAGGAAGTGCAGCGGGCGGCCTCATTTGCACTCAGTGGGACTGCCGGCCCCATTCACACCTAGATGATCAGGCGGGCCCGTTCGCACCTAGTTGACCGGGCGGCCGCATTTTCGTAGTTGAAAAGGCGCCCGGATTTGCATGCATTTGACCAGGTCGGCCACATTTACACATAGTTGAAAAGGCGGCCGCATTAACATTTAGTGGGCCCCATTCACGCCTAATTTAGGGCGGTGGGGGTGGAGCTGGGGTGTGGGGTGGGGGTTTAGCGCGGTGTGGTTGGAGCTGGGGATGGGCAGTGGCCAGCTCCCGGAGGCCTCCCGGTGCTCCCCGTGGGCCCCTGTGCACTCCCCGGGCCGCCAATGGCAGAGGCCCGGTGGCCAGGAAGGACAAATGTCCCGAAATTGACCAGACGACACCAGGCCTCCTGTCCAGGCAGGGGGCGGAGCCTCCCCAGCCTCGCCGGCCCGCCCGATCTTTGGGGCGGGCCCTGCGGGCGGTACTCCGGTATGGTACCAGCAAGATATCAGGGGAGAGCCGATCGCTTACAGGCTCCGCCATGAGAAGTCGGCCCGGTCGTCTTTCATAGTTGAAAAGGCGGCCTCCGAGTCCTACGTCTGACAGACAGTCAGACGTGATCCACTCTGGCAGGGCCCCTCCCTACACCGAAGACTATGTCGGTTGGAAGAGAATGGCGCACGACGCCCTCCTCTTCCACCACCACCACCGACGGGAGAAAGAAAGGGGCCGGTCGGTGGACCAGGCGGCCGGGGCCATAGAGGCGGGCCTGGCCAGGGTTCTGTGCGATGGCCGGTGCCTCTCAAACTCACCCCGCTGCTGCGTTTGGCCTCGGTGGACCAGGCGGCTTTACTTGCAGCTGAGTTTGAGAGGCCTCGCAGACTAACCCCGCTGCAGCTCCAAACCCTAGGCATAGGCCAGACGGGCAACCATAGCTACAGCCTTAGGACAAGGGCAACAGGGGCAGCCTCCGCCCAAGGCCTAAGCATAGGCCGCAGTGACAACCCAGGGGCCAAGGGGACGGGACGGGACGAGGGAGTGACGGAGGGGACACGGAGGGAGCAGGGGGGAACACCGGTGTGCTGCGGGCGGGACTGCAGAGCCGGGCTGGACGGGAGAGGCGGCCTCAGGCAGGGCCGCGGGCAGGACGGGAGAGGCGGCCTCAGGCAGGGCTGCGGGCATGTGTCCAGCAGAGGGGCGCCTCAGCGGGCGCCGCCATCACTTGGTCAGCAGGGGGCGCCTTGGCAGGCACCTCGGGCGTGTGTCCAGCAGGGGGCGCCTCGGCAGGTACCTCGGGCGCCTCAATCACGTGGCCAGCAGGCGGCGCCTCGGCGGGCACCTCAGGCGTGCGGCCAGCAGGGGGCGCCACGGGCAGAGCGGAGGCAGCAGCAGGCGTGCGACCGGCAGGGGGCGCCTCGGCAGGTACCTCGGGCGCCTCAATCACGTGGCCAGCAGGGGGCGCCTCGGCGGGCACCTCAGGCGTGCGGCCAGCAGGGGGCGCCAAGGGCAGAGCGGAGGCAGCTGCAGGCGTGCGACCAGCAGGGTGCGCCTCGGCTGGCGCCGCCGTCACGCGGCCAGCAGGGGGCGCAACCGCGGCCACCTCAGGCAGCTCAGGCGCCGGCAGGACAAGCGAGACGGGCAGTTCAGGCGCCGGCAGGACAGGCGAGACGGGCAGATCAGGCATTTCAAGTGCCGGCAGGACAGGCGAGACAGGCAGTTCAGGTGCTGGCAGGACAGGCGAGACAGGCAGTTCAGGTGCCGGCAGGACAGGCGGCTGGTCTCCGTCGGGACCGACCAGGCGGGTAGGGGTGCAGTCGTCCCAGGCGGGAAGCAGAGAGCAGGCTCCTAGGTACAGCGTTGGAGCTGCTTCCGCCAGCTCTCTGCTCCGCTTCTCCCGGCTGCTAATTAAGCGCTGGCTCAGGCGGCGAAGGCACTTACGTGTCCTCTGCAGCGGGTACTGTTGTCCGGGCGGGCGCTCCTCCGTGAGGAGGTCCGCGCCCCGGGTGGCCAGCTCCAGGGCTACAGGATCCTACAGTACTTTGGGTTGGGAGCGCCAAAACACAAAGTCTTGCAGGAGACCGATCCGGTGGTGCTCGGTCTCCTGCGTTGTGCTGTTTGGGAGATCCGTCATTCTGTCAGCTTTCGCGGGGAAGGCGAGCAGGGAGGCCGGCAAAGTGCAGCCAGAACGTCGGGTAAACGGGATTTATTTGCCAAAGACGGACAAGCACGGACAACACTCTGACACTACAATGACGGATCTGGCATACATGGGGAGACGCGGACTAATACACATGGGACTAGGCAAGAGAAACAGGACACAGGTGATCACAATTAGGAATGAACGCGAGGTAATGAGGGGGCGTGGCGCACACTAGGATCGTACGGAGCGGATCGTGACACTTACAATGTGCAAAAGTACATGCAATAATATACTAGCACACTGTCAACAAAGCCTCTTAAAATCTACCCCTTATCGCAGAACGTTGCCCTAGGGCAACGAAAAGATAAACTATATTTCAGAACCTGCAAAAAAATAAAATAAATAAATAAATCCTGGAAAAAAAAAAAAAAAGACTTCTCTACAGCTTCATAGACACGCACATATTTTTTCTTATCTACTGTTAACGCCAATATAAATAAGATTAGTAAAGGAAGTGCAGCGGGCGGCCTCATTTGCACTCAGTGGGACTGCCGGCCCCATTCACACCTAGATGATCAGGCGGGCCCGTTCGCACCTAGTTGACCGGGCGGCCGCATTTTCGTAGTTGAAAAGGCGCCCGGATTTGCATGCATTTGACCAGGTCGGCCACATTTACACATAGTTGAAAAGGCGGCCGCATTAACATTTAGTGGGCCCCATTCACGCCTAATTTAGGGCGGTGGGGGTGGAGCTGGGGTGTGGGGTGGGGGTTTAGCGCGGTGTGGTTGGAGCTGGGGATGGGCAGTGGCCAGCTCCCGGAGGCCTCCCGGTGCTCCCCGTGGGCCCCTGTGCACTCCCCGGGCCGCCAATGGCAGAGGCCCGGTGGCCAGGAAGGACAAATGTCCCGAAATTGACCAGACGACACCAGGCCTCCTGTCCAGGCAGGGGGCGGAGCCTCCCCAGCCTCGCCGGCCCGCCCGATCTTTGGGGCGGGCCCTGCGGGCGGTACTCCGGTATGGTACCAGCAAGATATCAGGGGAGAGCCGATCGCTTACAGGCTCCGCCATGAGAAGTCGGCCCGGTCGTCTTTCATAGTTGAAAAGGCGGCCTCCGAGTCCTACGTCTGACAGACAGTCAGACGTGATCCACTCTGGCAGGGCCCCTCCCTACACCGAAGACTATGTCGGTTGGAAGAGAATGGCGCACGACGCCCTCCTCTTCCACCACCACCACCACCACCACCACCACCACCACCACCACCGACGGGAGAAAGAAAGGGGCCGGTCGGTGGACCAGGCGGCCGGGGCCATAGAGGCGGGCCTGGCCAGGGTTCTGTGCGATGGCCGGTGCCTCTCAAACTCACCCCGCTGCTGCGTTTGGCCTCGGTGGACCAGGCGGCTTTACTTGCAGCTGAGTTTGAGAGGCCTCGCAGACTAACCCCGCTGCAGCTCCAAACCCTAGGCATAGGCCAGACGGGCAACCATAGCTACAGCCTTAGGACAAGGGCAACAGGGGCAGCCTCCGCCCAAGGCCTAAGCATAGGCCGCAGTGACAACCCAGGGGCCAAGGGGACGGGACGGGACGAGGGAGTGACGGAGGGGACACGGAGGGAGCAGGGGGGAACACCGGTGTGCTGCGGGCGGGACTGCAGAGCCGGGCTGGACGGGAGAGGCGGCCTCAGGCAGGGCCGCGGGCAGGACGGGAGAGGCGGCCTCAGGCAGGGCTGCGGGCATGTGTCCAGCAGAGGGGCGCCTCAGCGGGCGCCGCCATCACTTGGTCAGCAGGGGGCGCCTTGGCAGGCACCTCGGGCGTGTGTCCAGCAGGGGGCGCCTCGGCAGGTACCTCGGGCGCCTCAATCACGTGGCCAGCAGGCGGCGCCTCGGCGGGCACCTCAGGCGTGCGGCCAGCAGGGGGCGCCACGGGCAGAGCGGAGGCAGCAGCAGGCGTGCGACCGGCAGGGGGCGCCTCGGCAGGTACCTCGGGCGCCTCAATCACGTGGCCAGCAGGGGGCGCCTCGGCGGGCACCTCAGGCGTGCGGCCAGCAGGGGGCGCCAAGGGCAGAGCGGAGGCAGCTGCAGGCGTGCGACCAGCAGGGTGCGCCTCGGCTGGCGCCGCCGTCACGCGGCCAGCAGGGGGCGCAACCGCGGCCACCTCAGGCAGCTCAGGCGCCGGCAGGACAAGCGAGACGGGCAGTTCAGGCGCCGGCAGGACAGGCGAGACGGGCAGATCAGGCATTTCAAGTGCCGGCAGGACAGGCGAGACAGGCAGTTCAGGTGCTGGCAGGACAGGCGAGACAGGCAGTTCAGGTGCCGGCAGGACAGGCGGCTGGTCTCCGTCGGGACCGACCAGGCGGGTAGGGGTGCAGTCGTCCCAGGCGGGAAGCAGAGAGCAGGCTCCTAGGTACAGCGTTGGAGCTGCTTCCGCCAGCTCTCTGCTCCGCTTCTCCCGGCTGCTAATTAAGCGCTGGCTCAGGCGGCGAAGGCACTTACGTGTCCTCTGCAGCGGGTACTGTTGTCCGGGCGGGCGCTCCTCCGTGAGGAGGTCCGCGCCCCGGGTGGCCAGCTCCAGGGCTACAGGATCCTACAGTACTTTGGGTTGGGAGCGCCAAAACACAAAGTCTTGCAGGAGACCGATCCGGTGGTGCTCGGTCTCCTGCGTTGTGCTGTTTGGGAGATCCGTCATTCTGTCAGCTTTCGCGGGGAAGGCGAGCAGGGAGGCCGGCAAAGTGCAGCCAGAACGTCGGGTAAACGGGATTTATTTGCCAAAGACGGACAAGCACGGACAACACTCTGACACTACAATGACGGATCTGGCATACATGGGGAGACGCGGACTAATACACATGGGACTAGGCAAGAGAAACAGGACACAGGTGATCACAATTAGGAATGAACGCGAGGTAATGAGGGGGCGTGGCGCACACTAGGATCGTACGGAGCGGATCGTGACACTTACAATGTGCAAAAGTACATGCAATAATATACTAGCACACTGTCAACAAAGCCTCTTAAAATCTACCCCTTATCGCAGAACGTTGCCCTAGGGCAACGAAAAGATAAACTATATTTCAGAACCTGCAAAAAAATAAAATAAATAAATAAATCCTGGAAAAAAAAAAAAAAGACTTCTCTACAGCTTCATAGACACGCACATATTTCTTCTTATCTACTGTTAACGCCAATATAAATAAGATTAGTAAAGGAAGTGCAGCGGGCGGCCTCATTTGCACTCAGTGGGACTGCCGGCCCCATTCACACCTAGATGATCAGGCGGGCCCGTTCGCACCTAGTTGACCGGGCGGCCGCATTTTCGTAGTTGAAAAGGTGCCCGGATTTGCATGCATTTGACCAGGTCGGCCACATTTACACATAGTTGAAAAGGCGGCCGCATTAACATTTAGTGGGCCCCATTCACGCCTAATTTAGGGCGGTGGGGGTGGAGCTGGGGTGTGGGGTGGGGGTTTAGCGCGGTGTGGTTGGAGCTGGGGATGGGCAGTGGCCAGCTCCCGGAGGCCTCCCGGTGCTCCCCGTGGGCCCCTGTGCACTCCCCGGGCCGCCAATGGCAGAGGCCCGGTGGCCAGGAAGGACAAATGTCCCGAAATTGACCAGACGACACCAGGCCTCCTGTCCAGGCAGGGGGCGGAGCCTCCCCAGCCTCGCCGGCCCGCCCGATCTTTGGGGCGGGCCCTGCGGGCGGTACTCCGGTATGGTACCAGCAAGATATCAGGGGAGAGCCGATCGCTTACAGGCTCCGCCATGAGAAGTCGGCCCGGTCGTCTTTCATAGTTGAAAAGGCGGCCTCCGAGTCCTACGTCTGACAGACAGTCAGACGTGATCCACTCTGGCAGGGCCCCTCCCTACACCGAAGACTATGTCGGTTGGAAGAGAATGGCGCACGACGCCCTCCTCTTCCACCACCACCACCGACGGGAGAAAGAAAGGGGCCGGTCGGTGGACCAGGCGGCCGGGGCCATAGAGGCGGGCCTGGCCAGGGTTCTGTGCGATGGCCGGTGCCTCTCAAACTCACCCCGCTGCTGCGTTTGGCCTCGGTGGACCAGGCGGCTTTACTTGCAGCTGAGTTTGAGAGGCCTCGCAGACTAACCCCGCTGCAGCTCCAAACCCTAGGCATAGGCCAGACGGGCAACCATAGCTACAGCCTTAGGACAAGGGCAACAGGGGCAGCCTCCGCCCAAGGCCTAAGCATAGGCCGCAGTGACAACCCAGGGGCCAAGGGGACGGGACGGGACGAGGGAGTGACGGAGGGGACACGGAGGGAGCAGGGGGGAACACCGGTGTGCTGCGGGCGGGACTGCAGAGCCGGGCTGGACGGGAGAGGCGGCCTCAGGCAGGGCCGCGGGCAGGACGGGAGAGGCGGCCTCAGGCAGGGCTGCGGGCATGTGTCCAGCAGAGGGGCGCCTCAGCGGGCGCCGCCATCACTTGGTCAGCAGGGGGCGCCTTGGCAGGCACCTCGGGCGTGTGTCCAGCAGGGGGCGCCTCGGCAGGTACCTCGGGCGCCTCAATCACGTGGCCAGCAGGCGGCGCCTCGGCGGGCACCTCAGGCGTGCGGCCAGCAGGGGGCGCCACGGGCAGAGCGGAGGCAGCAGCAGGCGTGCGACCGGCAGGGGGCGCCTCGGCAGGTACCTCGGGCGCCTCAATCACGTGGCCAGCAGGGGGCGCCTCGGCGGGCACCTCAGGCGTGCGGCCAGCAGGGGGCGCCAAGGGCAGAGCGGAGGCAGCTGCAGGCGTGCGACCAGCAGGGTGCGCCTCGGCTGGCGCCGCCGTCACGCGGCCAGCAGGGGGCGCAACCGCGGCCACCTCAGGCAGCTCAGGCGCCGGCAGGACAAGCGAGACGGGCAGTTCAGGCGCCGGCAGGACAGGCGAGACGGGCAGATCAGGCATTTCAAGTGCCGGCAGGACAGGCGAGACAGGCAGTTCAGGTGCTGGCAGGACAGGCGAGACAGGCAGTTCAGGTGCCGGCAGGACAGGCGGCTGGTCTCCGTCGGGACCGACCAGGCGGGTAGGGGTGCAGTCGTCCCAGGCGGGAAGCAGAGAGCAGGCTCCTAGGTACAGCGTTGGAGCTGCTTCCGCCAGCTCTCTGCTCCGCTTCTCCCGGCTGCTAATTAAGCGCTGGCTCAGGCGGCGAAGGCACTTACGTGTCCTCTGCAGCGGGTACTGTTGTCCGGGCGGGCGCTCCTCCGTGAGGAGGTCCGCGCCCCGGGTGGCCAGCTCCAGGGCTACAGGATCCTACAGTACTTTGGGTTGGGAGCGCCAAAACACAAAGTCTTGCAGGAGACCGATCCGGTGGTGCTCGGTCTCCTGCGTTGTGCTGTTTGGGAGATCCGTCATTCTGTCAGCTTTCGCGGGGAAGGCGAGCAGGGAGGCCGGCAAAGTGCAGCCAGAACGTCGGGTAAACGGGATTTATTTGCCAAAGACGGACAAGCACGGACAACACTCTGACACTACAATGACGGATCTGGCATACATGGGGAGACGCGGACTAATACACATGGGACTAGGCAAGAGAAACAGGACACAGGTGATCACAATTAGGAATGAACGCGAGGTAATGAGGGGGCGTGGCGCACACTAGGATCGTACGGAGCGGATCGTGACACTTACAATGTGCAAAAGTACATGCAATAATATACTAGCACACTGTCAACAAAGCCTCTTAAAATCTACCCCTTATCGCAGAACGTTGCCCTAGGGCAACGAAAAGATAAACTATATTTCAGAACCTGCAAAAAAATAAAATAAATAAATAAATCCTGGAAAAAAAAAAAAAAAGACTTCTCTACAGCTTCATAGACACGCACATATTTTTTCTTATCTACTGTTAACGCCAATATAAATAAGATTAGTAAAGGAAGTGCAGCGGGCGGCCTCATTTGCACTCAGTGGGACTGCCGGCCCCATTCACACCTAGATGATCAGGCGGGCCCGTTCGCACCTAGTTGACCGGGCGGCCGCATTTTCGTAGTTGAAAAGGCGCCCGGATTTGCATGCATTTGACCAGGTCGGCCACATTTACACATAGTTGAAAAGGCGGCCGCATTAACATTTAGTGGGCCCCATTCACGCCTAATTTAGGGCGGTGGGGGTGGAGCTGGGGTGTGGGGTGGGGGTTTAGCGCGGTGTGGTTGGAGCTGGGGATGGGCAGTGGCCAGCTCCCGGAGGCCTCCCGGTGCTCCCCGTGGGCCCCTGTGCACTCCCCGGGCCGCCAATGGCAGAGGCCCGGTGGCCAGGAAGGACAAATGTCCCGAAATTGACCAGACGACACCAGGCCTCCTGTCCAGGCAGGGGGCGGAGCCTCCCCAGCCTCGCCGGCCCGCCCGATCTTTGGGGCGGGCCCTGCGGGCGGTACTCCGGTATGGTACCAGCAAGATATCAGGGGAGAGCCGATCGCTTACAGGCTCCGCCATGAGAAGTCGGCCCGGTCGTCTTTCATAGTTGAAAAGGCGGCCTCCGAGTCCTACGTCTGACAGACAGTCAGACGTGATCCACTCTGGCAGGGCCCCTCCCTACACCGAAGACTATGTCGGTTGGAAGAGAATGGCGCACGACGCCCTCCTCTTCCACCACCACCACCACCACCACCACCACCACCACCACCGACGGGAGAAAGAAAGGGGCCGGTCGGTGGACCAGGCGGCCGGGGCCATAGAGGCGGGCCTGGCCAGGGTTCTGTGCGATGGCCGGTGCCTCTCAAACTCACCCCGCTGCTGCGTTTGGCCTCGGTGGACCAGGCGGCTTTACTTGCAGCTGAGTTTGAGAGGCCTCGCAGACTAACCCCGCTGCAGCTCCAAACCCTAGGCATAGGCCAGACGGGCAACCATAGCTACAGCCTTAGGACAAGGGCAACAGGGGCAGCCTCCGCCCAAGGCCTAAGCATAGGCCGCAGTGACAACCCAGGGGCCAAGGGGACGGGACGGGACGAGGGAGTGACGGAGGGGACACGGAGGGAGCAGGGGGGAACACCGGTGTGCTGCGGGCGGGACTGCAGAGCCGGGCTGGACGGGAGAGGCGGCCTCAGGCAGGGCCGCGGGCAGGACGGGAGAGGCGGCCTCAGGCAGGGCTGCGGGCATGTGTCCAGCAGAGGGGCGCCTCAGCGGGCGCCGCCATCACTTGGTCAGCAGGGGGCGCCTTGGCAGGCACCTCGGGCGTGTGTCCAGCAGGGGGCGCCTCGGCAGGTACCTCGGGCGCCTCAATCACGTGGCCAGCAGGCGGCGCCTCGGCGGGCACCTCAGGCGTGCGGCCAGCAGGGGGCGCCACGGGCAGAGCGGAGGCAGCAGCAGGCGTGCGACCGGCAGGGGGCGCCTCGGCAGGTACCTCGGGCGCCTCAATCACGTGGCCAGCAGGGGGCGCCTCGGCGGGCACCTCAGGCGTGCGGCCAGCAGGGGGCGCCAAGGGCAGAGCGGAGGCAGCTGCAGGCGTGCGACCAGCAGGGTGCGCCTCGGCTGGCGCCGCCGTCACGCGGCCAGCAGGGGGCGCAACCGCGGCCACCTCAGGCAGCTCAGGCGCCGGCAGGACAAGCGAGACGGGCAGTTCAGGCGCCGGCAGGACAGGCGAGACGGGCAGATCAGGCATTTCAAGTGCCGGCAGGACAGGCGAGACAGGCAGTTCAGGTGCTGGCAGGACAGGCGAGACAGGCAGTTCAGGTGCCGGCAGGACAGGCGGCTGGTCTCCGTCGGGACCGACCAGGCGGGTAGGGGTGCAGTCGTCCCAGGCGGGAAGCAGAGAGCAGGCTCCTAGGTACAGCGTTGGAGCTGCTTCCGCCAGCTCTCTGCTCCGCTTCTCCCGGCTGCTAATTAAGCGCTGGCTCAGGCGGCGAAGGCACTTACGTGTCCTCTGCAGCGGGTACTGTTGTCCGGGCGGGCGCTCCTCCGTGAGGAGGTCCGCGCCCCGGGTGGCCAGCTCCAGGGCTACAGGATCCTACAGTACTTTGGGTTGGGAGCGCCAAAACACAAAGTCTTGCAGGAGACCGATCCGGTGGTGCTCGGTCTCCTGCGTTGTGCTGTTTGGGAGATCCGTCATTCTGTCAGCTTTCGCGGGGAAGGCGAGCAGGGAGGCCGGCAAAGTGCAGCCAGAACGTCGGGTAAACGGGATTTATTTGCCAAAGACGGACAAGCACGGACAACACTCTGACACTACAATGACGGATCTGGCATACATGGGGAGACGCGGACTAATACACATGGGACTAGGCAAGAGAAACAGGACACAGGTGATCACAATTAGGAATGAACGCGAGGTAATGAGGGGGCGTGGCGCACACTAGGATCGTACGGAGCGGATCGTGACACTTACAATGTGCAAAAGTACATGCAATAATATACTAGCACACTGTCAACAAAGCCTCTTAAAATCTACCCCTTATCGCAGAACGTTGCCCTAGGGCAACGAAAAGATAAACTATATTTCAGAACCTGCAAAAAAATAAAATAAATAAATAAATCCTGGAAAAAAAAAAAAAAGACTTCTCTACAGCTTCATAGACACGCACATATTTCTTCTTATCTACTGTTAACGCCAATATAAATAAGATTAGTAAAGGAAGTGCAGCGGGCGGCCTCATTTGCACTCAGTGGGACTGCCGGCCCCATTCACACCTAGATGATCAGGCGGGCCCGTTCGCACCTAGTTGACCGGGCGGCCGCATTTTCGTAGTTGAAAAGGTGCCCGGATTTGCATGCATTTGACCAGGTCGGCCACATTTACACATAGTTGAAAAGGCGGCCGCATTAACATTTAGTGGGCCCCATTCACGCCTAATTTAGGGCGGTGGGGGTGGAGCTGGGGTGTGGGGTGGGGGTTTAGCGCGGTGTGGTTGGAGCTGGGGATGGGCAGTGGCCAGCTCCCGGAGGCCTCCCGGTGCTCCCCGTGGGCCCCTGTGCACTCCCCGGGCCGCCAATGGCAGAGGCCCGGTGGCCAGGAAGGACAAATGTCCCGAAATTGACCAGACGACACCAGGCCTCCTGTCCAGGCAGGGGGCGGAGCCTCCCCAGCCTCGCCGGCCCGCCCGATCTTTGGGGCGGGCCCTGCGGGCGGTACTCCGGTATGGTACCAGCAAGATATCAGGGGAGAGCCGATCGCTTACAGGCTCCGCCATGAGAAGTCGGCCCGGTCGTCTTTCATAGTTGAAAAGGCGGCCTCCGAGTCCTACGTCTGACAGACAGTCAGACGTGATCCACTCTGGCAGGGCCCCTCCCTACACCGAAGACTATGTCGGTTGGAAGAGAATGGCGCACGACGCCCTCCTCTTCCACCACCACCACCGACGGGAGAAAGAAAGGGGCCGGTCGGTGGACCAGGCGGCCGGGGCCATAGAGGCGGGCCTGGCCAGGGTTCTGTGCGATGGCCGGTGCCTCTCAAACTCACCCCGCTGCTGCGTTTGGCCTCGGTGGACCAGGCGGCTTTACTTGCAGCTGAGTTTGAGAGGCCTCGCAGACTAACCCCGCTGCAGCTCCAAACCCTAGGCATAGGCCAGACGGGCAACCATAGCTACAGCCTTAGGACAAGGGCAACAGGGGCAGCCTCCGCCCAAGGCCTAAGCATAGGCCGCAGTGACAACCCAGGGGCCAAGGGGACGGGACGGGACGAGGGAGTGACGGAGGGGACACGGAGGGAGCAGGGGGGAACACCGGTGTGCTGCGGGCGGGACTGCAGAGCCGGGCTGGACGGGAGAGGCGGCCTCAGGCAGGGCCGCGGGCAGGACGGGAGAGGCGGCCTCAGGCAGGGCTGCGGGCATGTGTCCAGCAGAGGGGCGCCTCAGCGGGCGCCGCCATCACTTGGTCAGCAGGGGGCGCCTTGGCAGGCACCTCGGGCGTGTGTCCAGCAGGGGGCGCCTCGGCAGGTACCTCGGGCGCCTCAATCACGTGGCCAGCAGGCGGCGCCTCGGCGGGCACCTCAGGCGTGCGGCCAGCAGGGGGCGCCACGGGCAGAGCGGAGGCAGCAGCAGGCGTGCGACCGGCAGGGGGCGCCTCGGCAGGTACCTCGGGCGCCTCAATCACGTGGCCAGCAGGGGGCGCCTCGGCGGGCACCTCAGGCGTGCGGCCAGCAGGGGGCGCCAAGGGCAGAGCGGAGGCAGCTGCAGGCGTGCGACCAGCAGGGTGCGCCTCGGCTGGCGCCGCCGTCACGCGGCCAGCAGGGGGCGCAACCGCGGCCACCTCAGGCAGCTCAGGCGCCGGCAGGACAAGCGAGACGGGCAGTTCAGGCGCCGGCAGGACAGGCGAGACGGGCAGATCAGGCATTTCAAGTGCCGGCAGGACAGGCGAGACAGGCAGTTCAGGTGCTGGCAGGACAGGCGAGACAGGCAGTTCAGGTGCCGGCAGGACAGGCGGCTGGTCTCCGTCGGGACCGACCAGGCGGGTAGGGGTGCAGTCGTCCCAGGCGGGAAGCAGAGAGCAGGCTCCTAGGTACAGCGTTGGAGCTGCTTCCGCCAGCTCTCTGCTCCGCTTCTCCCGGCTGCTAATTAAGCGCTGGCTCAGGCGGCGAAGGCACTTACGTGTCCTCTGCAGCGGGTACTGTTGTCCGGGCGGGCGCTCCTCCGTGAGGAGGTCCGCGCCCCGGGTGGCCAGCTCCAGGGCTACAGGATCCTACAGTACTTTGGGTTGGGAGCGCCAAAACACAAAGTCTTGCAGGAGACCGATCCGGTGGTGCTCGGTCTCCTGCGTTGTGCTGTTTGGGAGATCCGTCATTCTGTCAGCTTTCGCGGGGAAGGCGAGCAGGGAGGCCGGCAAAGTGCAGCCAGAACGTCGGGTAAACGGGATTTATTTGCCAAAGACGGACAAGCACGGACAACACTCTGACACTACAATGACGGATCTGGCATACATGGGGAGACGCGGACTAATACACATGGGACTAGGCAAGAGAAACAGGACACAGGTGATCACAATTAGGAATGAACGCGAGGTAATGAGGGGGCGTGGCGCACACTAGGATCGTACGGAGCGGATCGTGACACTTACAATGTGCAAAAGTACATGCAATAATATACTAGCACACTGTCAACAAAGCCTCTTAAAATCTACCCCTTATCGCAGAACGTTGCCCTAGGGCAACGAAAAGATAAACTATATTTCAGAACCTGCAAAAAAATAAAATAAATAAATAAATCCTGGAAAAAAAAAAAAAAAGACTTCTCTACAGCTTCATAGACACGCACATATTTTTTCTTATCTACTGTTAACGCCAATATAAATAAGATTAGTAAAGGAAGTGCAGCGGGCGGCCTCATTTGCACTCAGTGGGACTGCCGGCCCCATTCACACCTAGATGATCAGGCGGGCCCGTTCGCACCTAGTTGACCGGGCGGCCGCATTTTCGTAGTTGAAAAGGCGCCCGGATTTGCATGCATTTGACCAGGTCGGCCACATTTACACATAGTTGAAAAGGCGGCCGCATTAACATTTAGTGGGCCCCATTCACGCCTAATTTAGGGCGGTGGGGGTGGAGCTGGGGTGTGGGGTGGGGGTTTAGCGCGGTGTGGTTGGAGCTGGGGATGGGCAGTGGCCAGCTCCCGGAGGCCTCCCGGTGCTCCCCGTGGGCCCCTGTGCACTCCCCGGGCCGCCAATGGCAGAGGCCCGGTGGCCAGGAAGGACAAATGTCCCGAAATTGACCAGACGACACCAGGCCTCCTGTCCAGGCAGGGGGCGGAGCCTCCCCAGCCTCGCCGGCCCGCCCGATCTTTGGGGCGGGCCCTGCGGGCGGTACTCCGGTATGGTACCAGCAAGATATCAGGGGAGAGCCGATCGCTTACAGGCTCCGCCATGAGAAGTCGGCCCGGTCGTCTTTCATAGTTGAAAAGGCGGCCTCCGAGTCCTACGTCTGACAGACAGTCAGACGTGATCCACTCTGGCAGGGCCCCTCCCTACACCGAAGACTATGTCGGTTGGAAGAGAATGGCGCACGACGCCCTCCTCTTCCACCACCACCACCACCACCACCACCACCACCACCACCGACGGGAGAAAGAAAGGGGCCGGTCGGTGGACCAGGCGGCCGGGGCCATAGAGGCGGGCCTGGCCAGGGTTCTGTGCGATGGCCGGTGCCTCTCAAACTCACCCCGCTGCTGCGTTTGGCCTCGGTGGACCAGGCGGCTTTACTTGCAGCTGAGTTTGAGAGGCCTCGCAGACTAACCCCGCTGCAGCTCCAAACCCTAGGCATAGGCCAGACGGGCAACCATAGCTACAGCCTTAGGACAAGGGCAACAGGGGCAGCCTCCGCCCAAGGCCTAAGCATAGGCCGCAGTGACAACCCAGGGGCCAAGGGGACGGGACGGGACGAGGGAGTGACGGAGGGGACACGGAGGGAGCAGGGGGGAACACCGGTGTGCTGCGGGCGGGACTGCAGAGCCGGGCTGGACGGGAGAGGCGGCCTCAGGCAGGGCCGCGGGCAGGACGGGAGAGGCGGCCTCAGGCAGGGCTGCGGGCATGTGTCCAGCAGAGGGGCGCCTCAGCGGGCGCCGCCATCACTTGGTCAGCAGGGGGCGCCTTGGCAGGCACCTCGGGCGTGTGTCCAGCAGGGGGCGCCTCGGCAGGTACCTCGGGCGCCTCAATCACGTGGCCAGCAGGCGGCGCCTCGGCGGGCACCTCAGGCGTGCGGCCAGCAGGGGGCGCCACGGGCAGAGCGGAGGCAGCAGCAGGCGTGCGACCGGCAGGGGGCGCCTCGGCAGGTACCTCGGGCGCCTCAATCACGTGGCCAGCAGGGGGCGCCTCGGCGGGCACCTCAGGCGTGCGGCCAGCAGGGGGCGCCAAGGGCAGAGCGGAGGCAGCTGCAGGCGTGCGACCAGCAGGGTGCGCCTCGGCTGGCGCCGCCGTCACGCGGCCAGCAGGGGGCGCAACCGCGGCCACCTCAGGCAGCTCAGGCGCCGGCAGGACAAGCGAGACGGGCAGTTCAGGCGCCGGCAGGACAGGCGAGACGGGCAGATCAGGCATTTCAAGTGCCGGCAGGACAGGCGAGACAGGCAGTTCAGGTGCTGGCAGGACAGGCGAGACAGGCAGTTCAGGTGCCGGCAGGACAGGCGGCTGGTCTCCGTCGGGACCGACCAGGCGGGTAGGGGTGCAGTCGTCCCAGGCGGGAAGCAGAGAGCAGGCTCCTAGGTACAGCGTTGGAGCTGCTTCCGCCAGCTCTCTGCTCCGCTTCTCCCGGCTGCTAATTAAGCGCTGGCTCAGGCGGCGAAGGCACTTACGTGTCCTCTGCAGCGGGTACTGTTGTCCGGGCGGGCGCTCCTCCGTGAGGAGGTCCGCGCCCCGGGTGGCCAGCTCCAGGGCTACAGGATCCTACAGTACTTTGGGTTGGGAGCGCCAAAACACAAAGTCTTGCAGGAGACCGATCCGGTGGTGCTCGGTCTCCTGCGTTGTGCTGTTTGGGAGATCCGTCATTCTGTCAGCTTTCGCGGGGAAGGCGAGCAGGGAGGCCGGCAAAGTGCAGCCAGAACGTCGGGTAAACGGGATTTATTTGCCAAAGACGGACAAGCACGGACAACACTCTGACACTACAATGACGGATCTGGCATACATGGGGAGACGCGGACTAATACACATGGGACTAGGCAAGAGAAACAGGACACAGGTGATCACAATTAGGAATGAACGCGAGGTAATGAGGGGGCGTGGCGCACACTAGGATCGTACGGAGCGGATCGTGACACTTACAATGTGCAAAAGTACATGCAATAATATACTAGCACACTGTCAACAAAGCCTCTTAAAATCTACCCCTTATCGCAGAACGTTGCCCTAGGGCAACGAAAAGATAAACTATATTTCAGAACCTGCAAAAAAATAAAATAAATAAATAAATCCTGGAAAAAAAAAAAAAAGACTTCTCTACAGCTTCATAGACACGCACATATTTCTTCTTATCTACTGTTAACGCCAATATAAATAAGATTAGTAAAGGAAGTGCAGCGGGCGGCCTCATTTGCACTCAGTGGGACTGCCGGCCCCATTCACACCTAGATGATCAGGCGGGCCCGTTCGCACCTAGTTGACCGGGCGGCCGCATTTTCGTAGTTGAAAAGGTGCCCGGATTTGCATGCATTTGACCAGGTCGGCCACATTTACACATAGTTGAAAAGGCGGCCGCATTAACATTTAGTGGGCCCCATTCACGCCTAATTTAGGGCGGTGGGGGTGGAGCTGGGGTGTGGGGTGGGGGTTTAGCGCGGTGTGGTTGGAGCTGGGGATGGGCAGTGGCCAGCTCCCGGAGGCCTCCCGGTGCTCCCCGTGGGCCCCTGTGCACTCCCCGGGCCGCCAATGGCAGAGGCCCGGTGGCCAGGAAGGACAAATGTCCCGAAATTGACCAGACGACACCAGGCCTCCTGTCCAGGCAGGGGGCGGAGCCTCCCCAGCCTCGCCGGCCCGCCCGATCTTTGGGGCGGGCCCTGCGGGCGGTACTCCGGTATGGTACCAGCAAGATATCAGGGGAGAGCCGATCGCTTACAGGCTCCGCCATGAGAAGTCGGCCCGGTCGTCTTTCATAGTTGAAAAGGCGGCCTCCGAGTCCTACGTCTGACAGACAGTCAGACGTGATCCACTCTGGCAGGGCCCCTCCCTACACCGAAGACTATGTCGGTTGGAAGAGAATGGCGCACGACGCCCTCCTCTTCCACCACCACCACCGACGGGAGAAAGAAAGGGGCCGGTCGGTGGACCAGGCGGCCGGGGCCATAGAGGCGGGCCTGGCCAGGGTTCTGTGCGATGGCCGGTGCCTCTCAAACTCACCCCGCTGCTGCGTTTGGCCTCGGTGGACCAGGCGGCTTTACTTGCAGCTGAGTTTGAGAGGCCTCGCAGACTAACCCCGCTGCAGCTCCAAACCCTAGGCATAGGCCAGACGGGCAACCATAGCTACAGCCTTAGGACAAGGGCAACAGGGGCAGCCTCCGCCCAAGGCCTAAGCATAGGCCGCAGTGACAACCCAGGGGCCAAGGGGACGGGACGGGACGAGGGAGTGACGGAGGGGACACGGAGGGAGCAGGGGGGAACACCGGTGTGCTGCGGGCGGGACTGCAGAGCCGGGCTGGACGGGAGAGGCGGCCTCAGGCAGGGCCGCGGGCAGGACGGGAGAGGCGGCCTCAGGCAGGGCTGCGGGCATGTGTCCAGCAGAGGGGCGCCTCAGCGGGCGCCGCCATCACTTGGTCAGCAGGGGGCGCCTTGGCAGGCACCTCGGGCGTGTGTCCAGCAGGGGGCGCCTCGGCAGGTACCTCGGGCGCCTCAATCACGTGGCCAGCAGGCGGCGCCTCGGCGGGCACCTCAGGCGTGCGGCCAGCAGGGGGCGCCACGGGCAGAGCGGAGGCAGCAGCAGGCGTGCGACCGGCAGGGGGCGCCTCGGCAGGTACCTCGGGCGCCTCAATCACGTGGCCAGCAGGGGGCGCCTCGGCGGGCACCTCAGGCGTGCGGCCAGCAGGGGGCGCCAAGGGCAGAGCGGAGGCAGCTGCAGGCGTGCGACCAGCAGGGTGCGCCTCGGCTGGCGCCGCCGTCACGCGGCCAGCAGGGGGCGCAACCGCGGCCACCTCAGGCAGCTCAGGCGCCGGCAGGACAAGCGAGACGGGCAGTTCAGGCGCCGGCAGGACAGGCGAGACGGGCAGATCAGGCATTTCAAGTGCCGGCAGGACAGGCGAGACAGGCAGTTCAGGTGCTGGCAGGACAGGCGAGACAGGCAGTTCAGGTGCCGGCAGGACAGGCGGCTGGTCTCCGTCGGGACCGACCAGGCGGGTAGGGGTGCAGTCGTCCCAGGCGGGAAGCAGAGAGCAGGCTCCTAGGTACAGCGTTGGAGCTGCTTCCGCCAGCTCTCTGCTCCGCTTCTCCCGGCTGCTAATTAAGCGCTGGCTCAGGCGGCGAAGGCACTTACGTGTCCTCTGCAGCGGGTACTGTTGTCCGGGCGGGCGCTCCTCCGTGAGGAGGTCCGCGCCCCGGGTGGCCAGCTCCAGGGCTACAGGATCCTACAGTACTTTGGGTTGGGAGCGCCAAAACACAAAGTCTTGCAGGAGACCGATCCGGTGGTGCTCGGTCTCCTGCGTTGTGCTGTTTGGGAGATCCGTCATTCTGTCAGCTTTCGCGGGGAAGGCGAGCAGGGAGGCCGGCAAAGTGCAGCCAGAACGTCGGGTAAACGGGATTTATTTGCCAAAGACGGACAAGCACGGACAACACTCTGACACTACAATGACGGATCTGGCATACATGGGGAGACGCGGACTAATACACATGGGACTAGGCAAGAGAAACAGGACACAGGTGATCACAATTAGGAATGAACGCGAGGTAATGAGGGGGCGTGGCGCACACTAGGATCGTACGGAGCGGATCGTGACACTTACAATGTGCAAAAGTACATGCAATAATATACTAGCACACTGTCAACAAAGCCTCTTAAAATCTACCCCTTATCGCAGAACGTTGCCCTAGGGCAACGAAAAGATAAACTATATTTCAGAACCTGCAAAAAAATAAAATAAATAAATAAATCCTGGAAAAAAAAAAAAAAAGACTTCTCTACAGCTTCATAGACACGCACATATTTTTTCTTATCTACTGTTAACGCCAATATAAATAAGATTAGTAAAGGAAGTGCAGCGGGCGGCCTCATTTGCACTCAGTGGGACTGCCGGCCCCATTCACACCTAGATGATCAGGCGGGCCCGTTCGCACCTAGTTGACCGGGCGGCCGCATTTTCGTAGTTGAAAAGGCGCCCGGATTTGCATGCATTTGACCAGGTCGGCCACATTTACACATAGTTGAAAAGGCGGCCGCATTAACATTTAGTGGGCCCCATTCACGCCTAATTTAGGGCGGTGGGGGTGGAGCTGGGGTGTGGGGTGGGGGTTTAGCGCGGTGTGGTTGGAGCTGGGGATGGGCAGTGGCCAGCTCCCGGAGGCCTCCCGGTGCTCCCCGTGGGCCCCTGTGCACTCCCCGGGCCGCCAATGGCAGAGGCCCGGTGGCCAGGAAGGACAAATGTCCCGAAATTGACCAGACGACACCAGGCCTCCTGTCCAGGCAGGGGGCGGAGCCTCCCCAGCCTCGCCGGCCCGCCCGATCTTTGGGGCGGGCCCTGCGGGCGGTACTCCGGTATGGTACCAGCAAGATATCAGGGGAGAGCCGATCGCTTACAGGCTCCGCCATGAGAAGTCGGCCCGGTCGTCTTTCATAGTTGAAAAGGCGGCCTCCGAGTCCTACGTCTGACAGACAGTCAGACGTGATCCACTCTGGCAGGGCCCCTCCCTACACCGAAGACTATGTCGGTTGGAAGAGAATGGCGCACGACGCCCTCCTCTTCCACCACCACCACCGACGGGAGAAAGAAAGGGGCCGGTCGGTGGACCAGGCGGCCGGGGCCATAGAGGCGGGCCTGGCCAGGGTTCTGTGCGATGGCCGGTGCCTCTCAAACTCACCCCGCTGCTGCGTTTGGCCTCGGTGGACCAGGCGGCTTTACTTGCAGCTGAGTTTGAGAGGCCTCGCAGACTAACCCCGCTGCAGCTCCAAACCCTAGGCATAGGCCAGACGGGCAACCATAGCTACAGCCTTAGGACAAGGGCAACAGGGGCAGCCTCCGCCCAAGGCCTAAGCATAGGCCGCAGTGACAACCCAGGGGCCAAGGGGACGGGACGGGACGAGGGAGTGACGGAGGGGACACGGAGGGAGCAGGGGGGAACACCGGTGTGCTGCGGGCGGGACTGCAGAGCCGGGCTGGACGGGAGAGGCGGCCTCAGGCAGGGCCGCGGGCAGGACGGGAGAGGCGGCCTCAGGCAGGGCTGCGGGCATGTGTCCAGCAGAGGGGCGCCTCAGCGGGCGCCGCCATCACTTGGTCAGCAGGGGGCGCCTTGGCAGGCACCTCGGGCGTGTGTCCAGCAGGGGGCGCCTCGGCAGGTACCTCGGGCGCCTCAATCACGTGGCCAGCAGGCGGCGCCTCGGCGGGCACCTCAGGCGTGCGGCCAGCAGGGGGCGCCACGGGCAGAGCGGAGGCAGCAGCAGGCGTGCGACCGGCAGGGGGCGCCTCGGCAGGTACCTCGGGCGCCTCAATCACGTGGCCAGCAGGGGGCGCCTCGGCGGGCACCTCAGGCGTGCGGCCAGCAGGGGGCGCCAAGGGCAGAGCGGAGGCAGCTGCAGGCGTGCGACCAGCAGGGTGCGCCTCGGCTGGCGCCGCCGTCACGCGGCCAGCAGGGGGCGCAACCGCGGCCAACTCAGGCAGCTCAGGCGCCGGCAGGACAAGCGAGACGGGCAGTTCAGGCGCCGGCAGGACAGGCGAGACGGGCAGATCAGGCATTTCAAGTGCCGGCAGGACAGGCGAGACGGGCAGATCAGGCATTTCAAGTGCCGGCAGGACAGGCGAGACAGGCAGTTCAGGTGCTGGCAGGACAGGCGAGACAGGCAGTTCAGGTGCCGGCAGGACAGGCGGCTGGTCTCCGTCGGGACCGACCAGGCGGGTAGGGGTGCAGTCGTCCCAGGCGGGAAGCAGAGAGCAGGCTCCTAGGTACAGCGTTGGAGCTGCTTCCGCCAGCTCTCTGCTCCGCTTCTCCCGGCTGCTAATTAAGCGCTGGCTCAGGCGGCGAAGGCACTTACGTGTCCTCTGCAGCGGGTACTGTTGTCCGGGCGGGCGCTCCTCCGTGAGGAGGTCCACGCCCCGGGTGGCCAGCTCCAGGGCTACAGGATCCTACAGTACTTTGGGTTGGGAGCGCCAAAACACAAAGTCTTGCAGGAGACCGATCCGGTGGTGCTCGGTCTCCTGCGTTGTGCTGTTTGGGAGATCCGTCATTCTGTCAGCTTTCGCGGGGAAGGCGAGCAGGGAGGCCGGCAAAGTGCAGCCAGAACGTCGGGTAAACGGGATTTATTTGCCAAAGACGGACAAGCACGGACAACACTCTGACACTACAATGACGGATCTGGCATACATGGGGAGACGCGGACTAATACACATGGGACTAGGCAAGAGAAACAGGACACAGGTGATCACAATTAGGAATGAACGCGAGGTAATGAGGGGGCGTGGCGCACACTAGGATCGTACGGAGCGGATCGTGACACTTACAATGTGCAAAAGTACATGCAATAATATACTAGCACACTGTCAACAAAGCCTCTTAAAATCTACCCCTTATCGCAGAACGTTGCCCTAGGGCAACGAAAAGATAAACTATATTTCAGAACCTGCAAAAAAATAAAATAAATAAATAAATCCTGGAAAAAAAAAAAAAAAGACTTCTCTACAGCTTCATAGACACGCACATATTTTTTCTTATCTACTGTTAACGCCAATATAAATAAGATTAGTAAAGGAAGTGCAGCGGGCGGCCTCATTTGCACTCAGTGGGACTGCCGGCCCCATTCACACCTAGATGATCAGGCGGGCCCGTTCGCACCTAGTTGACCGGGCGGCCGCATTTTCGTAGTTGAAAAGGCGCCCGGATTTGCATGCATTTGACCAGGTCGGCCACATTTACACATAGTTGAAAAGGCGGCCGCATTAACATTTAGTGGGCCCCATTCACGCCTAATTTAGGGCGGTGGGGGTGGAGCTGGGGTGTGGGGTGGGGGTTTAGCGCGGTGTGGTTGGAGCTGGGGATGGGCAGTGGCCAGCTCCCGGAGGCCTCCCGGTGCTCCCCGTGGGCCCCTGTGCACTCCCCGGGCCGCCAATGGCAGAGGCCCGGTGGCCAGGAAGGACAAATGTCCCGAAATTGACCAGACGACACCAGGCCTCCTGTCCAGGCAGGGGGCGGAGCCTCCCCAGCCTCGCCGGCCCGCCCGATCTTTGGGGCGGGCCCTGCGGGCGGTACTCCGGTATGGTACCAGCAAGATATCAGGGGAGAGCCGATCGCTTACAGGCTCCGCCATGAGAAGTCGGCCCGGTCGTCTTTCATAGTTGAAAAGGCGGCCTCCGAGTCCTACGTCTGACAGACAGTCAGACGTGATCCACTCTGGCAGGGCCCCTCCCTACACCGAAGACTATGTCGGTTGGAAGAGAATGGCGCACGACGCCCTCCTCTTCCACCACCACCACCACCACCACCACCACCGACGGGAGAAAGAAAGGGGCCGGTCGGTGGACCAGGCGGCCGGGGCCATAGAGGCGGGCCTGGCCAGGGTTCTGTGCGATGGCCGGTGCCTCTCAAACTCACCCCGCTGCTGCGTTTGGCCTCGGTGGACCAGGCGGCTTTACTTGCAGCTGAGTTTGAGAGGCCTCGCAGACTAACCCCGCTGCAGCTCCAAACCCTAGGCATAGGCCAGACGGGCAACCATAGCTACAGCCTTAGGACAAGGGCAACAGGGGCAGCCTCCGCCCAAGGCCTAAGCATAGGCCGCAGTGACAACCCAGGGGCCAAGGGGACGGGACGGGACGAGGGAGTGACGGAGGGGACACGGAGGGAGCAGGGGGGAACACCGGTGTGCTGCGGGCGGGACTGCAGAGCCGGGCTGGACGGGAGAGGCGGCCTCAGGCAGGGCCGCGGGCAGGACGGGAGAGGCGGCCTCAGGCAGGGCTGCGGGCATGTGTCCAGCAGAGGGGCGCCTCAGCGGGCGCCGCCATCACTTGGTCAGCAGGGGGCGCCTTGGCAGGCACCTCGGGCGTGTGTCCAGCAGGGGGCGCCTCGGCAGGTACCTCGGGCGCCTCAATCACGTGGCCAGCAGGCGGCGCCTCGGCGGGCACCTCAGGCGTGCGGCCAGCAGGGGGCGCCACGGGCAGAGCGGAGGCAGCAGCAGGCGTGCGACCGGCAGGGGGCGCCTCGGCAGGTACCTCGGGCGCCTCAATCACGTGGCCAGCAGGGGGCGCCTCGGCGGGCACCTCAGGCGTGCGGCCAGCAGGGGGCGCCAAGGGCAGAGCGGAGGCAGCTGCAGGCGTGCGACCAGCAGGGTGCGCCTCGGCTGGCGCCGCCGTCACGCGGCCAGCAGGGGGCGCAACCGCGGCCACCTCAGGCAGCTCAGGCGCCGGCAGGACAAGCGAGACGGGCAGTTCAGGCGCCGGCAGGACAGGCGAGACGGGCAGATCAGGCATTTCAAGTGCCGGCAGGACAGGCGAGACAGGCAGTTCAGGTGCTGGCAGGACAGGCGAGACAGGCAGTTCAGGTGCCGGCAGGACAGGCGGCTGGTCTCCGTCGGGACCGACCAGGCGGGTAGGGGTGCAGTCGTCCCAGGCGGGAAGCAGAGAGCAGGCTCCTAGGTACAGCGTTGGAGCTGCTTCCGCCAGCTCTCTGCTCCGCTTCTCCCGGCTGCTAATTAAGCGCTGGCTCAGGCGGCGAAGGCACTTACGTGTCCTCTGCAGCGGGTACTGTTGTCCGGGCGGGCGCTCCTCCGTGAGGAGGTCCGCGCCCCGGGTGGCCAGCTCCAGGGCTACAGGATCCTACAGTACTTTGGGTTGGGAGCGCCAAAACACAAAGTCTTGCAGGAGACCGATCCGGTGGTGCTCGGTCTCCTGCGTTGTGCTGTTTGGGAGATCCGTCATTCTGTCAGCTTTCGCGGGGAAGGCGAGCAGGGAGGCCGGCAAAGTGCAGCCAGAACGTCGGGTAAACGGGATTTATTTGCCAAAGACGGACAAGCACGGACAACACTCTGACACTACAATGACGGATCTGGCATACATGGGGAGACGCGGACTAATACACATGGGACTAGGCAAGAGAAACAGGACACAGGTGATCACAATTAGGAATGAACGCGAGGTAATGAGGGGGCGTGGCGCACACTAGGATCGTACGGAGCGGATCGTGACACTTACAATGTGCAAAAGTACATGCAATAATATACTAGCACACTGTCAACAAAGCCTCTTAAAATCTACCCCTTATCGCAGAACGTTGCCCTAGGGCAACGAAAAGATAAACTATATTTCAGAACCTGCAAAAAAATAAAATAAATAAATAAATCCTGGAAAAAAAAAAAAAAGACTTCTCTACAGCTTCATAGACACGCACATATTTCTTCTTATCTACTGTTAACGCCAATATAAATAAGATTAGTAAAGGAAGTGCAGCGGGCGGCCTCATTTGCACTCAGTGGGACTGCCGGCCCCATTCACACCTAGATGATCAGGCGGGCCCGTTCGCACCTAGTTGACCGGGCGGCCGCATTTTCGTAGTTGAAAAGGCGCCCGGATTTGCATGCATTTGACCAGGTCGGCCACATTTACACATAGTTGAAAAGGCGGCCGCATTAACATTTAGTGGGCCCCATTCACGCCTAATTTAGGGCGGTGGGGGTGGAGCTGGGGTGTGGGGTGGGGGTTTAGCGCGGTGTGGTTGGAGCTGGGGATGGGCAGTGGCCAGCTCCCGGAGGCCTCCCGGTGCTCCCCGTGGGCCCCTGTGCACTCCCCGGGCCGCCAATGGCAGAGGCCCGGTGGCCAGGAAGGACAAATGTCCCGAAATTGACCAGACGACACCAGGCCTCCTGTCCAGGCAGGGGGCGGAGCCTCCCCAGCCTCGCCGGCCCGCCAGATCTTTGGGGCGGGCCCTGCGGGCGGTACTCCGGTATGGTACCAGCAAGATATCAGGGGAGAGCCGATCGCTTACAGGCTCCGCCATGAGAAGTCGGCCCGGTCGTCTTTCATAGTTGAAAAGGCGGCCTCCGAGTCCTACGTCTGACAGACAGTCAGACGTGATCCACTCTGGCAGGGCCCCTCCCTACACCGAAGACTATGTCGGTTGGAAGAGAATGGCGCACGATGCCCTCCTCTTCCACCACCACCACCGACGGGAGAAAGAAAGGGGCCGGTCGGTGGACCAGGCGGCCGGGGCCATAGAGGCGGGCCTGGCCAGGGTTCTGTGCGATGGCCGGTGCCTCTCAAACTCACCCCGCTGCTGCGTTTGGCCTCGGTGGACCAGGCGGCTTTACTTGCAGCTGAGTTTGAGAGGCCTCGCAGACTAACCCCGCTGCAGCTCCAAACCCTAGGCATAGGCCAGACGGGCAACCATAGCTACAGCCTTAGGACAAGGGCAACAGGGGCAGCCTCCGCCCAAGGCCTAAGCATAGGCCGCAGTGACAACCCAGGGGCCAAGGGGACGGGACGGGACGAGGGAGTGACGGAGGGGACACGGAGGGAGCAGGGGGGAACACCGGTGTGCTGCGGGCGGGACTGCAGAGCCGGGCTGGACGGGAGAGGCGGCCTCAGGCAGGGCCGCGGGCAGGACGGGAGAGGCGGCCTCAGGCAGGGCTGCGGGCATGTGTCCAGCAGAGGGGCGCCTCAGCGGGCGCCGCCATCACTTGGTCAGCAGGGGGCGCCTTGGCAGGCACCTCGGGCGTGTGTCCAGCAGGGGGCGCCTCGGCAGGTACCTCGGGCGCCTCAATCACGTGGCCAGCAGGCGGCGCCTCGGCGGGCACCTCAGGCGTGCGGCCAGCAGGGGGCGCCACGGGCAGAGCGGAGGCAGCAGCAGGCGTGCGACCGGCAGGGGGCGCCTCGGCAGGTACCTCGGGCGCCTCAATCACGTGGCCAGCAGGGGGCGCCTCGGCGGGCACCTCAGGCGTGCGGCCAGCAGGGGGCGCCACGGGCAGAGCGGAGGCAGCTGCAGGCGTGCGACCAGCAGGGTGCGCCTCGGCTGGCGCCGCCGTCACGCGGCCAGCAGGGGGCGCAACCGCGGCCACCTCAGGCAGCTCAGGCGCCGGCAGGACAAGCGAGACGGGCAGTTCAGGCGCCGGCAGGACAGGCGAGACGGGCAGATCAGGCATTTCAAGTGCCGGCAGGACAGGCGAGACAGGCAGTTCAGGTGCTGGCAGGACAGGCGAGACAGGCAGTTCAGGTGCCGGCAGGACAGGCGGCTGGTCTCCGTCGGGACCGACCAGGCGGGTAGGGGTGCAGTCGTCCCAGGCGGGAAGCAGAGAGCAGGCTCCTAGGTACAGCGTTGGAGCTGCTTCCGCCAGCTCTCTGCTCCGCTTCTCCCGGCTGCTAATTAAGCGCTGGCTCAGGCGGCGAAGGCACTTACGTGTCCTCTGCAGCGGGTACTGTTGTCCGGGCGGGCGCTCCTCCGTGAGGAGGTCCGCGCCCCGGGTGGCCAGCTCCAGGGCTACAGGATCCTACAGTACTTTGGGTTGGGAGCGCCAAAACACAAAGTCTTGCAGGAGACCGATCCGGTGGTGCTCGGTCTCCTGCGTTGTGCTGTTTGGGAGATCCGTCATTCTGTCAGCTTTCGCGGGGAAGGCGAGCAGGGAGGCCGGCAAAGTGCAGCCAGAACGTCGGGTAAACGGGATTTATTTGCCAAAGACGGACAAGCACGGACAACACTCTGACACTACAATGACGGATCTGGCATACATGGGGAGACGCGGACTAATACACATGGGACTAGGCAAGAGAAACAGGACACAGGTGATCACAATTAGGAATGAACGCGAGGTAATGAGGGGGCGTGGCGCACACTAGGATCGTACGGAGCGGATCGTGACACTTACAATGTGCAAAAGTACATGCAATAATATACTAGCACACTGTCAACAAAGCCTCTTAAAATCTACCCCTTATCGCAGAACGTTGCCCTAGGGCAACGAAAAGATAAACTATATTTCAGAACCTGCAAAAAAATAAAATAAATAAATAAATCCTGGAAAAAAAAAAAAAAGACTTCTCTACAGCTTCATAGACACGCACATATTTCTTCTTATCTACTGTTAACGCCAATATAAATAAGATTAGTAAAGGAAGTGCAGCGGGCGGCCTCATTTGCACTCAGTGGGACTGCCGGCCCCATTCACACCTAGATGATCAGGCGGGCCCGTTCGCACCTAGTTGACCGGGCGGCCGCATTTTCGTAGTTGAAAAGGCGCCCGGATTTGCATGCATTTGACCAGGTCGGCCACATTTACACATAGTTGAAAAGGCGGCCGCATTAACATTTAGTGGGCCCCATTCACGCCTAATTTAGGGCGGTGGGGGTGGAGCTGGGGTGTGGGGTGGGGGTTTAGCGCGGTGTGGTTGGAGCTGGGGATGGGCAGTGGCCAGCTCCCGGAGGCCTCCCGGTGCTCCCCGTGGGCCCCTGTGCACTCCCCGGGCCGCCAATGGCAGAGGCCCGGTGGCCAGGAAGGACAAATGTCCCGAAATTGACCAGACGACACCAGGCCTCCTGTCCAGGCAGGGGGCGGAGCCTCCCCAGCCTCGCCGGCCCGCCCGATCTTTGGGGCGGGCCCTGCGGGCGGTACTCCGGTATGGTACCAGCAAGATATCAGGGGAGAGCCGATCGCTTACAGGCTCCGCCATGAGAAGTCGGCCCGGTCGTCTTTCATAGTTGAAAAGGCGGCCTCCGAGTCCTACGTCTGACAGACAGTCAGACGTGATCCACTCTGGCAGGGCCCCTCCCTACACCGAAGACTATGTCGGTTGGAAGAGAATGGCGCACGACGCCCTCCTCTTCCACCACCACCACCGACGGGAGAAAGAAAGGGGCCGGTCGGTGGACCAGGCGGCCGGGGCCATAGAGGCGGGCCTGGCCAGGGTTCTGTGCGATGGCCGGTGCCTCTCAAACTCACCCCGCTGCTGCGTTTGGCCTCGGTGGACCAGGCGGCTTTACTTGCAGCTGAGTTTGAGAGGCCTCGCAGACTAACCCCGCTGCAGCTCCAAACCCTAGGCATAGGCCAGACGGGCAACCATAGCTACAGCCTTAGGACAAGGGCAACAGGGGCAGCCTCCGCCCAAGGCCTAAGCATAGGCCGCAGTGACAACCCAGGGGCCAAGGGGACGGGACGGGACGAGGGAGTGACGGAGGGGACACGGAGGGAGCAGGGGGGAACACCGGTGTGCTGCGGGCGGGACTGCAGAGCCGGGCTGGACGGGAGAGGCGGCCTCAGGCAGGGCCGCGGGCAGGACGGGAGAGGCGGCCTCAGGCAGGGCTGCGGGCATGTGTCCAGCAGAGGGGCGCCTCAGCGGGCGCCGCCATCACTTGGTCAGCAGGGGGCGCCTTGGCAGGCACCTCGGGCGTGTGTCCAGCAGGGGGCGCCTCGGCAGGTACCTCGGGCGCCTCAATCACGTGGCCAGCAGGCGGCGCCTCGGCGGGCACCTCAGGCGTGCGGCCAGCAGGGGGCGCCACGGGCAGAGCGGAGGCAGCAGCAGGCGTGCGACCGGCAGGGGGCGCCTCGGCAGGTACCTCGGGCGCCTCAATCACGTGGCCAGCAGGGGGCGCCTCGGCGGGCACCTCAGGCGTGCGGCCAGCAGGGGGCGCCACGGGCAGAGCGGAGGCAGCTGCAGGCGTGCGACCAGCAGGGTGCGCCTCGGCTGGCGCCGCCGTCACGCGGCCAGCAGGGGGCGCAACCGCGGCCACCTCAGGCAGCTCAGGCGCCGGCAGGACAAGCGAGACGGGCAGTTCAGGCGCCGGCAGGACAGGCGAGACGGGCAGATCAGGCATTTCAAGTGCCGGCAGGACAGGCGAGACAGGCAGTTCAGGTGCTGGCAGGACAGGCGAGACAGGCAGTTCAGGTGCCGGCAGGACAGGCGGCTGGTCTCCGTCGGGACCGACCAGGCGGGTAGGGGTGCAGTCGTCCCAGGCGGGAAGCAGAGAGCAGGCTCCTAGGTACAGCGTTGGAGCTGCTTCCGCCAGCTCTCTGCTCCGCTTCTCCCGGCTGCTAATTAAGCGCTGGCTCAGGCGGCGAAGGCACTTACGTGTCCTCTGCAGCGGGTACTGTTGTCCGGGCGGGCGCTCCTCCGTGAGGAGGTCCGCGCCCCGGGTGGCCAGCTCCAGGGCTACAGGATCCTACAGTACTTTGGGTTGGGAGCGCCAAAACACAAAGTCTTGCAGGAGACCGATCCGGTGGTGCTCGGTCTCCTGCGTTGTGCTGTTTGGGAGATCCGTCATTCTGTCAGCTTTCGCGGGGAAGGCGAGCAGGGAGGCCGGCAAAGTGCAGCCAGAACGTCGGGTAAACGGGATTTATTTGCCAAAGACGGACAAGCACGGACAACACTCTGACACTACAATGACGGATCTGGCATACATGGGGAGACGCGGACTAATACACATGGGACTAGGCAAGAGAAACAGGACACAGGTGATCACAATTAGGAATGAACGCGAGGTAATGAGGGGGCGTGGCGCACACTAGGATCGTACGGAGCGGATCGTGACACTTACAATGTGCAAAAGTACATGCAATAATATACTAGCACACTGTCAACAAAGCCTCTTAAAATCTACCCCTTATCGCAGAACGTTGCCCTAGGGCAACGAAAAGATAAACTATATTTCAGAACCTGCAAAAAAATAAAATAAATAAATAAATCCTGGAAAAAAAAAAAAAAGACTTCTCTACAGCTTCATAGACACGCACATATTTCTTCTTATCTACTGTTAACGCCAATATAAATAAGATTAGTAAAGGAAGTGCAGCGGGCGGCCTCATTTGCACTCAGTGGGACTGCCGGCCCCATTCACACCTAGATGATCAGGCGGGCCCGTTCGCACCTAGTTGACCGGGCGGCCGCATTTTCGTAGTTGAAAAGGTGCCCGGATTTGCATGCATTTGACCAGGTCGGCCACATTTACACATAGTTGAAAAGGCGGCCGCATTAACATTTAGTGGGCCCCATTCACGCCTAATTTAGGGCGGTGGGGGTGGAGCTGGGGTGTGGGGTGGGGGTTTAGCGCGGTGTGGTTGGAGCTGGGGATGGGCAGTGGCCAGCTCCCGGAGGCCTCCCGGTGCTCCCCGTGGGCCCCTGTGCACTCCCCGGGCCGCCAATGGCAGAGGCCCGGTGGCCAGGAAGGACAAATGTCCCGAAATTGACCAGACGACACCAGGCCTCCTGTCCAGGCAGGGGGCGGAGCCTCCCCAGCCTCGCCGGCCCGCCCGATCTTTGGGGCGGGCCCTGCGGGCGGTACTCCGGTATGGTACCAGCAAGATATCAGGGGAGAGCCGATCGCTTACAGGCTCCGCCATGAGAAGTCGGCCCGGTCGTCTTTCATAGTTGAAAAGGCGGCCTCCGAGTCCTACGTCTGACAGACAGTCAGACGTGATCCACTCTGGCAGGGCCCCTCCCTACACCGAAGACTATGTCGGTTGGAAGAGAATGGCGCACGACGCCCTCCTCTTCCACCACCACCACCGACGGGAGAAAGAAAGGGGCCGGTCGGTGGACCAGGCGGCCGGGGCCATAGAGGCGGGCCTGGCCAGGGTTCTGTGCGATGGCCGGTGCCTCTCAAACTCACCCCGCTGCTGCGTTTGGCCTCGGTGGACCAGGCGGCTTTACTTGCAGCTGAGTTTGAGAGGCCTCGCAGACTAACCCCGCTGCAGCTCCAAACCCTAGGCATAGGCCAGACGGGCAACCATAGCTACAGCCTTAGGACAAGGGCAACAGGGGCAGCCTCCGCCCAAGGCCTAAGCATAGGCCGCAGTGACAACCCAGGGGCCAAGGGGACGGGACGGGACGAGGGAGTGACGGAGGGGACACGGAGGGAGCAGGGGGGAACACCGGTGTGCTGCGGGCGGGACTGCAGAGCCGGGCTGGACGGGAGAGGCGGCCTCAGGCAGGGCCGCGGGCAGGACGGGAGAGGCGGCCTCAGGCAGGGCTGCGGGCATGTGTCCAGCAGAGGGGCGCCTCAGCGGGCGCCGCCATCACTTGGTCAGCAGGGGGCGCCTTGGCAGGCACCTCGGGCGTGTGTCCAGCAGGGGGCGCCTTGGCAGGCACCTCGGGCGTGTGTCCAGCAGGGGGCGCCTCGGCAGGTACCTCGGGCGCCTCAATCACGTGGCCAGCAGGCGGCGCCTCGGCGGGCACCTCAGGCGTGCGGCCAGCAGGGGGCGCCACGGGCAGAGCGGAGGCAGCAGCAGGCGTGCGACCGGCAGGGGGCGCCTCGGCAGGTACCTCGGGCGCCTCAATCACGTGGCCAGCAGGGGGCGCCTCGGCGGGCACCTCAGGCGTGCGGCCAGCAGGGGGCGCCAAGGGCAGAGCGGAGGCAGCTGCAGGCGTGCGACCAGCAGGGTGCGCCTCGGCTGGCGCCGCCGTCACGCGGCCAGCAGGGGGCGCAACCGCGGCCACCTCAGGCAGCTCAGGCGCCGGCAGGACAAGCGAGGCGGGCAGTTCAGGCGCCGGCAGGACAGGCGAGACGGGCAGATCAGGCATTTCAAGTGCCGGCAGGACAGGCGAGACGGGCAGATCAGGCATTTCAAGTGCCGGCAGGACAGGCGAGACAGGCAGTTCAGGTGCTGGCAGGACAGGCGAGACAGGCAGTTCAGGTGCCGGCAGGACAGGCGGCTGGTCTCCGTCGGGACCGACCAGGCGGGTAGGGGTGCAGTCGTCCCAGGCGGGAAGCAGAGAGCAGGCTCCTAGGTACAGCGTTGGAGCTGCTTCCGCCAGCTCTCTGCTCCGCTTCTCCCGGCTGCTAATTAAGCGCTGGCTCAGGCGGCGAAGGCACTTACGTGTCCTCTGCAGCGGGTACTGTTGTCCGGGCGGGCGCTCCTCCGTGAGGAGGTCCGCGCCCCGGGTGGCCAGCTCCAGGGCTACAGGATCCTACAGTACTTTGGGTTGGGAGCGCCAAAACACAAAGTCTTGCAGGAGACCGATCCGGTGGTGCTCGGTCTCCTGCGTTGTGCTGTTTGGGAGATCCGTCATTCTGTCAGCTTTCGCGGGGAAGGCGAGCAGGGAGGCCGGCAAAGTGCAGCCAGAACGTCGGGTAAACGGGATTTATTTGCCAAAGACGGACAAGCACGGACAACACTCTGACACTACAATGACGGATCTGGCATACATGGGGAGACGCGGACTAATACACATGGGACTAGGCAAGAGAAACAGGACACAGGTGATCACAATTAGGAATGAACGCGAGGTAATGAGGGGGCGTGGCGCACACTAGGATCGTACGGAGCGGATCGTGACACTTACAATGTGCAAAAGTACATGCAATAATATACTAGCACACTGTCAACAAAGCCTCTTAAAATCTACCCCTTATCGCAGAACGTTGCCCTAGGGCAACGAAAAGATAAACTATATTTCAGAACCTGCAAAAAAATAAAATAAATAAATAAATCCTGGAAAAAAAAAAAAAGACTTCTCTACAGCTTCATAGACACGCACATATTTCTTCTTATCTACTGTTAACGCCAATATAAATAAGATTAGTAAAGGAAGTGCAGCGGGCGGCCTCATTTGCACTCAGTGGGACTGCCGGCCCCATTCACACCTAGATGATCAGGCGGGCCCGTTCGCACCTAGTTGACCGGGCGGCCGCATTTTCGTAGTTGAAAAGGCGCCCGGATTTGCATGCATTTGACCAGGTCGGCCACATTTACACATAGTTGAAAAGGCGGCCGCATTAACATTTAGTGGGCCCCATTCACGCCTAATTTAGGGCGGTGGGGGTGGAGCTGGGGTGTGGGGTGGGGGTTTAGCGCGGTGTGGTTGGAGCTGGGGATGGGCAGTGGCCAGCTCCCGGAGGCCTCCCGGTGCTCCCCGTGGGCCCCTGTGCACTCCCCGGGCCGCCAATGGCAGAGGCCCGGTGGCCAGGAAGGACAAATGTCCCGAAATTGACCAGACGACACCAGGCCTCCTGTCCAGGCAGGGGGCGGAGCCTCCCCAGCCTCGCCGGCCCGCCCGATCTTTGGGGCGGGCCCTGCGGGCGGTACTCCGGTATGGTACCAGCAAGATATCAGGGGAGAGCCGATCGCTTACAGGCTCCGCCATGAGAAGTCGGCCCGGTCGTCTTTCATAGTTGAAAAGGCGGCCTCCGAGTCCTACGTCTGACAGACAGTCAGACGTGATCCACTCTGGCAGGGCCCCTCCCTACACCGAAGACTATGTCGGTTGGAAGAGAATGGCGCACGACGCCCTCCTCTTCCACCACCACCACCGACGGGAGAAAGAAAGGGGCCGGTCGGTGGACCAGGCGGCCGGGGCCATAGAGGCGGGCCTGGCCAGGGTTCTGTGCGATGGCCGGTGCCTCTCAAACTCACCCCGCTGCTGCGTTTGGCCTCGGTGGACCAGGCGGCTTTACTTGCAGCTGAGTTTGAGAGGCCTCGCAGACTAACCCCGCTGCAGCTCCAAACCCTAGGCATAGGCCAGACGGGCAACCATAGCTACAGCCTTAGGACAAGGGCAACAGGGGCAGCCTCCGCCCAAGGCCTAAGCATAGGCCGCAGTGACAACCCAGGGGCCAAGGGGACGGGACGGGACGAGGGAGTGACGGAGGGGACACGGAGGGAGCAGGGGGGAACACCGGTGTGCTGCGGGCGGGACTGCAGAGCCGGGCTGGACGGGAGAGGCGGCCTCAGGCAGGGCCGCGGGCAGGACGGGAGAGGCGGCCTCAGGCAGGGCTGCGGGCATGTGTCCAGCAGAGGGGCGCCTCAGCGGGCGCCGCCATCACTTGGTCAGCAGGGGGCGCCTTGGCAGGCACCTCGGGCGTGTGTCCAGCAGGGGGCGCCTCGGCAGGTACCTCGGGCGCCTCAATCACGTGGCCAGCAGGCGGCGCCTCGGCGGGCACCTCAGGCGTGCGGCCAGCAGGGGGCGCCACGGGCAGAGCGGAGGCAGCAGCAGGCGTGCGACCGGCAGGGGGCGCCTCGGCAGGTACCTCGGGCGCCTCAATCACGTGGCCAGCAGGGGGCGCCTCGGCGGGCACCTCAGGCGTGCGGCCAGCAGGGGGCGCCAAGGGCAGAGCGGAGGCAGCTGCAGGCGTGCGACCAGCAGGGTGCGCCTCGGCTGGCGCCGCCGTCACGCGGCCAGCAGGGGGCGCAACCGCGGCCACCTCAGGCAGCTCAGGCGCCGGCAGGACAAGCGAGACGGGCAGTTCAGGCGCCGGCAGGACAGGCGAGACGGGCAGATCAGGCATTTCAAGTGCCGGCAGGACAGGCGAGACAGGCAGTTCAGGTGCTGGCAGGACAGGCGAGACAGGCAGTTCAGGTGCCGGCAGGACAGGCGGCTGGTCTCCGTCGGGACCGACCAGGCGGGTAGGGGTGCAGTCGTCCCAGGCGGGAAGCAGAGAGCAGGCTCCTAGGTACAGCGTTGGAGCTGCTTCCGCCAGCTCTCTGCTCCGCTTCTCCCGGCTGCTAATTAAGCGCTGGCTCAGGCGGCGAAGGCACTTACGTGTCCTCTGCAGCGGGTACTGTTGTCCGGGCGGGCGCTCCTCCGTGAGGAGGTCCGCGCCCCGGGTGGCCAGCTCCAGGGCTACAGGATCCTACAGTACTTTGGGTTGGGAGCGCCAAAACACAAAGTCTTGCAGGAGACCGATCCGGTGGTGCTCGGTCTCCTGCGTTGTGCTGTTTGGGAGATCCGTCATTCTGTCAGCTTTCGCGGGGAAGGCGAGCAGGGAGGCCGGCAAAGTGCAGCCAGAACGTCGGGTAAACGGGATTTATTTGCCAAAGACGGACAAGCACGGACAACACTCTGACACTACAATGACGGATCTGGCATACATGGGGAGACGCGGACTAATACACATGGGACTAGGCAAGAGAAACAGGACACAGGTGATCACAATTAGGAATGAACGCGAGGTAATGAGGGGGCGTGGCGCACACTAGGATCGTACGGAGCGGATCGTGACACTTACAATGTGCAAAAGTACATGCAATAATATACTAGCACACTGTCAACAAAGCCTCTTAAAATCTACCCCTTATCGCAGAACGTTGCCCTAGGGCAACGAAAAGATAAACTATATTTCAGAACCTGCAAAAAAATAAAATAAATAAATAAATCCTGGAAAAAAAAAAAAAAAGACTTCTCTACAGCTTCATAGACACGCACATATTTTTTCTTATCTACTGTTAACGCCAATATAAATAAGATTAGTAAAGGAAGTGCAGCGGGCGGCCTCATTTGCACTCAGTGGGACTGCCGGCCCCATTCACACCTAGATGATCAGGCGGGCCCGTTCGCACCTAGTTGACCGGGCGGCCGCATTTTCGTAGTTGAAAAGGCGCCCGGATTTGCATGCATTTGACCAGGTCGGCCACATTTACACATAGTTGAAAAGGCGGCCGCATTAACATTTAGTGGGCCCCATTCACGCCTAATTTAGGGCGGTGGGGGTGGAGCTGGGGTGTGGGGTGGGGGTTTAGCGCGGTGTGGTTGGAGCTGGGGATGGGCAGTGGCCAGCTCCCGGAGGCCTCCCGGTGCTCCCCGTGGGCCCCTGTGCACTCCCCGGGCCGCCAATGGCAGAGGCCCGGTGGCCAGGAAGGACAAATGTCCCGAAATTGACCAGACGACACCAGGCCTCCTGTCCAGGCAGGGGGCGGAGCCTCCCCAGCCTCGCCGGCCCGCCCGATCTTTGGGGCGGGCCCTGCGGGCGGTACTCCGGTATGGTACCAGCAAGATATCAGGGGAGAGCCGATCGCTTACAGGCTCCGCCATGAGAAGTCGGCCCGGTCGTCTTTCATAGTTGAAAAGGCGGCCTCCGAGTCCTACGTCTGACAGACAGTCAGACGTGATCCACTCTGGCAGGGCCCCTCCCTACACCGAAGACTATGTCGGTTGGAAGAGAATGGCGCACGACGCCCTCCTCTTCCACCACCACCACCGACGGGAGAAAGAAAGGGGCCGGTCGGTGGACCAGGCGGCCGGGGCCATAGAGGCGGGCCTGGCCAGGGTTCTGTGCGATGCCCGGTGCCTCTCAAACTCACCCCGCTGCTGCGTTTGGCCTCGGTGGACCAGGCGGCTTTACTTGCAGCTGAGTTTGAGAGGCCTCGCAGACTAACCCCGCTGCAGCTCCAAACCCTAGGCATAGGCCAGACGGGCAACCATAGCTACAGCCTTAGGACAAGGGCAACAGGGGCAGCCTCCGCCCAAGGCCTAAGCATAGGCCGCAGTGACAACCCAGGGGCCAAGGGGACGGGACGGGACGAGGGAGTGACGGAGGGGACACGGAGGGAGCAGGGGGGAACACCGGTGTGCTGCGGGCGGGACTGCAGAGCCGGGCTGGACGGGAGAGGCGGCCTCAGGCAGGGCCGCGGGCAGGACGGGAGAGGCGGCCTCAGGCAGGGCTGCGGGCATGTGTCCAGCAGAGGGGCGCCTCAGCGGGCGCCGCCATCACTTGGTCAGCAGGGGGCGCCTTGGCAGGCACCTCGGGCGTGTGTCCAGCAGGGGGCGCCTCGGCAGGTACCTCGGGCGCCTCAATCACGTGGCCAGCAGGCGGCGCCTCGGCGGGCACCTCAGGCGTGCGGCCAGCAGGGGGCGCCACGGGCAGAGCGGAGGCAGCAGCAGGCGTGCGACCGGCAGGGGGCGCCTCGGCAGGTACCTCAGGCGCCTCAATCACGTGGCCAGCAGGGGGCGCCTCGGCGGGCACCTCAGGCGTGCGGCCAGCAGGGGGCGCCACGGGCAGAGCGGAGGCAGCTGCAGGCGTGCGACCAGCAGGGTGCGCCTCGGCTGGCGCCGCCGTCACGCGGCCAGCAGGGGGCGCAACCGCGGCCACCTCAGGCAGCTCAGGCGCCGGCAGGACAAGCGAGACGGGCAGTTCAGGCGCCGGCAGGACAGGCGAGACGGGCAGATCAGGCATTTCAAGTGCCGGCAGGACAGGCGAGACGGGCAGATCAGGCATTTCAAGTGCCGGCAGGACAGGCGAGACAGGCAGTTCAGGTGCTGGCAGGACAGGCGAGACAGGCAGTTCAGGTGCCGGCAGGACAGGCGGCTGGTCTCCGTCGGGACCGACCAGGCGGGTAGGGGTGCAGTCGTCCCAGGCGGGAAGCAGAGAGCAGGCTCCTAGGTACAGCGTTGGAGCTGCTTCCGCCAGCTCTCTGCTCCGCTTCTCCCGGCTGCTAATTAAGCGCTGGCTCAGGCGGCGAAGGCACTTACGTGTCCTCTGCAGCGGGTACTGTTGTCCGGGCGGGCGCTCCTCCGTGAGGAGGTCCGCGCCCCGGGTGGCCAGCTCCAGGGCTACAGGATCCTACAGTACTTTGGGTTGGGAGCGCCAAAACACAAAGTCTTGCAGGAGACCGATCCGGTGGTGCTCGGTCTCCTGCGTTGTGCTGTTTGGGAGATCCGTCATTCTGTCAGCTTTCGCGGGGAAGGCGAGCAGGGAGGCCGGCAAAGTGCAGCCAGAACGTCGGGTAAACGGGATTTATTTGCCAAAGACGGACAAGCACGGACAACACTCTGACACTACAATGACGGATCTGGCATACATGGGGAGACGCGGACTAATACACATGGGACTAGGCAAGAGAAACAGGACACAGGTGATCACAATTAGGAATGAACGCGAGGTAATGAGGGGGCGTGGCGCACACTAGGATCGTACGGAGCGGATCGTGACACTTACAATGTGCAAAAGTACATGCAATAATATACTAGCACACTGTCAACAAAGCCTCTTAAAATCTACCCCTTATCGCAGAACGTTGCCCTAGGGCAACGAAAAGATAAACTATATTTCAGAACCTGCAAAAAAATAAAATAAATAAATAAATCCTGGAGAAAAAAAAAAAAGACTTCTCTACAGCTTCATAGACACGCACATATTTTTTCTTATCTACTGTTAACGCCAATATAAATAAGATTAGTAAAGGAAGTGCAGCGGGCGGCCTCATTTGCACTCAGTGGGACTGCCGGCCCCATTCACACCTAGATGATCAGGCGGGCCCGTTCGCACCTAGTTGACCGGGCGGCCGCATTTTCGTAGTTGAAAAGGCGCCCGGATTTGCATGCATTTGACCAGGTCGGCCACATTTACACATAGTTGAAAAGGCGGCCGCATTAACATTTAGTGGGCCCCATTCACGCCTAATTTAGGGCGGTGGGGGTGGAGCTGGGGTGTGGGGTGGGGGTTTAGCGCGGTGTGGTTGGAGCTGGGGATGGGCAGTGGCCAGCTCCCGGAGGCCTCCCGGTGCTCCCCGTGGGCCCCTGTGCACTCCCCGGGCCGCCAATGGCAGAGGCCCGGTGGCCAGGAAGGACAAATGTCCCGAAATTGACCAGACGACACCAGGCCTCCTGTCCAGGCAGGGGGCGGAGCCTCCCCAGCCTCGCCGGCCCGCCCGATCTTTGGGGTGGGCCCTGCGGGCGGTACTCCGGTATGGTACCAGCAAGATATCAGGGGAGAGCCGATCGCTTACAGGCTCCGCCATGAGAAGTCGGCCCGGTCGTCTTTCATAGTTGAAAAGGCGGCCTCCGAGTCCTACGTCTGACAGACAGTCAGACGTGATCCACTCTGGCAGGGCCCCTCCCTACACCGAAGACTATGTCGGTTGGAAGAGAATGGCGCACGACGCCCTCCTCTTCCACCACCACCACCACCACCGACGGGAGAAAGGGGCCGGTCGGTGGACCAGGCGGCCGGGGCCATAGAGGCGGGCCTGGCCAGGGTTCTGTGCGATGGCCGGTGCCTCTCAAACTCACCCCGCTGCTGCGTTTGGCCTCGGTGGACCAGGCGGCTTTACTTGCAGCTGAGTTTGAGAGGCCTCGCAGACTAACCCCGCTGCAGCTCCAAACCCTAGGCATAGGCCAGACGGGCAACCATAGCTACAGCCTTAGGACAAGGGCAACAGGGGCAGCCTCCGCCCAAGGCCTAAGCATAGGCCGCAGTGACAACCCAGGGGCCAAGGGGACGGGACGGGACGAGGGAGTGACGGAGGGGACACGGAGGGAGCAGGGGGGAACACCGGTGTGCTGCGGGCGGGACTGCAGAGCCGGGCTGGACGGGAGAGGCGGCCTCAGGCAGGGCCGCGGGCAGGACGGGAGAGGCGGCCTCAGGCAGGGCTGCGGGCATGTGTCCAGCAGAGGGGCGCCTCAGCGGGCGCCGCCATCACTTGGTCAGCAGGGGGCGCCTTGGCAGGCACCTCGGGCGTGTGTCCAGCAGGGGGCGCCTCGGCAGGTACCTCGGGCGCCTCAATCACGTGGCCAGCAGGCGGCGCCTCGGCGGGCACCTCAGGCGTGCGGCCAGCAGGGGGCGCCACGGGCAGAGCGGAGGCAGCAGCAGGCGTGCGACCGGCAGGGGGCGCCTCGGCAGGTACCTCGGGCGCCTCAATCACGTGGCCAGCAGGGGGCGCCTCGGCGGGCACCTCAGGCGTGCGGCCAGCAGGGGGCGCCAAGGGCAGAGCGGAGGCAGCTGCAGGCGTGCGACCAGCAGGGTGCGCCTCGGCTGGCGCCGCCGTCACGCGGCCAGCAGGGGGCGCAACCGCGGCCACCTCAGGCAGCTCAGGCGCCGGCAGGACAAGCGAGACGGGCAGTTCAGGCGCCGGCAGGACAGGCGAGACGGGCAGATCAGGCATTTCAAGTGCCGGCAGGACAGGCGAGACAGGCAGTTCAGGTGCTGGCAGGACAGGCGAGACAGGCAGTTCAGGTGCCGGCAGGACAGGCGGCTGGTCTCCGTCGGGACCGACCAGGCGGGTAGGGGTGCAGTCGTCCCAGGCGGGAAGCAGAGAGCAGGCTCCTAGGTACAGCGTTGGAGCTGCTTCCGCCAGCTCTCTGCTCCGCTTCTCCCGGCTGCTAATTAAGCGCTGGCTCAGGCGGCGAAGGCACTTACGTGTCCTCTGCAGCGGGTACTGTTGTCCGGGCGGGCGCTCCTCCGTGAGGAGGTCCGCGCCCCGGGTGGCCAGCTCCAGGGCTACAGGATCCTACAGTACTTTGGGTTGGGAGCGCCAAAACACAAAGTCTTGCAGGAGACCGATCCGGTGGTGCTCGGTCTCCTGCGTTGTGCTGTTTGGGAGATCCGTCATTCTGTCAGCTTTCGCGGGGAAGGCGAGCAGGGAGGCCGGCAAAGTGCAGCCAGAACGTCGGGTAAACGGGATTTATTTGCCAAAGACGGACAAGCACGGACAACACTCTGACACTACAATGACGGATCTGGCATACATGGGGAGACGCGGACTAATACACATGGGACTAGGCAAGAGAAACAGGACACAGGTGATCACAATTAGGAATGAACGCGAGGTAATGAGGGGGCGTGGCGCACACTAGGATCGTACGGAGCGGATCGTGACACTTACAATGTGCAAAAGTACATGCAATAATATACTAGCACACTGTCAACAAAGCCTCTTAAAATCTACCCCTTATCGCAGAACGTTGCCCTAGGGCAACGAAAAGATAAACTATATTTCAGAACCTGCAAAAAAATTAAATAAATAAATAAATCCTGGAAAAAAAAAAAAAAGACTTCTCTACAGCTTCATAGACACGCACATATTTCTTCTTATCTACTGTTAACGCCAATATAAATAAGATTAGTAAAGGAAGTGCAGCGGGCGGCCTCATTTGCACTCAGTGGGACTGCCGGCCCCATTCACACCTAGATGATCAGGCGGGCCCGTTCGCACCTAGTTGACCGGGCGGCCGCATTTTCGTAGTTGAAAAGGCGCCCGGATTTGCATGCATTTGACCAGGTCGGCCACATTTACACATAGTTGAAAAGGCGGCCGCATTAACATTTAGTGGGCCCCATTCACGCCTAATTTAGGGCGGTGGGGGTGGAGCTGGGGTGTGGGGTGGGGGTTTAGCGCGGTGTGGTTGGAGCTGGGGATGGGCAGTGGCCAGCTCCCGGAGGCCTCCCGGTGCTCCCCGTGGGCCCCTGTGCACTCCCCGGGCCGCCAATGGCAGAGGCCCGGTGGCCAGGAAGGACAAATGTCCCGAAATTGACCAGACGACACCAGGCCTCCTGTCCAGGCAGGGGGCGGAGCCTCCCCAGCCTCGCCGGCCCGCCCGATCTTTGGGGCGGGCCCTGCGGGCGGTACTCCGGTATGGTACCAGCAAGATATCAGGGGAGAGCCGATCGCTTACAGGCTCCGCCATGAGAAGTCGGCCCGGTCGTCTTTCATAGTTGAAAAGGCGGCCTCCGAGTCCTACGTCTGACAGACAGTCAGACGTGATCCACTCTGGCAGGGCCCCTCCCTACACCGAAGACTATGTCGGTTGGAAGAGAATGGCGCACGACGCCCTCCTCTTCCACCACCACCACCGACGGGAGAAAGAAAGGGGCCGGTCGGTGGACCAGGCGGCCGGGGCCATAGAGGCGGGCCTGGCCAGGGTTCTGTGCGATGGCCGGTGCCTCTCAAACTCACCCCGCTGCTGCGTTTGGCCTCGGTGGACCAGGCGGCTTTACTTGCAGCTGAGTTTGAGAGGCCTCGCAGACTAACCCCGCTGCAGCTCCAAACCCTAGGCATAGGCCAGACGGGCAACCATAGCTACAGCCTTAGGACAAGGGCAACAGGGGCAGCCTCCGCCCAAGGCCTAAGCATAGGCCGCAGTGACAACCCAGGGGCCAAGGGGACGGGACGGGACGAGGGAGTGACGGAGGGGACACGGAGGGAGCAGGGGGGAACACCGGTGTGCTGCGGGCGGGACTGCAGAGCCGGGCTGGACGGGAGAGGCGGCCTCAGGCAGGGCCGCGGGCAGGACGGGAGAGGCGGCCTCAGGCAGGGCTGCGGGCATGTGTCCAGCAGAGGGGCGCCTCAGCGGGCGCCGCCATCACTTGGTCAGCAGGGGGCGCCTTGGCAGGCACCTCGGGCGTGTGTCCAGCAGGGGGCGCCTCGGCAGGTACCTCGGGCGCCTCAATCACGTGGCCAGCAGGCGGCGCCTCGGCGGGCACCTCAGGCGTGCGGCCAGCAGGGGGCGCCACGGGCAGAGCGGAGGCAGCAGCAGGCGTGCGACCGGCAGGGGGCGCCTCGGCAGGTACCTCGGGCGCCTCAATCACGTGGCCAGCAGGGGGCGCCTCGGCGGGCACCTCAGGCGTGCGGCCAGCAGGGGGCGCCAAGGGCAGAGCGGAGGCAGCTGCAGGCGTGCGACCAGCAGGGTGCGCCTCGGCTGGCGCCGCCGTCACGCGGCCAGCAGGGGGCGCAACCGCGGCCACCTCAGGCAGCTCAGGCGCCGGCAGGACAAGCGAGACGGGCAGTTCAGGCGCCGGCAGGACAGGCGAGACGGGCAGATCAGGCATTTCAAGTGCCGGCAGGACAGGCGAGACAGGCAGTTCAGGTGCTGGCAGGACAGGCGAGACAGGCAGTTCAGGTGCCGGCAGGACAGGCGGCTGGTCTCCGTCGGGACCGACCAGGCGGGTAGGGGTGCAGTCGTCCCAGGCGGGAAGCAGAGAGCAGGCTCCTAGGTACAGCGTTGGAGCTGCTTCCGCCAGCTCTCTGCTCCGCTTCTCCCGGCTGCTAATTAAGCGCTGGCTCAGGCGGCGAAGGCACTTACGTGTCCTCTGCAGCGGGTACTGTTGTCCGGGCGGGCGCTCCTCCGTGAGGAGGTCCGCGCCCCGGGTGGCCAGCTCCAGGGCTACAGGATCCTACAGTACTTTGGGTTGGGAGCGCCAAAACACAAAGTCTTGCAGGAGACCGATCCGGTGGTGCTCGGTCTCCTGCGTTGTGCTGTTTGGGAGATCCGTCATTCTGTCAGCTTTCGCGGGGAAGGCGAGCAGGGAGGCCGGCAAAGTGCAGCCAGAACGTCGGGTAAACGGGATTTATTTGCCAAAGACGGACAAGCACGGACAACACTCTGACACTACAATGACGGATCTGGCATACATGGGGAGACGCGGACTAATACACATGGGACTAGGCAAGAGAAACAGGACACAGGTGATCACAATTAGGAATGAACGCGAGGTAATGAGGGGGCGTGGCGCACACTAGGATCGTACGGAGCGGATCGTGACACTTACAATGTGCAAAAGTACATGCAATAATATACTAGCACACTGTCAACAAAGCCTCTTAAAATCTACCCCTTATCGCAGAACGTTGCCCTAGGGCAACGAAAAGATAAACTATATTTCAGAACCTGCAAAAAAATTAAATAAATAAATAAATCCTGGAAAAAAAAAAAAAAGACTTCTCTACAGCTTCATAGACACGCACATATTTCTTCTTATCTACTGTTAACGCCAATATAAATAAGATTAGTAAAGGAAGTGCAGCGGGCGGCCTCATTTGCACTCAGTGGGACTGCCGGCCCCATTCACACCTAGATGATCAGGCGGGCCCGTTCGCACCTAGTTGACCGGGCGGCCGCATTTTCGTAGTTGAAAAGGCGCCCGGATTTGCATGCATTTGACCAGGTCGGCCACATTTACACATAGTTGAAAAGGCGGCCGCATTAACATTTAGTGGGCCCCATTCACGCCTAATTTAGGGCGGTGGGGGTGGAGCTGGGGTGTGGGGTGGGGGTTTAGCGCGGTGTGGTTGGAGCTGGGGATGGGCAGTGGCCAGCTCCCGGAGGCCTCCCGGTGCTCCCCGTGGGCCCCTGTGCACTCCCCGGGCCGCCAATGGCAGAGGCCCGGTGGCCAGGAAGGACAAATGTCCCGAAATTGACCAGACGACACCAGGCCTCCTGTCCAGGCAGGGGGCGGAGCCTCCCCAGCCTCGCCGGCCCGCCCGATCTTTGGGGCGGGCCCTGCGGGCGGTACTCCGGTATGGTACCAGCAAGATATCAGGGGAGAGCCGATCGCTTACAGGCTCCGCCATGAGAAGTCGGCCCGGTCGTCTTTCATAGTTGAAAAGGCGTCCTCCGAGTCCTACGTCTGACAGACAGTCAGACGTGATCCACTCTGGCAGGGCCCCTCCCTACACCGAAGACTATGTCGGTTGGAAGAGAATGGCGCACGACGCCCTCCTCTTCCACCACCACCACCGACGGGAGAAAGAAAGGGGCCGGTCGGTGGACCAGGCGGCCGGGGCCATAGAGGCGGGCCTGGCCAGGGTTCTGTGCGATGGCCGGTGCCTCTCAAACTCACCCCGCTGCTGCGTTTGGCCTCGGTGGACCAGGCGGCTTTACTTGCAGCTGAGTTTGAGAGGCCTCGCAGACTAACCCCGCTGCAGCTCCAAACCCTAGGCATAGGCCAGACGGGCAACCATAGCTACAGCCTTAGGACAAGGGCAACAGGGGCAGCCTCCGCCCAAGGCCTAAGCATAGGCCGCAGTGACAACCCAGGGGCCAAGGGGACGGGACGGGACGAGGGAGTGACGGAGGGGACACGGAGGGAGCAGGGGGGAACACCGGTGTGCTGCGGGCGGGACTGCAGAGCCGGGCTGGACGGGAGAGGCGGCCTCAGGCAGGGCCGCGGGCAGGACGGGAGAGGCGGCCTCAGGCAGGGCTGCGGGCATGTGTCCAGCAGAGGGGCGCCTCAGCGGGCGCCGCCATCACTTGGTCAGCAGGGGGCGCCTTGGCAGGCACCTCGGGCGTGTGTCCAGCAGGGGGCGCCTCGGCAGGTACCTCGGGCGCCTCAATCACGTGGCCAGCAGGCGGCGCCTCGGCGGGCACCTCAGGCGTGCGGCCAGCAGGGGGCGCCACGGGCAGAGCGGAGGCAGCAGCAGGCGTGCGACCGGCAGGGGGCGCCTCGGCAGGTACCTCGGGCGCCTCAATCACGTGGCCAGCAGGGGGCGCCTCGGCGGGCACCTCAGGCGTGCGGCCAGCAGGGGGCGCCAAGGGCAGAGCGGAGGCAGCTGCAGGCGTGCGACCAGCAGGGTGCGCCTCGGCTGGCGCCGCCGTCACGCGGCCAGCAGGGGGCGCAACCGCGGCCACCTCAGGCAGCTCAGGCGCCGGCAGGACAAGCGAGACGGGCAGTTCAGGCGCCGGCAGGACAGGCGAGACGGGCAGATCAGGCATTTCAAGTGCCGGCAGGACAGGCGAGACAGGCAGTTCAGGTGCTGGCAGGACAGGCGAGACAGGCAGTTCAGGTGCCGGCAGGACAGGCGGCTGGTCTCCGTCGGGACCGACCAGGCGGGTAGGGGTGCAGTCGTCCCAGGCGGGAAGCAGAGAGCAGGCTCCTAGGTACAGCGTTGGAGCTGCTTCCGCCAGCTCTCTGCTCCGCTTCTCCCGGCTGCTAATTAAGCGCTGGCTCAGGCGGCGAAGGCACTTACGTGTCCTCTGCAGCGGGTACTGTTGTCCGGGCGGGCGCTCCTCCGTGAGGAGGTCCGCGCCCCGGGTGGCCAGCTCCAGGGCTACAGGATCCTACAGTACTTTGGGTTGGGAGCGCCAAAACACAAAGTCTTGCAGGAGACCGATCCGGTGGTGCTCGGTCTCCTGCGTTGTGCTGTTTGGGAGATCCGTCATTCTGTCAGCTTTCGCGGGGAAGGCGAGCAGGGAGGCCGGCAAAGTGCAGCCAGAACGTCGGGTAAACGGGATTTATTTGCCAAAGACGGACAAGCACGGACAACACTCTGACACTACAATGACGGATCTGGCATACATGGGGAGACGCGGACTAATACACATGGGACTAGGCAAGAGAAACAGGACACAGGTGATCACAATTAGGAATGAACGCGAGGTAATGAGGGGGCGTGGCGCACACTAGGATCGTACGGAGCGGATCGTGACACTTACAATGTGCAAAAGTACATGCAATAATATACTAGCACACTGTCAACAAAGCCTCTTAAAATCTACCCCTTATCGCAGAACGTTGCCCTAGGGCAACGAAAAGATAAACTATATTTCAGAACCTGCAAAAAAATAAAATAAATAAATAAATCCTGGAAAAAAAAAAAAAAAGACTTCTCTACAGCTTCATAGACACGCACATATTTTTTCTTATCTACTGTTAACGCCAATATAAATAAGATTAGTAAAGGAAGTGCAGCGGGCGGCCTCATTTGCACTCAGTGGGACTGCCGGCCCCATTCACACCTAGATGATCAGGCGGGCCCGTTCGCACCTAGTTGACCGGGCGGCCGCATTTTCGTAGTTGAAAAGGCGCCCGGATTTGCATGCATTTGACCAGGTCGGCCACATTTACACATAGTTGAAAAGGCGGCCGCATTAACATTTAGTGGGCCCCATTCACGCCTAATTTAGGGCGGTGGGGGTGGAGCTGGGGTGTGGGGTGGGGGTTTAGCGCGGTGTGGTTGGAGCTGGGGATGGGCAGTGGCCAGCTCCCGGAGGCCTCCCGGTGCTCCCCGTGGGCCCCTGTGCACTCCCCGGGCCGCCAATGGCAGAGGCCCGGTGGCCAGGAAGGACAAATGTCCCGAAATTGACCAGACGACACCAGGCCTCCTGTCCAGGCAGGGGGCGGAGCCTCCCCAGCCTCGCCGGCCCGCCCGATCTTTGGGGCGGGCCCTGCGGGCGGTACTCCGGTATGGTACCAGCAAGATATCAGGGGAGAGCCGATCGCTTACAGGCTCCGCCATGAGAAGTCGGCCCGGTCGTCTTTCATAGTTGAAAAGGCTGCCTCCGAGTCCTACGTCTGACAGACAGTCAGACGTGATCCACTCTGGCAGGGCCCCTCCCTACACCGAAGACTATGTCGGTTGGAAGAGAATGGCGCACGACGCCCTCCTCTTCCACCACCACCACCACCACCACCACCACCACCACCGACGGGAGAAAGAAAGGGGCCGGTCGGTGGACCAGGCGGCCGGGGCCATAGAGGCGGGCCTGGCCAGGGTTCTGTGCGATGGCCGGTGCCTCTCAAACTCACCCCGCTGCTGCGTTTGGCCTCGGTGGACCAGGCGGCTTTACTTGCAGCTGAGTTTGAGAGGCCTCGCAGACTAACCCCGCTGCAGCTCCAAACCCTAGGCATAGGCCAGACGGGCAACCATAGCTACAGCCTTAGGACAAGGGCAACAGGGGCAGCCTCCGCCCAAGGCCTAAGCATAGGCCGCAGTGACAACCCAGGGGCCAAGGGGACGGGACGGGACGAGGGAGTGACGGAGGGGACACGGAGGGAGCAGGGGGGAACACCGGTGTGCTGCGGGCGGGACTGCAGAGCCGGGCTGGACGGGAGAGGCGGCCTCAGGCAGGGCCGCGGGCAGGACGGGAGAGGCGGCCTCAGGCAGGGCTGCGGGCATGTGTCCAGCAGAGGGGCGCCTCAGCGGGCGCCGCCATCACTTGGTCAGCAGGGGGCGCCTTGGCAGGCACCTCGGGCGTGTGTCCAGCAGGGGGCGCCTCGGCAGGTACCTCGGGCGCCTCAATCACGTGGCCAGCAGGCGGCGCCTCGGCGGGCACCTCAGGCGTGCGGCCAGCAGGGGGCGCCACGGGCAGAGCGGAGGCAGCAGCAGGCGTGCGACCGGCAGGGGGCGCCTCGGCAGGTACCTCGGGCGCCTCAATCACGTGGCCAGCAGGGGGCGCCTCGGCGGGCACCTCAGGCGTGCGGCCAGCAGGGGGCGCCAAGGGCAGAGCGGAGGCAGCTGCAGGCGTGCGACCAGCAGGGTGCGCCTCGGCTGGCGCCGCCGTCACGCGGCCAGCAGGGGGCGCAACCGCGGCCACCTCAGGCAGCTCAGGCGCCGGCAGGACAAGCGAGACGGGCAGTTCAGGCGCCGGCAGGACAGGCGAGACGGGCAGATCAGGCATTTCAAGTGCCGGCAGGACAGGCGAGACAGGCAGTTCAGGTGCTGGCAGGACAGGCGAGACAGGCAGTTCAGGTGCCGGCAGGACAGGCGGCTGGTCTCCGTCGGGACCGACCAGGCGGGTAGGGGTGCAGTCGTCCCAGGCGGGAAGCAGAGAGCAGGCTCCTAGGTACAGCGTTGGAGCTGCTTCCGCCAGCTCTCTGCTCCGCTTCTCCCGGCTGCTAATTAAGCGCTGGCTCAGGCGGCGAAGGCACTTACGTGTCCTCTGCAGCGGGTACTGTTGTCCGGGCGGGCGCTCCTCCGTGAGGAGGTCCGCGCCCCGGGTGGCCAGCTCCAGGGCTACAGGATCCTACAGTACTTTGGGTTGGGAGCGCCAAAACACAAAGTCTTGCAGGAGACCGATCCGGTGGTGCTCGGTCTCCTGCGTTGTGCTGTTTGGGAGATCCGTCATTCTGTCAGCTTTCGCGGGGAAGGCGAGCAGGGAGGCCGGCAAAGTGCAGCCAGAACGTCGGGTAAACGGGATTTATTTGCCAAAGACGGACAAGCACGGACAACACTCTGACACTACAATGACGGATCTGGCATACATGGGGAGACGCGGACTAATACACATGGGACTAGGCAAGAGAAACAGGACACAGGTGATCACAATTAGGAATGAACGCGAGGTAATGAGGGGGCGTGGCGCACACTAGGATCGTACGGAGCGGATCGTGACACTTACAATGTGCAAAAGTACATGCAATAATATACTAGCACACTGTCAACAAAGCCTCTTAAAATCTACCCCTTATCGCAGAACGTTGCCCTAGGGCAACGAAAAGATAAACTATATTTCAGAACCTGCAAAAAAATAAAATAAATAAATAAATCCTGGAAAAAAAAAAAAAAAGACTTCTCTACAGCTTCATAGACACGCACATATTTTTTCTTATCTACTGTTAACGCCAATATAAATAAGATTAGTAAAGGAAGTGCAGCGGGCGGCCTCATTTGCACTCAGTGGGACTGCCGGCCCCATTCACACCTAGATGATCAGGCGGGCCCGTTCGCACCTAGTTGACCGGGCGGCCGCATTTTCGTAGTTGAAAAGGCGCCCGGATTTGCATGCATTTGACCAGGTCGGCCACATTTACACATAGTTGAAAAGGCGGCCGCATTAACATTTAGTGGGCCCCATTCACGCCTAATTTAGGGCGGTGGGGGTGGAGCTGGGGTGTGGGGTGGGGGTTTAGCGCGGTGTGGTTGGAGCTGGGGATGGGCAGTGGCCAGCTCCCGGAGGCCTCCCGGTGCTCCCCGTGGGCCCCTGTGCACTCCCCGGGCCGCCAATGGCAGAGGCCCGGTGGCCAGGAAGGACAAATGTCCCGAAATTGACCAGACGACACCAGGCCTCCTGTCCAGGCAGGGGGCGGAGCCTCCCCAGCCTCGCCGGCCCGCCCGATCTTTGGGGCGGGCCCTGCGGGCGGTACTCCGGTATGGTACCAGCAAGATATCAGGGGAGAGCCGATCGCTTACAGGCTCCGCCATGAGAAGTCGGCCCGGTCGTCTTTCATAGTTGAAAAGGCTGCCTCCGAGTCCTACGTCTGACAGACAGTCAGACGTGATCCACTCTGGCAGGGCCCCTCCCTACACCGAAGACTATGTCGGTTGGAAGAGAATGGCGCACGACGCCCTCCTCTTCCACCACCACCACCACCACCACCACCACCACCACCGACGGGAGAAAGAAAGGGGCCGGTCGGTGGACCAGGCGGCCGGGGCCATAGAGGCGGGCCTGGCCAGGGTTCTGTGCGATGGCCGGTGCCTCTCAAACTCACCCCGCTGCTGCGTTTGGCCTCGGTGGACCAGGCGGCTTTACTTGCAGCTGAGTTTGAGAGGCCTCGCAGACTAACCCCGCTGCAGCTCCAAACCCTAGGCATAGGCCAGACGGGCAACCATAGCTACAGCCTTAGGACAAGGGCAACAGGGGCAGCCTCCGCCCAAGGCCTAAGCATAGGCCGCAGTGACAACCCAGGGGCCAAGGGGACGGGACGGGACGAGGGAGTGACGGAGGGGACACGGAGGGAGCAGGGGGGAACACCGGTGTGCTGCGGGCGGGACTGCAGAGCCGGGCTGGACGGGAGAGGCGGCCTCAGGCAGGGCCGCGGGCAGGACGGGAGAGGCGGCCTCAGGCAGGGCTGCGGGCATGTGTCCAGCAGAGGGGCGCCTCAGCGGGCGCCGCCATCACTTGGTCAGCAGGGGGCGCCTTGGCAGGCACCTCGGGCGTGTGTCCAGCAGGGGGCGCCTCGGCAGGTACCTCGGGCGCCTCAATCACGTGGCCAGCAGGCGGCGCCTCGGCGGGCACCTCAGGCGTGCGGCCAGCAGGGGGCGCCACGGGCAGAGCGGAGGCAGCAGCAGGCGTGCGACCGGCAGGGGGCGCCTCGGCAGGTACCTCGGGCGCCTCAATCACGTGGCCAGCAGGGGGCGCCTCGGCGGGCACCTCAGGCGTGCGGCCAGCAGGGGGCGCCAAGGGCAGAGCGGAGGCAGCTGCAGGCGTGCGACCAGCAGGGTGCGCCTCGGCTGGCGCCGCCGTCACGCGGCCAGCAGGGGGCGCAACCGCGGCCACCTCAGGCAGCTCAGGCGCCGGCAGGACAAGCGAGACGGGCAGTTCAGGCGCCGGCAGGACAGGCGAGACGGGCAGATCAGGCATTTCAAGTGCCGGCAGGACAGGCGAGACAGGCAGTTCAGGTGCTGGCAGGACAGGCGAGACAGGCAGTTCAGGTGCCGGCAGGACAGGCGGCTGGTCTCCGTCGGGACCGACCAGGCGGGTAGGGGTGCAGTCGTCCCAGGCGGGAAGCAGAGAGCAGGCTCCTAGGTACAGCGTTGGAGCTGCTTCCGCCAGCTCTCTGCTCCGCTTCTCCCGGCTGCTAATTAAGCGCTGGCTCAGGCGGCGAAGGCACTTACGTGTCCTCTGCAGCGGGTACTGTTGTCCGGGCGGGCGCTCCTCCGTGAGGAGGTCCGCGCCCCGGGTGGCCAGCTCCAGGGCTACAGGATCCTACAGTACTTTGGGTTGGGAGCGCCAAAACACAAAGTCTTGCAGGAGACCGATCCGGTGGTGCTCGGTCTCCTGCGTTGTGCTGTTTGGGAGATCCGTCATTCTGTCAGCTTTCGCGGGGAAGGCGAGCAGGGAGGCCGGCAAAGTGCAGCCAGAACGTCGGGTAAACGGGATTTATTTGCCAAAGACGGACAAGCACGGACAACACTCTGACACTACAATGACGGATCTGGCATACATGGGGAGACGCGGACTAATACACATGGGACTAGGCAAGAGAAACAGGACACAGGTGATCACAATTAGGAATGAACGCGAGGTAATGAGGGGGCGTGGCGCACACTAGGATCGTACGGAGCGGATCGTGACACTTACAATGTGCAAAAGTACATGCAATAATATACTAGCACACTGTCAACAAAGCCTCTTAAAATCTACCCCTTATCGCAGAACGTTGCCCTAGGGCAACGAAAAGATAAACTATATTTCAGAACCTGCAAAAAAATAAAATAAATAAATAAATCCTGGAAAAAAAAAAAAAAGACTTCTCTACAGCTTCATAGACACGCACATATTTCTTCTTATCTACTGTTAACGCCAATATAAATAAGATTAGTAAAGGAAGTGCAGCGGGCGGCCTCATTTGCACTCAGTGGGACTGCCGGCCCCATTCACACCTAGATGATCAGGCGGGCCCGTTCGCACCTAGTTGACCGGGCGGCCGCATTTTCGTAGTTGAAAAGGCGCCCGGATTTGCATGCATTTGACCAGGTCGGCCACATTTACACATAGTTGAAAAGGCGGCCGCATTAACATTTAGTGGGCCCCATTCACGCCTAATTTAGGGCGGTGGGGGTGGAGCTGGGGTGTGGGGTGGGGGTTTAGCGCGGTGTGGTTGGAGCTGGGGATGGGCAGTGGCCAGCTCCCGGAGGCCTCCCGGTGCTCCCCGTGGGCCCCTGTGCACTCCCCGGGCCGCCAATGGCAGAGGCCCGGTGGCCAGGAAGGACAAATGTCCCGAAATTGACCAGACGACACCAGGCCTCCTGTCCAGGCAGGGGGCGGAGCCTCCCCAGCCTCGCCGGCCCGCCCGATCTTTGGGGCGGGCCCTGCGGGCGGTACTCCGGTATGGTACCAGCAAGATATCAGGGGAGAGCCGATCGCTTACAGGCTCCGCCATGAGAAGTCGGCCCGGTCGTCTTTCATAGTTGAAAAGGCGGCCTCCGAGTCCTACGTCTGACAGACAGTCAGACGTGATCCACTCTGGCAGGGCCCCTCCCTACACCGAAGACTATGTCGGTTGGAAGAGAATGGCGCACGACGCCCTCCTCTTCCACCACCACCACCGACGGGAGAAAGAAAGGGGCCGGTCGGTGGACCAGGCGGCCGGGGCCATAGAGGCGGGCCTGGCCAGGGTTCTGTGCGATGGCCACGGGCAGAGCGGAGGCAGCAGCAGGCGTGCGACCGGCAGGGGGCGCCTCGGCAGGTACCTCGGGCGCCTCAATCACGTGGCCAGCAGGGGGCGCCTCGGCGGGCACCTCAGGCGTGCGGCCAGCAGGGGGCGCCACGGGCAGAGCGGAGGCAGCTGCAGGCGTGCGACCAGCAGGGTGCGCCTCGGCTGGCGCCGCCGTCACGCGGCCAGCAGGGGGCGCAACCGCGGCCACCTCAGGCAGCTCAGGCGCCGGCAGGACAAGCGAGACGGGCAGTTCAGGCGCCGGCAGGACAGGCGAGACGGGCAGATCAGGCATTTCCTTTGGGGCGGGCCCTGCGGGCGGTACTCCGGTATGGTACCAGCAAGATATCAGGGGAGAGCCGATCGCTTACAGGCTCCGCCATGAGAAGTCGGCCCGGTCGTCTTTCATAGTTGAAAAGGCGGCCTCCGAGTCCTACGTCTGACAGACAGTCAGACGTGATCCACTCTGGCAGGGCCCCTCCCTACACCGAAGACTATGTCGGTTGGAAGAGAATGGCGCACGACGCCCTCCTCTTCCACCACCGACGGGAGAAAGAAAGGGGCCGGTCGGTGGACCAGGCGGCCGGGGCCATAGAGGCGGGCCTGGCCAGGGTTCTGTGCGATGGCCGGTGCCTCTCAAACTCACCCCGCTGCTGCGTTTGGCCTCGGTGGACCAGGCGGCTTTACTTGCAGCTGAGTTTGAGAGGCCTCGCAGACTAACCCCGCTGCAGCTCCAAACCCTAGGCATAGGCCAGACGGGCAACCATAGCTACAGCCTTAGGACAAGGGCAACAGGGGCAGCCTCCGCCCAAGGCCTAAGCATAGGCCGCAGTGACAACCCAGGGGCCAAGGGGACGGGACGGGACGAGGGAGTGACGGAGGGGACACGGAGGGAGCAGGGGGGAACACCGGTGTGCTGCGGGCGGGACTGCAGAGCCGGGCTGGACGGGAGAGGCGGCCTCAGGCAGGGCCGCGGGCAGGACGGGAGAGGCGGCCTCAGGCAGGGCTGCGGGCATGTGTCCAGCAGAGGGGCGCCTCAGCGGGCGCCGCCATCACTTGGTCAGCAGGGGGCGCCTTGGCAGGCACCTCGGGCGTGTGTCCAGCAGGGGGCGCCTCGGCAGGTACCTCGGGCGCCTCAATCACGTGGCCAGCAGGCGGCGCCTCGGCGGGCACCTCAGGCGTGCGGCCAGCAGGGGGCGCCACGGGCAGAGCGGAGGCAGCAGCAGGCGTGCGACCGGCAGGGGGCGCCTCGGCAGGTACCTCGGGCGCCTCAATCACGTGGCCAGCAGGGGGCGCCTCGGCGGGCACCTCAGGCGTGCGGCCAGCAGGGGGCGCCACGGGCAGAGCGGAGGCAGCTGCAGGCGTGCGACCAGCAGGGTGCGCCTCGGCTGGCGCCGCCGTCACGCGGCCAGCAGGGGGCGCAACCGCGGCCACCTCAGGCAGCTCAGGCGCCGGCAGGACAAGCGAGACGGGCAGTTCAGGCGCCGGCAGGACAGGCAAGACGGGCAGATCAGGCATTTCAAGTGCCGGCAGGACAGGCGAGACGGGCAGATCAGGCATTTCAAGTGCCGGCAGGACAGGCGAGACAGGCAGTTCAGGTGCTGGCAGGACAGGCGAGACAGGCAGTTCAGGTGCCGGCAGGACAGGCGGCTGGTCTCCGTCGGGACCGACCAGGCGGGTAGGGGTGCAGTCGTCCCAGGCGGGAAGCAGAGAGCAGGCTCCTAGGTACAGCGTTGGAGCTGCTTCCGCCAGCTCTCTGCTCCGCTTCTCCCGGCTGCTAATTAAGCGCTGGCTCAGGCGGCGAAGGCACTTACGTGTCCTCTGCAGCGGGTACTGTTGTCCGGGCGGGCGCTCCTCCGTGAGGAGGTCCGCGCCCCGGGTGGCCAGCTCCAGGGCTACAGGATCCTACAGTACTTTGGGTTGGGAGCGCCAAAACACAAAGTCTTGCAGGAGACCGATCCGGTGGTGCTCGGTCTCCTGCGTTGTGCTGTTTGGGAGATCCGTCATTCTGTCAGCTTTCGCGGGGAAGGCGAGCAGGGAGGCCGGCAAAGTGCAGCCAGAACGTCGGGTAAACGGGATTTATTTGCCAAAGACGGACAAGCACGGACAACACTCTGACACTACAATGACGGATCTGGCATACATGGGGAGACGCGGACTAATACACATGGGACTAGGCAAGAGAAACAGGACACAGGTGATCACAATTAGGAATGAACGCGAGGTAATGAGGGGGCGTGGCGCACACTAGGATCGTACGGAGCGGATCGTGACACTTACAATGTGCAAAAGTACATGCAATAATATACTAGCACACTGTCAACAAAGCCTCTTAAAATCTACCCCTTATCGCAGAACGTTGCCCTAGGGCAACGAAAAGATAAACTATATTTCAGAACCTGCAAAAAAATAAAATAAATAAATAAATCCTGGAAAAAAAAAAAAAAGACTTCTCTACAGCTTCATAGACACGCACATATTTCTTCTTATCTACTGTTAACGCCAATATAAATAAGATTAGTAAAGGAAGTGCAGCGGGCGGCCTCATTTGCACTCAGTGGGACTGCCGGCCCCATTCACACCTAGATGATCAGGCGGGCCCGTTCGCACCTAGTTGACCGGGCGGCCGCATTTTCGTAGTTGAAAAGGCGCCCGGATTTGCATGCATTTGACCAGGTCGGCCACATTTACACATAGTTGAAAAGGCGGCCGCATTAACATTTAGTGGGCCCCATTCACGCCTAATTTAGGGCGGTGGGGGTGGAGCTGGGGTGTGGGGTGGGGGTTTAGCGCGGTGTGGTTGGAGCTGGGGATGGGCAGTGGCCAGCTCCCGGAGGCCTCCCGGTGCTCCCCGTGGGCCCCTGTGCACTCCCCGGGCCGCCAATGGCAGAGGCCCGGTGGCCAGGAAGGACAAATGTCCCGAAATTGACCAGACGACACCAGGCCTCCTGTCCAGGCAGGGGGCGGAGCCTCCCCAGCCTCGCCGGCCCGCCCGATCTTTGGGGCGGGCCCTGCGGGCGGTACTCCGGTATGGTACCAGCAAGATATCAGGGGAGAGCCGATCGCTTACAGGCTCCGCCATGAGAAGTCGGCCCGGTCGTCTTTCATAGTTGAAAAGGCGGCCTCCGAGTCCTACGTCTGACAGACAGTCAGACGTGATCCACTCTGGCAGGGCCCCTCCCTACACCGAAGACTATGTCGGTTGGAAGAGAATGGCGCACGACGCCCTCCTCTTCCACCACCACCACCGACGGGAGAAAGAAAGGGGCCGGTCGGTGGACCAGGCGGCCGGGGCCATAGAGGCGGGCCTGGCCAGGGTTCTGTGCGATGGCCGGTGCCTCTCAAACTCACCCCGCTGCTGCGTTTGGCCTCGGTGGACCAGGCGGCTTTACTTGCAGCTGAGTTTGAGAGGCCTCGCAGACTAACCCCGCTGCAGCTCCAAACCCTAGGCATAGGCCAGACGGGCAACCATAGCTACAGCCTTAGGACAAGGGCAACAGGGGCAGCCTCCGCCCAAGGCCTAAGCATAGGCCGCAGTGACAACCCAGGGGCCAAGGGGACGGGACGAGGGAGTGACGGAGGGGACACGGAGGGAGCAGGGGGGAACACCGGTGTGCTGCGGGCGGGACTGCAGAGCCGGGCTGGACGGGAGAGGCGGCCTCAGGCAGGGCCGCGGGCAGGACGGGAGAGGCGGCCTCAGGCAGGGCTGCGGGCATGTGTCCAGCAGAGGGGCGCCTCAGCGGGCGCCGCCATCACTTGGTCAGCAGGGGGCGCCTTGGCAGGCACCTCGGGCGTGTGTCCAGCAGGGGGCGCCTCGGCAGGTACCTCGGGCGCCTCAATCACGTGGCCAGCAGGCGGCGCCTCGGCGGGCACCTCAGGCGTGCGGCCAGCAGGGGGCGCCACGGGCAGAGCGGAGGCAGCAGCAGGCGTGCGACCGGCAGGGGGCGCCTCGGCAGGTACCTCGGGCGCCTCAATCACGTGGCCAGCAGGGGGCGCCTCGGCGGGCACCTCAGGCGTGCGGCCAGCAGGGGGCGCCACGGGCAGAGCGGAGGCAGCTGCAGGCGTGCGACCAGCAGGGTGCGCCTCGGCTGGCGCCGCCGTCACGCGGCCAGCAGGGGGCGCAACCGCGGCCACCTCAGGCAGCTCAGGCGCCGGCAGGACAAGCGAGACGGGCAGTTCAGGCGCCGGCAGGACAGGCAAGACGGGCAGATCAGGCATTTCAAGTGCCGGCAGGACAGGCGAGACGGGCAGATCAGGCATTTCAAGTGCCGGCAGGACAGGCGAGACAGGCAGTTCAGGTGCTGGCAGGACAGGCGAGACAGGCAGTTCAGGTGCCGGCAGGACAGGCGGCTGGTCTCCGTCGGGACCGACCAGGCGGGTAGGGGTGCAGTCGTCCCAGGCGGGAAGCAGAGAGCAGGCTCCTAGGTACAGCGTTGGAGCTGCTTCCGCCAGCTCTCTGCTCCGCTTCTCCCGGCTGCTAATTAAGCGCTGGCTCAGGCGGCGAAGGCACTTACGTGTCCTCTGCAGCGGGTACTGTTGTCCGGGCGGGCGCTCCTCCGTGAGGAGGTCCGCGCCCCGGGTGGCCAGCTCCAGGGCTACAGGATCCTACAGTACTTTGGGTTGGGAGCGCCAAAACACAAAGTCTTGCAGGAGACCGATCCGGTGGTGCTCGGTCTCCTGCGTTGTGCTGTTTGGGAGATCCGTCATTCTGTCAGCTTTCGCGGGGAAGGCGAGCAGGGAGGCCGGCAAAGTGCAGCCAGAACGTCGGGTAAACGGGATTTATTTGCCAAAGACGGACAAGCACGGACAACACTCTGACACTACAATGACGGATCTGGCATACATGGGGAGACGCGGACTAATACACATGGGACTAGGCAAGAGAAACAGGACACAGGTGATCACAATTAGGAATGAACGCGAGGTAATGAGGGGGCGTGGCGCACACTAGGATCGTACGGAGCGGATCGTGACACTTACAATGTGCAAAAGTACATGCAATAATATACTAGCACACTGTCAACAAAGCCTCTTAAAATCTACCCCTTATCGCAGAACGTTGCCCTAGGGCAACGAAAAGATAAACTATATTTCAGAACCTGCAAAAAAATAAAATAAATAAATAAATCCTGGAAAAAAAAAAAAAAAGACTTCTCTACAGCTTCATAGACACGCACATATTTTTTCTTATCTACTGTTAACGCCAATATAAATAAGATTAGTAAAGGAAGTGCAGCGGGCGGCCTCATTTGCACTCAGTGGGACTGCCGGCCCCATTCACACCTAGATGATCAGGCGGGCCCGTTCGCACCTAGTTGACCGGGCGGCCGCATTTTCGTAGTTGAAAAGGCGCCCGGATTTGCATGCATTTGACCAGGTCGGCCACATTTACACATAGTTGAAAAGGCGGCCGCATTAACATTTAGTGGGCCCCATTCACGCCTAATTTAGGGCGGTGGGGGTGGAGCTGGGGTGTGGGGTGGGGGTTTAGCGCGGTGTGGTTGGAGCTGGGGATGGGCAGTGGCCAGCTCCCGGAGGCCTCCCGGTGCTCCCCGTGGGCCCCTGTGCACTCCCCGGGCCGCCAATGGCAGAGGCCCGGTGGCCAGGAAGGACAAATGTCCCGAAATTGACCAGACGACACCAGGCCTCCTGTCCAGGCAGGGGGCGGAGCCTCCCCAGCCTCGCCGGCCCGCCCGATCTTTGGGGCGGGCCCTGCGGGCGGTACTCCGGTATGGTACCAGCAAGATATCAGGGGAGAGCCGATCGCTTACAGGCTCCGCCATGAGAAGTCGGCCCGGTCGTCTTTCATAGTTGAAAAGGCGGCCTCCGAGTCCTACGTCTGACAGACAGTCAGACGTGATCCACTCTGGCAGGGCCCCTCCCTACACCGAAGACTATGTCGGTTGGAAGAGAATGGCGCACGACGCCCTCCTCTTCCACCACCACCACCACCACCACCACCACCACCACCGACGGGAGAAAGAAAGGGGCCGGTCGGTGGACCAGGCGGCCGGGGCCATAGAGGCGGGCCTGGCCAGGGTTCTGTGCGATGGCCGGTGCCTCTCAAACTCACCCCGCTGCTGCGTTTGGCCTCGGTGGACCAGGCGGCTTTACTTGCAGCTGAGTTTGAGAGGCCTCGCAGACTAACCCCGCTGCAGCTCCAAACCCTAGGCATAGGCCAGACGGGCAACCATAGCTACAGCCTTAGGACAAGGGCAACAGGGGCAGCCTCCGCCCAAGGCCTAAGCATAGGCCGCAGTGACAACCTAGGGGCCAAGGGGACGGGACGGGACGAGGGAGTGACGGAGGGGACACGGAGGGAGCAGGGGGGAACACCGGTGTGCTGCGGGCGGGACTGCAGAGCCGGGCTGGACGGGAGAGGCGGCCTCAGGCAGGGCCGCGGGCAGGACGGGAGAGGCGGCCTCAGGCAGGGCTGCGGGCATGTGTCCAGCAGAGGGGCGCCTCAGCGGGCGCCGCCATCACTTGGTCAGCAGGGGGCGCCTTGGCAGGCACCTCGGGCGTGTGTCCAGCAGGGGGCGCCTCGGCAGGTACCTCGGGCGCCTCAATCACGTGGCCAGCAGGCGGCGCCTCGGCGGGCACCTCAGGCGTGCGGCCAGCAGGGGGCGCCACGGGCAGAGCGGAGGCAGCAGCAGGCGTGCGACCGGCAGGGGGCGCCTCGGCAGGTACCTCGGGCGCCTCAATCACGTGGCCAGCAGGGGGCGCCTCGGCGGGCACCTCAGGCGTGCGGCCAGCAGGGGGCGCCACGGGCAGAGCGGAGGCAGCTGCAGGCGTGCGACCAGCAGGGTGCGCCTCGGCTGGCGCCGCCGTCACGCGGCCAGCAGGGGGCGCAACCGCGGCCACCTCAGGCAGCTCAGGCGCCGGCAGGACAAGCGAGACGGGCAGTTCAGGCGCCGGCAGGACAGGCGAGACGGGCAGATCAGGCATTTCAAGTGCCGGCAGGACAGGCGAGACAGGCAGTTCAGGTGCTGGCAGGACAGGCGAGACAGGCAGTTCAGGTGCCGGCAGGACAGGCGGCTGGTCTCCGTCGGGACCGACCAGGCGGGTAGGGGTGCAGTCGTCCCAGGCGGGAAGCAGAGAGCAGGCTCCTAGGTACAGCGTTGGAGCTGCTTCCGCCAGCTCTCTGCTCCGCTTCTCCCGGCTGCTAATTAAGCGCTGGCTCAGGCGGCGAAGGCACTTACGTGTCCTCTGCAGCGGGTACTGTTGTCCGGGCGGGCGCTCCTCCGTGAGGAGGTCCGCGCCCCGGGTGGCCAGCTCCAGGGCTACAGGATCCTACAGTACTTTGGGTTGGGAGCGCCAAAACACAAAGTCTTGCAGGAGACCGATCCGGTGGTGCTCGGTCTCCTGCGTTGTGCTGTTTGGGAGATCCGTCATTCTGTCAGCTTTCGCGGGGAAGGCGAGCAGGGAGGCCGGCAAAGTGCAGCCAGAACGTCGGGTAAACGGGATTTATTTGCCAAAGACGGACAAGCACGGACAACACTCTGACACTACAATGACGGATCTGGCATACATGGGGAGACGCGGACTAATACACATGGGACTAGGCAAGAGAAACAGGACACAGGTGATCACAATTAGGAATGAACGCGAGGTAATGAGGGGGCGTGGCGCACACTAGGATCGTACGGAGCGGATCGTGACACTTACAATGTGCAAAAGTACATGCAATAATATACTAGCACACTGTCAACAAAGCCTCTTAAAATCTACCCCTTATCGCAGAACGTTGCCCTAGGGCAACGAAAAGATAAACTATATTTCAGAACCTGCAAAAAAATAAAATAAATAAATAAATCCTGGAAAAAAAAAAAAAAGACTTCTCTACAGCTTCATAGACACGCACATATTTCTTCTTATCTACTGTTAACGCCAATATAAATAAGATTAGTAAAGGAAGTGCAGCGGGCGGCCTCATTTGCACTCAGTGGGACTGCCGGCCCCATTCACACCTAGATGATCAGGCGGGCCCGTTCGCACCTAGTTGACCGGGCGGCCGCATTTTCGTAGTTGAAAAGGCGCCCGGATTTGCATGCATTTGACCAGGTCGGCCACATTTACACATAGTTGAAAAGGCGGCCGCATTAACATTTAGTGGGCCCCATTCACGCCTAATTTAGGGCGGTGGGGGTGGAGCTGGGGTGTGGGGTGGGGGTTTAGCGCGGTGTGGTTGGAGCTGGGGATGGGCAGTGGCCAGCTCCCGGAGGCCTCCCGGTGCTCCCCGTGGGCCCCTGTGCACTCCCCGGGCCGCCAATGGCAGAGGCCCGGTGGCCAGGAAGGACAAATGTCCCGAAATTGACCAGACGACACCAGGCCTCCTGTCCAGGCAGGGGGCGGAGCCTCCCCAGCCTCGCCGGCCCGCCCGATCTTTGGGGCGGGCCCTGCGGGCGGTACTCCGGTATGGTACCAGCAAGATATCAGGGGAGAGCCGATCGCTTACAGGCTCCGCCATGAGAAGTCGGCCCGGTCGTCTTTCATAGTTGAAAAGGCGTCCTCCGAGTCCTACGTCTGACAGACAGTCAGACGTGATCCACTCTGGCAGGGCCCCTCCCTACACCGAAGACTATGTCGGTTGGAAGAGAATGGCGCACGACGCCCTCCTCTTCCACCACCACCACCACCGACGGGAGAAAGAAAGGGGCCGGTCGGTGGACCAGGCGGCCGGGGCCATAGAGGCGGGCCTGGCCAGGGTTCTGTGCGATGGCCGGTGCCTCTCAAACTCACCCCGCTGCTGCGTTTGGCCTCGGTGGACCAGGCGGCTTTACTTGCAGCTGAGTTTGAGAGGCCTCGCAGACTAACCCCGCTGCAGCTCCAAACCCTAGGCATAGGCCAGACGGGCAACCATAGCTACAGCCTTAGGACAAGGGCAACAGGGGCAGCCTCCGCCCAAGGCCTAAGCATAGGCCGCAGTGACAACCCAGGGGCCAAGGGGACGGGACGGGACGAGGGAGTGACGGAGGGGACACGGAGGGAGCAGGGGGGAACACCGGTGTGCTGCGGGCGGGACTGCAGAGCCGGGCTGGACGGGAGAGGCGGCCTCAGGCAGGGCCGCGGGCAGGACGGGAGAGGCGGCCTCAGGCAGGGCTGCGGGCATGTGTCCAGCAGAGGGGCGCCTCAGCGGGCGCCGCCATCACTTGGTCAGCAGGGGGCGCCTTGGCAGGCACCTCGGGCGTGTGTCCAGCAGGGGGCGCCTCGGCAGGTACCTCGGGCGCCTCAATCACGTGGCCAGCAGGCGGCGCCTCGGCGGGCACCTCAGGCGTGCGGCCAGCAGGGGGCGCCACGGGCAGAGCGGAGGCAGCAGCAGGCGTGCGACCGGCAGGGGGCGCCTCGGCAGGTACCTCGGGCGCCTCAATCACGTGGCCAGCAGGGGGCGCCTCGGCGGGCACCTCAGGCGTGCGGCCAGCAGGGGGCGCCAAGGGCAGAGCGGAGGCAGCTGCAGGCGTGCGACCAGCAGGGTGCGCCTCGGCTGGCGCCGCCGTCACGCGGCCAGCAGGGGGCGCAACCGCGGCCACCTCAGGCAGCTCAGGCGCCGGCAGGACAAGCGAGACGGGCAGTTCAGGCGCCGGCAGGACAGGCGAGACGGGCAGATCAGGCATTTCAAGTGCCGGCAGGACAGGCGAGACAGGCAGTTCAGGTGCTGGCAGGACAGGCGAGACAGGCAGTTCAGGTGCCGGCAGGACAGGCGGCTGGTCTCCGTCGGGACCGACCAGGCGGGTAGGGGTGCAGTCGTCCCAGGCGGGAAGCAGAGAGCAGGCTCCTAGGTACAGCGTTGGAGCTGCTTCCGCCAGCTCTCTGCTCCGCTTCTCCCGGCTGCTAATTAAGCGCTGGCTCAGGCGGCGAAGGCACTTACGTGTCCTCTGCAGCGGGTACTGTTGTCCGGGCGGGCGCTCCTCCGTGAGGAGGTCCGCGCCCCGGGTGGCCAGCTCCAGGGCTACAGGATCCTACAGTACTTTGGGTTGGGAGCGCCAAAACACAAAGTCTTGCAGGAGACCGATCCGGTGGTGCTCGGTCTCCTGCGTTGTGCTGTTTGGGAGATCCGTCATTCTGTCAGCTTTCGCGGGGAAGGCGAGCAGGGAGGCCGGCAAAGTGCAGCCAGAACGTCGGGTAAACGGGATTTATTTGCCAAAGACGGACAAGCACGGACAACACTCTGACACTACAATGACGGATCTGGCATACATGGGGAGACGCGGACTAATACACATGGGACTAGGCAAGAGAAACAGGACACAGGTGATCACAATTAGGAATGAACGCGAGGTAATGAGGGGGCGTGGCGCACACTAGGATCGTACGGAGCGGATCGTGACACTTACAATGTGCAAAAGTACATGCAATAATATACTAGCACACTGTCAACAAAGCCTCTTAAAATCTACCCCTTATCGCAGAACGTTGCCCTAGGGCAACGAAAAGATAAACTATATTTCAGAACCTGCAAAAAAATAAAATAAATAAATAAATCCTGGAAAAAAAAAAAAAAGACTTCTCTACAGCTTCATAGACACGCACATATTTCTTCTTATCTACTGTTAACGCCAATATAAATAAGATTAGTAAAGGAAGTGCAGCGGGCGGCCTCATTTGCACTCAGTGGGACTGCCGGCCCCATTCACACCTAGATGATCAGGCGGGCCCGTTCGCACCTAGTTGACCGGGCGGCCGCATTTTCGTAGTTGAAAAGGCGCCCGGATTTGCATGCATTTGACCAGGTCGGCCACATTTACACATAGTTGAAAAGGCGGCCGCATTAACATTTAGTGGGCCCCATTCACGCCTAATTTAGGGCGGTGGGGGTGGAGCTGGGGTGTGGGGTGGGGGTTTAGCGCGGTGTGGTTGGAGCTGGGGATGGGCAGTGGCCAGCTCCCGGAGGCCTCCCGGTGCTCCCCGTGGGCCCCTGTGCACTCCCCGGGCCGCCAATGGCAGAGGCCCGGTGGCCAGGAAGGACAAATGTCCCGAAATTGACCAGACGACACCAGGCCTCCTGTCCAGGCAGGGGGCGGAGCCTCCCCAGCCTCGCCGGCCCGCCCGATCTTTGGGGCGGGCCCTGCGGGCGGTACTCCGGTATGGTACCAGCAAGATATCAGGGGAGAGCCGATCGCTTACAGGCTCCGCCATGAGAAGTCGGCCCGGTCGTCTTTCATAGTTGAAAAGGCGTCCTCCGAGTCCTACGTCTGACAGACAGTCAGACGTGATCCACTCTGGCAGGGCCCCTCCCTACACCGAAGACTATGTCGGTTGGAAGAGAATGGCGCACGACGCCCTCCTCTTCCACCACCACCACCGACGGGAGAAAGAAAGGGGCCGGTCGGTGGACCAGGCGGCCGGGGCCATAGAGGCGGGCCTGGCCAGGGTTCTGTGCGATGGCCGGTGCCTCTCAAACTCACCCCGCTGCTGCGTTTGGCCTCGGTGGACCAGGCGGCTTTACTTGCAGCTGAGTTTGAGAGGCCTCGCAGACTAACCCCGCTGCAGCTCCAAACCCTAGGCATAGGCCAGACGGGCAACCATAGCTACAGCCTTAGGACAAGGGCAACAGGGGCAGCCTCCGCCCAAGGCCTAAGCATAGGCCGCAGTGACAACCCAGGGGCCAAGGGGACGGGACGGGACGAGGGAGTGACGGAGGGGACACGGAGGGAGCAGGGGGGAACACCGGTGTGCTGCGGGCGGGACTGCAGAGCCGGGCTGGACGGGAGAGGCGGCCTCAGGCAGGGCCGCGGGCAGGACGGGAGAGGCGGCCTCAGGCAGGGCTGCGGGCATGTGTCCAGCAGAGGGGCGCCTCAGCGGGCGCCGCCATCACTTGGTCAGCAGGGGGCGCCTTGGCAGGCACCTCGGGCGTGTGTCCAGCAGGGGGCGCCTCGGCAGGTACCTCGGGCGCCTCAATCACGTGGCCAGCAGGCGGCGCCTCGGCGGGCACCTCAGGCGTGCGGCCAGCAGGGGGCGCCACGGGCAGAGCGGAGGCAGCAGCAGGCGTGCGACCGGCAGGGGGCGCCTCGGCAGGTACCTCGGGCGCCTCAATCACGTGGCCAGCAGGGGGCGCCTCGGCGGGCACCTCAGGCGTGCGGCCAGCAGGGGGCGCCAAGGGCAGAGCGGAGGCAGCTGCAGGCGTGCGACCAGCAGGGTGCGCCTCGGCTGGCGCCGCCGTCACGCGGCCAGCAGGGGGCGCAACCGCGGCCACCTCAGGCAGCTCAGGCGCCGGCAGGACAAGCGAGACGGGCAGTTCAGGCGCCGGCAGGACAGGCGAGACGGGCAGATCAGGCATTTCAAGTGCCGGCAGGACAGGCGAGACAGGCAGTTCAGGTGCTGGCAGGACAGGCGAGACAGGCAGTTCAGGTGCCGGCAGGACAGGCGGCTGGTCTCCGTCGGGACCGACCAGGCGGGTAGGGGTGCAGTCGTCCCAGGCGGGAAGCAGAGAGCAGGCTCCTAGGTACAGCGTTGGAGCTGCTTCCGCCAGCTCTCTGCTCCGCTTCTCCCGGCTGCTAATTAAGCGCTGGCTCAGGCGGCGAAGGCACTTACGTGTCCTCTGCAGCGGGTACTGTTGTCCGGGCGGGCGCTCCTCCGTGAGGAGGTCCGCGCCCCGGGTGGCCAGCTCCAGGGCTACAGGATCCTACAGTACTTTGGGTTGGGAGCGCCAAAACACAAAGTCTTGCAGGAGACCGATCCGGTGGTGCTCGGTCTCCTGCGTTGTGCTGTTTGGGAGATCCGTCATTCTGTCAGCTTTCGCGGGGAAGGCGAGCAGGGAGGCCGGCAAAGTGCAGCCAGAACGTCGGGTAAACGGGATTTATTTGCCAAAGACGGACAAGCACGGACAACACTCTGACACTACAATGACGGATCTGGCATACATGGGGAGACGCGGACTAATACACATGGGACTAGGCAAGAGAAACAGGACACAGGTGATCACAATTAGGAATGAACGCGAGGTAATGAGGGGGCGTGGCGCACACTAGGATCGTACGGAGCGGATCGTGACACTTACAATGTGCAAAAGTACATGCAATAATATACTAGCACACTGTCAACAAAGCCTCTTAAAATCTACCCCTTATCGCAGAACGTTGCCCTAGGGCAACGAAAAGATAAACTATATTTCAGAACCTGCAAAAAAATAAAATAAATAAATAAATCCTGGAAAAAAAAAAAAAAGACTTCTCTACAGCTTCATAGACACGCACATATTTCTTCTTATCTACTGTTAACGCCAATATAAATAAGATTAGTAAAGGAAGTGCAGCGGGCGGCCTCATTTGCACTCAGTGGGACTGCCGGCCCCATTCACACCTAGATGATCAGGCGGGCCCGTTCGCACCTAGTTGACCGGGCGGCCGCATTTTCGTAGTTGAAAAGGCGCCCGGATTTGCATGCATTTGACCAGGTCGGCCACATTTACACATAGTTGAAAAGGCGGCCGCATTAACATTTAGTGGGCCCCATTCACGCCTAATTTAGGGCGGTGGGGGTGGAGCTGGGGTGTGGGGTGGGGGTTTAGCGCGGTGTGGTTGGAGCTGGGGATGGGCAGTGGCCAGCTCCCGGAGGCCTCCCGGTGCTCCCCGTGGGCCCCTGTGCACTCCCCGGGCCGCCAATGGCAGAGGCCCGGTGGCCAGGAAGGACAAATGTCCCGAAATTGACCAGACGACACCAGGCCTCCTGTCCAGGCAGGGGGCGGAGCCTCCCCAGCCTCGCCGGCCCGCCCGATCTTTGGGGCGGGCCCTGCGGGCGGTACTCCGGTATGGTACCAGCAAGATATCAGGGGAGAGCCGATCGCTTACAGGCTCCGCCATGAGAAGTCGGCCCGGTCGTCTTTCATAGTTGAAAAGGCGGCCTCCGAGTCCTACTTCTGACAGACAGTCAGACGTGATCCACTCTGGCAGGGCCCCTCCCTACACCGAAGACTATGTCGGTTGGAAGAGAATGGCGCACGACGCCCTCCTCTTCCACCACCACCACCGACGGGAGAAAGAAAGGGGCCGGTCGGTGGACCAGGCGGCCGGGGCCATAGAGGCGGGCCTGGCCAGGGTTCTGTGCGATGGCCGGTGCCTCTCAAACTCACCCCGCTGCTGCGTTTGGCCTCGGTGGACCAGGCGGCTTTACTTGCAGCTGAGTTTGAGAGGCCTCGCAGACTAACCCCGCTGCAGCTCCAAACCCTAGGCATAGGCCAGACGGGCAACCATAGCTACAGCCTTAGGACAAGGGCAACAGGGGCAGCCTCCGCCCAAGGCCTAAGCATAGGCCGCAGTGACAACCTAGGGGCCAAGGGGACGGGACGGGACGAGGGAGTGACGGAGGGGACACGGAGGGAGCAGGGGGGAACACCGGTGTGCTGCGGGCGGGACTGCAGAGCCGGGCTGGACGGGAGAGGCGGCCTCAGGCAGGGCCGCGGGCAGGACGGGAGAGGCGGCCTCAGGCAGGGCTGCGGGCATGTGTCCAGCAGAGGGGCGCCTCAGCGGGCGCCGCCATCACTTGGTCAGCAGGGGGCGCCTTGGCAGGCACCTCGGGCGTGTGTCCAGCAGGGGGCGCCTCGGCAGGTACCTCGGGCGCCTCAATCACGTGGCCAGCAGGCGGCGCCTCGGCGGGCACCTCAGGCGTGCGGCCAGCAGGGGGCGCCACGGGCAGAGCGGAGGCAGCAGCAGGCGTGCGACCGGCAGGGGGCGCCTCGGCAGGTACCTCGGGCGCCTCAATCACGTGGCCAGCAGGGGGCGCCTCGGCGGGCACCTCAGGCGTGCGGCCAGCAGGGGGCGCCAAGGGCAGAGCGGAGGCAGCTGCAGGCGTGCGACCAGCAGGGTGCGCCTCGGCTGGCGCCGCCGTCACGCGGCCAGCAGGGGGCGCAACCGCGGCCACCTCAGGCAGCTCAGGCGCCGGCAGGACAAGCGAGACGGGCAGTTCAGGCGCCGGCAGGACAGGCGAGACGGGCAGATCAGGCATTTCAAGTGCCGGCAGGACAGGCGAGACAGGCAGTTCAGGTGCTGGCAGGACAGGCGAGACAGGCAGTTCAGGTGCCGGCAGGACAGGCGGCTGGTCTCCGTCGGGACCGACCAGGCGGGTAGGGGTGCAGTCGTCCCAGGCGGGAAGCAGAGAGCAGGCTCCTAGGTACAGCGTTGGAGCTGCTTCCGCCAGCTCTCTGCTCCGCTTCTCCCGGCTGCTAATTAAGCGCTGGCTCAGGCGGCGAAGGCACTTACGTGTCCTCTGCAGCGGGTACTGTTGTCCGGGCGGGCGCTCCTCCGTGAGGAGGTCCGCGCCCCGGGTGGCCAGCTCCAGGGCTACAGGATCCTACAGTACTTTGGGTTGGGAGCGCCAAAACACAAAGTCTTGCAGGAGACCGATCCGGTGGTGCTCGGTCTCCTGCGTTGTGCTGTTTGGGAGATCCGTCATTCTGTCAGCTTTCGCGGGGAAGGCGAGCAGGGAGGCCGGCAAAGTGCAGCCAGAACGTCGGGTAAACGGGATTTATTTGCCAAAGACGGACAAGCACGGACAACACTCTGACACTACAATGACGGATCTGGCATACATGGGGAGACGCGGACTAATACACATGGGACTAGGCAAGAGAAACAGGACACAGGTGATCACAATTAGGAATGAACGCGAGGTAATGAGGGGGCGTGGCGCACACTAGGATCGTACGGAGCGGATCGTGACACTTACAATGTGCAAAAGTACATGCAATAATATACTAGCACACTGTCAACAAAGCCTCTTAAAATCTACCCCTTATCGCAGAACGTTGCCCTAGGGCAACGAAAAGATAAACTATATTTCAGAACCTGCAAAAAAATAAAATAAATAAATAAATCCTGGAAAAAAAAAAAAAAAGACTTCTCTACAGCTTCATAGACACGCACATATTTCTTCTTATCTACTGTTAACGCCAATATAAATAAGATTAGTAAAGGAAGTGCAGCGGGCGGCCTCATTTGCACTCAGTGGGACTGCCGGCCCCATTCACACCTAGATGATCAGGCGGGCCCGTTCGCACCTAGTTGACCGGGCGGCCGCATTTTCGTAGTTGAAAAGGCGCCCGGATTTGCATGCATTTGACCAGGTCGGCCACATTTACACATAGTTGAAAAGGCGGCCGCATTAACATTTAGTGGGCCCCATTCACGCCTAATTTAGGGCGGTGGGGGTGGAGCTGGGGTGTGGGGTGGGGGTTTAGCGCGGTGTGGTTGGAGCTGGGGATGGGCAGTGGCCAGCTCCCGGAGGCCTCCCGGTGCTCCCCGTGGGCCCCTGTGCACTCCCCGGGCCGCCAATGGCAGAGGCCCGGTGGCCAGGAAGGACAAATGTCCCGAAATTGACCAGACGACACCAGGCCTCCTGTCCAGGCAGGGGGCGGAGCCTCCCCAGCCTCGCCGGCCCGCCCGATCTTTGGGGCGGGCCCTGCGGGCGGTACTCCGGTATGGTACCAGCAAGATATCAGGGGAGAGCCGATCGCTTACAGGCTCCGCCATGAGAAGTCGGCCCGGTCGTCTTTCATAGTTGAAAAGGCGGCCTCCGAGTCCTACGTCTGACAGACAGTCAGACGTGATCCACTCTGGCAGGGCCCCTCCCTACACCGAAGACTATGTCGGTTGGAAGAGAATGGCGCACGACGCCCTCCTCTTCCACCACCACCACCACCACCACCACCACCACCACCACCGACGGGAGAAAGAAAGGGGCCGGTCGGTGGACCAGGCGGCCGGGGCCATAGAGGCGGGCCTGGCCAGGGTTCTGTGCGATGGCCGGTGCCTCTCAAACTCACCCCGCTGCTGCGTTTGGCCTCGGTGGACCAGGCGGCTTTACTTGCAGCTGAGTTTGAGAGGCCTCGCAGACTAACCCCGCTGCAGCTCCAAACCCTAGGCATAGGCCAGACGGGCAACCATAGCTACAGCCTTAGGACAAGGGCAACAGGGGCAGCCTCCGCCCAAGGCCTAAGCATAGGCCGCAGTGACAACCCAGGGGCCAAGGGGACGGGACGGGACGAGGGAGTGACGGAGGGGACACGGAGGGAGCAGGGGGGAACACCGGTGTGCTGCGGGCGGGACTGCAGAGCCGGGCTGGACGGGAGAGGCGGCCTCAGGCAGGGCCGCGGGCAGGACGGGAGAGGCGGCCTCAGGCAGGGCTGCGGGCATGTGTCCAGCAGAGGGGCGCCTCAGCGGGCGCCGCCATCACTTGGTCAGCAGGGGGCGCCTTGGCAGGCACCTCGGGCGTGTGTCCAGCAGGGGGCGCCTCGGCAGGTACCTCGGGCGCCTCAATCACGTGGCCAGCAGGCGGCGCCTCGGCGGGCACCTCAGGCGTGCGGCCAGCAGGGGGCGCCACGGGCAGAGCGGAGGCAGCAGCAGGCGTGCGACCGGCAGGGGGCGCCTCGGCAGGTACCTCGGGCGCCTCAATCACGTGGCCAGCAGGGGGCGCCTCGGCGGGCACCTCAGGCGTGCGGCCAGCAGGGGGCGCCAAGGGCAGAGCGGAGGCAGCTGCAGGCGTGCGACCAGCAGGGTGCGCCTCGGCTGGCGCCGCCGTCACGCGGCCAGCAGGGGGCGCAACCGCGGCCACCTCAGGCAGCTCAGGCGCCGGCAGGACAAGCGAGACGGGCAGTTCAGGCGCCGGCAGGACAGGCGAGACGGGCAGATCAGGCATTTCAAGTGCCGGCAGGACAGGCGAGACAGGCAGTTCAGGTGCTGGCAGGACAGGCGAGACAGGCAGTTCAGGTGCCGGCAGGACAGGCGGCTGGTCTCCGTCGGGACCGACCAGGCGGGTAGGGGTGCAGTCGTCCCAGGCGGGAAGCAGAGAGCAGGCTCCTAGGTACAGCGTTGGAGCTGCTTCCGCCAGCTCTCTGCTCCGCTTCTCCCGGCTGCTAATTAAGCGCTGGCTCAGGCGGCGAAGGCACTTACGTGTCCTCTGCAGCGGGTACTGTTGTCCGGGCGGGCGCTCCTCCGTGAGGAGGTCCGCGCCCCGGGTGGCCAGCTCCAGGGCTACAGGATCCTACAGTACTTTGGGTTGGGAGCGCCAAAACACAAAGTCTTGCAGGAGACCGATCCGGTGGTGCTCGGTCTCCTGCGTTGTGCTGTTTGGGAGATCCGTCATTCTGTCAGCTTTCGCGGGGAAGGCGAGCAGGGAGGCCGGCAAAGTGCAGCCAGAACGTCGGGTAAACGGGATTTATTTGCCAAAGACGGACAAGCACGGACAACACTCTGACACTACAATGACGGATCTGGCATACATGGGGAGACGCGGACTAATACACATGGGACTAGGCAAGAGAAACAGGACACAGGTGATCACAATTAGGAATGAACGCGAGGTAATGAGGGGGCGTGGCGCACACTAGGATCGTACGGAGCGGATCGTGACACTTACAATGTGCAAAAGTACATGCAATAATATACTAGCACACTGTCAACAAAGCCTCTTAAAATCTACCCCTTATCGCAGAACGTTGCCCTAGGGCAACGAAAAGATAAACTATATTTCAGAACCTGCAAAAAAATAAAATAAATAAATAAATCCTGGAAAAAAAAAAAAAAAGACTTCTCTACAGCTTCATAGACACGCACATATTTTTTCTTATCTACTGTTAACGCCAATATAAATAAGATTAGTAAAGGAAGTGCAGCGGGCGGCCTCATTTGCACTCAGTGGGACTGCCGGCCCCATTCACACCTAGATGATCAGGCGGGCCCGTTCGCACCTAGTTGACCGGGCGGCCGCATTTTCGTAGTTGAAAAGGCGCCCGGATTTGCATGCATTTGACCAGGTCGGCCACATTTACACATAGTTGAAAAGGCGGCCGCATTAACATTTAGTGGGCCCCATTCACGCCTAATTTAGGGCGGTGGGGGTGGAGCTGGGGTGTGGGGTGGGGGTTTAGCGCGGTGTGGTTGGAGCTGGGGATGGGCAGTGGCCAGCTCCCGGAGGCCTCCCGGTGCTCCCCGTGGGCCCCTGTGCACTCCCCGGGCCGCCAATGGCAGAGGCCCGGTGGCCAGGAAGGACAAATGTCCCGAAATTGACCAGACGACACCAGGCCTCCTGTCCAGGCAGGGGGCGGAGCCTCCCCAGCCTCGCCGGCCCGCCCGATCTTTGGGGCGGGCCCTGCGGGCGGTACTCCGGTATGGTACCAGCAAGATATCAGGGGAGAGCCGATCGCTTACAGGCTCCGCCATGAGAAGTCGGCCCGGTCGTCTTTCATAGTTGAAAAGGCGGCCTCCGAGTCCTACGTCTGACAGACAGTCAGACGTGATCCACTCTGGCAGGGCCCCTCCCTACACCGAAGACTATGTCGGTTGGAAGAGAATGGCGCACGACGCCCTCCTCTTCCACCACCACCACCACCACCACCACCACCACCACCACCACCGACGGGAGAAAGAAAGGGGCCGGTCGGTGGACCAGGCGGCCGGGGCCATAGAGGCGGGCCTGGCCAGGGTTCTGTGCGATGGCCGGTGCCTCTCAAACTCACCCCGCTGCTGCGTTTGGCCTCGGTGGACCAGGCGGCTTTACTTGCAGCTGAGTTTGAGAGGCCTCGCAGACTAACCCCGCTGCAGCTCCAAACCCTAGGCATAGGCCAGACGGGCAACCATAGCTACAGCCTTAGGACAAGGGCAACAGGGGCAGCCTCCGCCCAAGGCCTAAGCATAGGCCGCAGTGACAACCCAGGGGCCAAGGGGACGGGACGGGACGAGGGAGTGACGGAGGGGACACGGAGGGAGCAGGGGGGAACACCGGTGTGCTGCGGGCGGGACTGCAGAGCCGGGCTGGACGGGAGAGGCGGCCTCAGGCAGGGCCGCGGGCAGGACGGGAGAGGCGGCCTCAGGCAGGGCTGCGGGCATGTGTCCAGCAGAGGGGCGCCTCAGCGGGCGCCGCCATCACTTGGTCAGCAGGGGGCGCCTTGGCAGGCACCTCGGGCGTGTGTCCAGCAGGGGGCGCCTCGGCAGGTACCTCGGGCGCCTCAATCACGTGGCCAGCAGGCGGCGCCTCGGCGGGCACCTCAGGCGTGCGGCCAGCAGGGGGCGCCACGGGCAGAGCGGAGGCAGCAGCAGGCGTGCGACCGGCAGGGGGCGCCTCGGCAGGTACCTCGGGCGCCTCAATCACGTGGCCAGCAGGGGGCGCCTCGGCGGGCACCTCAGGCGTGCGGCCAGCAGGGGGCGCCAAGGGCAGAGCGGAGGCAGCTGCAGGCGTGCGACCAGCAGGGTGCGCCTCGGCTGGCGCCGCCGTCACGCGGCCAGCAGGGGGCGCAACCGCGGCCACCTCAGGCAGCTCAGGCGCCGGCAGGACAAGCGAGACGGGCAGTTCAGGCGCCGGCAGGACAGGCGAGACGGGCAGATCAGGCATTTCAAGTGCCGGCAGGACAGGCGAGACAGGCAGTTCAGGTGCTGGCAGGACAGGCGAGACAGGCAGTTCAGGTGCCGGCAGGACAGGCGGCTGGTCTCCGTCGGGACCGACCAGGCGGGTAGGGGTGCAGTCGTCCCAGGCGGGAAGCAGAGAGCAGGCTCCTAGGTACAGCGTTGGAGCTGCTTCCGCCAGCTCTCTGCTCCGCTTCTCCCGGCTGCTAATTAAGCGCTGGCTCAGGCGGCGAAGGCACTTACGTGTCCTCTGCAGCGGGTACTGTTGTCCGGGCGGGCGCTCCTCCGTGAGGAGGTCCGCGCCCCGGGTGGCCAGCTCCAGGGCTACAGGATCCTACAGTACTTTGGGTTGGGAGCGCCAAAACACAAAGTCTTGCAGGAGACCGATCCGGTGGTGCTCGGTCTCCTGCGTTGTGCTGTTTGGGAGATCCGTCATTCTGTCAGCTTTCGCGGGGAAGGCGAGCAGGGAGGCCGGCAAAGTGCAGCCAGAACGTCGGGTAAACGGGATTTATTTGCCAAAGACGGACAAGCACGGACAACACTCTGACACTACAATGACGGATCTGGCATACATGGGGAGACGCGGACTAATACACATGGGACTAGGCAAGAGAAACAGGACACAGGTGATCACAATTAGGAATGAACGCGAGGTAATGAGGGGGCGTGGCGCACACTAGGATCGTACGGAGCGGATCGTGACACTTACAATGTGCAAAAGTACATGCAATAATATACTAGCACACTGTCAACAAAGCCTCTTAAAATCTACCCCTTATCGCAGAACGTTGCCCTAGGGCAACGAAAAGATAAACTATATTTCAGAACCTGCAAAAAAATAAAATAAATAAATAAATCCTGGAAAAAAAAAAAAAAAGACTTCTCTACAGCTTCATAGACACGCACATATTTTTTCTTATCTACTGTTAACGCCAATATAAATAAGATTAGTAAAGGAAGTGCAGCGGGCGGCCTCATTTGCACTCAGTGGGACTGCCGGCCCCATTCACACCTAGATGATCAGGCGGGCCCGTTCGCACCTAGTTGACCGGGCGGCCGCATTTTCGTAGTTGAAAAGGCGCCCGGATTTGCATGCATTTGACCAGGTCGGCCACATTTACACATAGTTGAAAAGGCGGCCGCATTAACATTTAGTGGGCCCCATTCACGCCTAATTTAGGGCGGTGGGGGTGGAGCTGGGGTGTGGGGTGGGGGTTTAGCGCGGTGTGGTTGGAGCTGGGGATGGGCAGTGGCCAGCTCCCGGAGGCCTCCCGGTGCTCCCCGTGGGCCCCTGTGCACTCCCCGGGCCGCCAATGGCAGAGGCCCGGTGGCCAGGAAGGACAAATGTCCCGAAATTGACCAGACGACACCAGGCCTCCTGTCCAGGCAGGGGGCGGAGCCTCCCCAGCCTCGCCGGCCCGCCCGATCTTTGGGGCGGGCCCTGCGGGCGGTACTTCGGTATGGTACCAGCAAGATATCAGGGGAGAGCCGATCGCTTACAGGCTCCGCCATGAGAAGTCGGCCCGGTCGTCTTTCATAGTTGAAAAGGCGGCCTCCGAGTCCTACGTCTGACAGACAGTCAGACGTGATCCACTCTGGCAGGGCCCCTCCCTACACCGAAGACTATGTCGGTTGGAAGAGAATGGCGCACGACGCCCTCCTCTTCCACCACCACCACCACCACCACCGACGGGAGAAAGAAAGGGGCCGGTCGGTGGACCAGGCGGCCGGGGCCATAGAGGCGGGCCTGGCCAGGGTTCTGTGCGATGGCCGGTGCCTCTCAAACTCACCCCGCTGCTGCGTTTGGCCTCGGTGGACCAGGCGGCTTTACTTGCAGCTGAGTTTGAGAGGCCTCGCAGACTAACCCCGCTGCAGCTCCAAACCCTAGGCATAGGCCAGACGGGCAACCATAGCTACAGCCTTAGGACAAGGGCAACAGGGGCAGCCTCCGCCCAAGGCCTAAGCATAGGCCGCAGTGACAACCCAGGGGCCAAGGGGACGGGACGGGACGAGGGAGTGACGGAGGGGACACGGAGGGAGCAGGGGGGAACACCGGTGTGCTGCGGGCGGGACTGCAGAGCCGGGCTGGACGGGAGAGGCGGCCTCAGGCAGGGCCGCGGGCAGGACGGGAGAGGCGGCCTCAGGCAGGGCTGCGGGCATGTGTCCAGCAGAGGGGCGCCTCAGCGGGCGCCGCCATCACTTGGTCAGCAGGGGGCGCCTTGGCAGGCACCTCGGGCGTGTGTCCAGCAGGGGGCGCCTCGGCAGGTACCTCGGGCGCCTCAATCACGTGGCCAGCAGGCGGCGCCTCGGCGGGCACCTCAGGCGTGCGGCCAGCAGGGGGCGCCACGGGCAGAGCGGAGGCAGCAGCAGGCGTGCGACCGGCAGGGGGCGCCTCGGCAGGTACCTCGGGCGCCTCAATCACGTGGCCAGCAGGGGGCGCCTCGGCGGGCACCTCAGGCGTGCGGCCAGCAGGGGGCGCCACGGGCAGAGCGGAGGCAGCTGCAGGCGTGCGACCAGCAGGGTGCGCCTCGGCTGGCGCCGCCGTCACGCGGCCAGCAGGGGGCGCAACCGCGGCCACCTCAGGCAGCTCAGGCGCCGGCAGGACAAGCGAGACGGGCAGTTCAGGCGCCGGCAGGACAGGCGAGACGGGCAGATCAGGCATTTCAAGTGCCGGCAGGACAGGCGAGACAGGCAGTTCAGGTGCTGGCAGGACAGGCGAGACAGGCAGTTCAGGTGCCGGCAGGACAGGCGGCTGGTCTCCGTCGGGACCGACCAGGCGGGTAGGGGTGCAGTCGTCCCAGGCGGGAAGCAGAGAGCAGGCTCCTAGGTACAGCGTTGGAGCTGCTTCCGCCAGCTCTCTGCTCCGCTTCTCCCGGCTGCTAATTAAGCGCTGGCTCAGGCGGCGAAGGCACTTACGTGTCCTCTGCAGCGGGTACTGTTGTCCGGGCGGGCGCTCCTCCGTGAGGAGGTCCGCGCCCCGGGTGGCCAGCTCCAGGGCTACAGGATCCTACAGTACTTTGGGTTGGGAGCGCCAAAACACAAAGTCTTGCAGGAGACCGATCCGGTGGTGCTCGGTCTCCTGCGTTGTGCTGTTTGGGAGATCCGTCATTCTGTCAGCTTTCGCGGGGAAGGCGAGCAGGGAGGCCGGCAAAGTGCAGCCAGAACGTCGGGTAAACGGGATTTATTTGCCAAAGACGGACAAGCACGGACAACACTCTGACACTACAATGACGGATCTGGCATACATGGGGAGACGCGGACTAATACACATGGGACTAGGCAAGAGAAACAGGACACAGGTGATCACAATTAGGAATGAACGCGAGGTAATGAGGGGGCGTGGCGCACACTAGGATCGTACGGAGCGGATCGTGACACTTACAATGTGCAAAAGTACATGCAATAATATACTAGCACACTGTCAACAAAGCCTCTTAAAATCTACCCCTTATCGCAGAACGTTGCCCTAGGGCAACGAAAAGATAAACTATATTTCAGAACCTGCAAAAAAATAAAATAAATAAATAAATCCTGGAAAAAAAAAAAAAAAGACTTCTCTACAGCTTCATAGACACGCACATATTTTTTCTTATCTACTGTTAACGCCAATATAAATAAGATTAGTAAAGGAAGTGCAGCGGGCGGCCTCATTTGCACTCAGTGGGACTGCCGGCCCCATTCACACCTAGATGATCAGGCGGGCCCGTTCGCACCTAGTTGACCGGGCGGCCGCATTTTCGTAGTTGAAAAGGCGCCCGGATTTGCATGCATTTGACCAGGTCGGCCACATTTACACATAGTTGAAAAGGCGGCCGCATTAACATTTAGTGGGCCCCATTCACGCCTAATTTAGGGCGGTGGGGGTGGAGCTGGGGTGTGGGGTGGGGGTTTAGCGCGGTGTGGTTGGAGCTGGGGATGGGCAGTGGCCAGCTCCCGGAGGCCTCCCGGTGCTCCCCGTGGGCCCCTGTGCACTCCCCGGGCCGCCAATGGCAGAGGCCCGGTGGCCAGGAAGGACAAATGTCCCGAAATTGACCAGACGACACCAGGCCTCCTGTCCAGGCAGGGGGCGGAGCCTCCCCAGCCTCGCCGGCCCGCCCGATCTTTGGGGCGGGCCCTGCGGGCGGTACTCCGGTATGGTACCAGCAAGATATCAGGGGAGAGCCGATCGCTTACAGGCTCCGCCATGAGAAGTCGGCCCGGTCGTCTTTCATAGTTGAAAAGGCTGCCTCCGAGTCCTACGTCTGACAGACAGTCAGACGTGATCCACTCTGGCAGGGCCCCTCCCTACACCGAAGACTATGTCGGTTGGAAGAGAATGGCGCACGACGCCCTCCTCTTCCACCACCACCACCACCACCACCACCACCGACGGGAGAAAGAAAGGGGCCGGTCGGTGGACCAGGCGGCCGGGGCCATAGAGGCGGGCCTGGCCAGGGTTCTGTGCGATGGCCGGTGCCTCTCAAACTCACCCCGCTGCTGCGTTTGGCCTCGGTGGACCAGGCGGCTTTACTTGCAGCTGAGTTTGAGAGGCCTCGCAGACTAACCCCGCTGCAGCTCCAAACCCTAGGCATAGGCCAGACGGGCAACCATAGCTACAGCCTTAGGACAAGGGCAACAGGGGCAGCCTCCGCCCAAGGCCTAAGCATAGGCCGCAGTGACAACCCAGGGGCCAAGGGGACGGGACGGGACGAGGGAGTGACGGAGGGGACACGGAGGGAGCAGGGGGGAACACCGGTGTGCTGCGGGCGGGACTGCAGAGCCGGGCTGGACGGGAGAGGCGGCCTCAGGCAGGGCCGCGGGCAGGACGGGAGAGGCGGCCTCAGGCAGGGCTGCGGGCATGTGTCCAGCAGAGGGGCGCCTCAGCGGGCGCCGCCATCACTTGGTCAGCAGGGGGCGCCTTGGCAGGCACCTCGGGCGTGTGTCCAGCAGGGGGCGCCTCGGCAGGTACCTCGGGCGCCTCAATCACGTGGCCAGCAGGCGGCGCCTCGGCGGGCACCTCAGGCGTGCGGCCAGCAGGGGGCGCCACGGGCAGAGCGGAGGCAGCAGCAGGCGTGCGACCGGCAGGGGGCGCCTCGGCAGGTACCTCGGGCGCCTCAATCACGTGGCCAGCAGGGGGCGCCTCGGCGGGCACCTCAGGCGTGCGGCCAGCAGGGGGCGCCAAGGGCAGAGCGGAGGCAGCTGCAGGCGTGCGACCAGCAGGGTGCGCCTCGGCTGGCGCCGCCGTCACGCGGCCAGCAGGGGGCGCAACCGCGGCCACCTCAGGCAGCTCAGGCGCCGGCAGGACAAGCGAGACGGGCAGTTCAGGCGCCGGCAGGACAGGCGAGACGGGCAGATCAGGCATTTCAAGTGCCGGCAGGACAGGCGAGACAGGCAGTTCAGGTGCTGGCAGGACAGGCGAGACAGGCAGTTCAGGTGCCGGCAGGACAGGCGGCTGGTCTCCGTCGGGACCGACCAGGCGGGTAGGGGTGCAGTCGTCCCAGGCGGGAAGCAGAGAGCAGGCTCCTAGGTACAGCGTTGGAGCTGCTTCCGCCAGCTCTCTGCTCCGCTTCTCCCGGCTGCTAATTAAGCGCTGGCTCAGGCGGCGAAGGCACTTACGTGTCCTCTGCAGCGGGTACTGTTGTCCGGGCGGGCGCTCCTCCGTGAGGAGGTCCGCGCCCCGGGTGGCCAGCTCCAGGGCTACAGGATCCTACAGTACTTTGGGTTGGGAGCGCCAAAACACAAAGTCTTGCAGGAGACCGATCCGGTGGTGCTCGGTCTCCTGCGTTGTGCTGTTTGGGAGATCCGTCATTCTGTCAGCTTTCGCGGGGAAGGCGAGCAGGGAGGCCGGCAAAGTGCAGCCAGAACGTCGGGTAAACGGGATTTATTTGCCAAAGACGGACAAGCACGGACAACACTCTGACACTACAATGACGGATCTGGCATACATGGGGAGACGCGGACTAATACACATGGGACTAGGCAAGAGAAACAGGACACAGGTGATCACAATTAGGAATGAACGCGAGGTAATGAGGGGGCGTGGCGCACACTAGGATCGTACGGAGCGGATCGTGACACTTACAATGTGCAAAAGTACATGCAATAATATACTAGCACACTGTCAACAAAGCCTCTTAAAATCTACCCCTTATCGCAGAACGTTGCCCTAGGGCAACGAAAAGATAAACTATATTTCAGAACCTGCAAAAAAATAAAATAAATAAATAAATCCTGGAAAAAAAAAAAAAAGACTTCTCTACAGCTTCATAGACACGCACATATTTCTTCTTATCTACTGTTAACGCCAATATAAATAAGATTAGTAAAGGAAGTGCAGCGGGCGGCCTCATTTGCACTCAGTGGGACTGCCGGCCCCATTCACACCTAGATGATCAGGCGGGCCCGTTCGCACCTAGTTGACCGGGCGGCCGCATTTTCGTAGTTGAAAAGGCGCCCGGATTTGCATGCATTTGACCAGGTCGGCCACATTTACACATAGTTGAAAAGGCGGCCGCATTAACATTTAGTGGGCCCCATTCACGCCTAATTTAGGGCGGTGGGGGTGGAGCTGGGGTGTGGGGTGGGGGTTTAGCGCGGTGTGGTTGGAGCTGGGGATGGGCAGTGGCCAGCTCCCGGAGGCCTCCCGGTGCTCCCCGTGGGCCCCTGTGCACTCCCCGGGCCGCCAATGGCAGAGGCCCGGTGGCCAGGAAGGACAAATGTCCCGAAATTGACCAGACGACACCAGGCCTCCTGTCCAGGCAGGGGGCGGAGCCTCCCCAGCCTCGCCGGCCCGCCCGATCTTTGGGGCGGGCCCTGCGGGCGGTACTCCGGTATGGTACCAGCAAGATATCAGGGGAGAGCCGATCGCTTACAGGCTCCGCCATGAGAAGTCGGCCCGGTCGTCTTTCATAGTTGAAAAGGCGGCCTCCGAGTCCTACGTCTGACAGACAGTCAGACGTGATCCACTCTGGCAGGGCCCCTCCCTACACCGAAGACTATGTCGGTTGGAAGAGAATGGCGCACGACGCCCTCCTCTTCCACCACCACCACCGACGGGAGAAAGAAAGGGGCCGGTCGGTGGACCAGGCGGCCGGGGCCATAGAGGCGGGCCTGGCCAGGGTTCTGTGCGATGGCCGGTGCCTCTCAAACTCACCCCGCTGCTGCGTTTGGCCTCGGTGGACCAGGCGGCTTTACTTGCAGCTGAGTTTGAGAGGCCTCGCAGACTAACCCCGCTGCAGCTCCAAACCCTAGGCATAGGCCAGACGGGCAACCATAGCTACAGCCTTAGGACAAGGGCAACAGGGGCAGCCTCCGCCCAAGGCCTAAGCATAGGCCGCAGTGACAACCCAGGGGCCAAGGGGACGGGACGAGGGAGTGACGGAGGGGACACGGAGGGAGCAGGGGGGAACACCGGTGTGCTGCGGGCGGGACTGCAGAGCCGGGCTGGACGGGAGAGGCGGCCTCAGGCAGGGCCGCGGGCAGGACGGGAGAGGCGGCCTCAGGCAGGGCTGCGGGCATGTGTCCAGCAGAGGGGCGCCTCAGCGGGCGCCGCCATCACTTGGTCAGCAGGGGGCGCCTTGGCAGGCACCTCGGGCGTGTGTCCAGCAGGGGGCGCCTCGGCAGGTACCTCGGGCGCCTCAATCACGTGGCCAGCAGGCGGCGCCTCGGCGGGCACCTCAGGCGTGCGGCCAGCAGGGGGCGCCACGGGCAGAGCGGAGGCAGCAGCAGGCGTGCGACCGGCAGGGGGCGCCTCGGCAGGTACCTCGGGCGCCTCAATCACGTGGCCAGCAGGGGGCGCCTCGGCGGGCACCTCAGGCGTGCGGCCAGCAGGGGGCGCCACGGGCAGAGCGGAGGCAGCTGCAGGCGTGCGACCAGCAGGGTGCGCCTCGGCTGGCGCCGCCGTCACGCGGCCAGCAGGGGGCGCAACCGCGGCCACCTCAGGCAGCTCAGGCGCCGGCAGGACAAGCGAGACGGGCAGTTCAGGCGCCGGCAGGACAGGCAAGACGGGCAGATCAGGCATTTCAAGTGCCGGCAGGACAGGCGAGACGGGCAGATCAGGCATTTCAAGTGCCGGCAGGACAGGCGAGACAGGCAGTTCAGGTGCTGGCAGGACAGGCGAGACAGGCAGTTCAGGTGCCGGCAGGACAGGCGGCTGGTCTCCGTCGGGACCGACCAGGCGGGTAGGGGTGCAGTCGTCCCAGGCGGGAAGCAGAGAGCAGGCTCCTAGGTACAGCGTTGGAGCTGCTTCCGCCAGCTCTCTGCTCCGCTTCTCCCGGCTGCTAATTAAGCGCTGGCTCAGGCGGCGAAGGCACTTACGTGTCCTCTGCAGCGGGTACTGTTGTCCGGGCGGGCGCTCCTCCGTGAGGAGGTCCGCGCCCCGGGTGGCCAGCTCCAGGGCTACAGGATCCTACAGTACTTTGGGTTGGGAGCGCCAAAACACAAAGTCTTGCAGGAGACCGATCCGGTGGTGCTCGGTCTCCTGCGTTGTGCTGTTTGGGAGATCCGTCATTCTGTCAGCTTTCGCGGGGAAGGCGAGCAGGGAGGCCGGCAAAGTGCAGCCAGAACGTCGGGTAAACGGGATTTATTTGCCAAAGACGGACAAGCACGGACAACACTCTGACACTACAATGACGGATCTGGCATACATGGGGAGACGCGGACTAATACACATGGGACTAGGCAAGAGAAACAGGACACAGGTGATCACAATTAGGAATGAACGCGAGGTAATGAGGGGGCGTGGCGCACACTAGGATCGTACGGAGCGGATCGTGACACTTACAATGTGCAAAAGTACATGCAATAATATACTAGCACACTGTCAACAAAGCCTCTTAAAATCTACCCCTTATCGCAGAACGTTGCCCTAGGGCAACGAAAAGATAAACTATATTTCAGAACCTGCAAAAAAATAAAATAAATAAATAAATCCTGGAAAAAAAAAAAAAAAGACTTCTCTACAGCTTCATAGACACGCACATATTTTTTCTTATCTACTGTTAACGCCAATATAAATAAGATTAGTAAAGGAAGTGCAGCGGGCGGCCTCATTTGCACTCAGTGGGACTGCCGGCCCCATTCACACCTAGATGATCAGGCGGGCCCGTTCGCACCTAGTTGACCGGGCGGCCGCATTTTCGTAGTTGAAAAGGCGCCCGGATTTGCATGCATTTGACCAGGTCGGCCACATTTACACATAGTTGAAAAGGCGGCCGCATTAACATTTAGTGGGCCCCATTCACGCCTAATTTAGGGCGGTGGGGGTGGAGCTGGGGTGTGGGGTGGGGGTTTAGCGCGGTGTGGTTGGAGCTGGGGATGGGCAGTGGCCAGCTCCCGGAGGCCTCCCGGTGCTCCCCGTGGGCCCCTGTGCACTCCCCGGGCCGCCAATGGCAGAGGCCCGGTGGCCAGGAAGGACAAATGTCCCGAAATTGACCAGACGACACCAGGCCTCCTGTCCAGGCAGGGGGCGGAGCCTCCCCAGCCTCGCCGGCCCGCCCGATCTTTGGGGCGGGCCCTGCGGGCGGTACTCCGGTATGGTACCAGCAAGATATCAGGGGAGAGCCGATCGCTTACAGGCTCCGCCATGAGAAGTCGGCCCGGTCGTCTTTCATAGTTGAAAAGGCTGCCTCCGAGTCCTACGTCTGACAGACAGTCAGACGTGATCCACTCTGGCAGGGCCCCTCCCTACACCGAAGACTATGTCGGTTGGAAGAGAATGGCGCACGACGCCCTCCTCTTCCACCACCACCACCACCACCACCACCACCACCACCGACGGGAGAAAGAAAGGGGCCGGTCGGTGGACCAGGCGGCCGGGGCCATAGAGGCGGGCCTGGCCAGGGTTCTGTGCGATGGCCGGTGCCTCTCAAACTCACCCCGCTGCTGCGTTTGGCCTCGGTGGACCAGGCGGCTTTACTTGCAGCTGAGTTTGAGAGGCCTCGCAGACTAACCCCGCTGCAGCTCCAAACCCTAGGCATAGGCCAGACGGGCAACCATAGCTACAGCCTTAGGACAAGGGCAACAGGGGCAGCCTCCGCCCAAGGCCTAAGCATAGGCCGCAGTGACAACCCAGGGGCCAAGGGGACGGGACGGGACGAGGGAGTGACGGAGGGGACACGGAGGGAGCAGGGGGGAACACCGGTGTGCTGCGGGCGGGACTGCAGAGCCGGGCTGGACGGGAGAGGCGGCCTCAGGCAGGGCCGCGGGCAGGACGGGAGAGGCGGCCTCAGGCAGGGCTGCGGGCATGTGTCCAGCAGAGGGGCGCCTCAGCGGGCGCCGCCATCACTTGGTCAGCAGGGGGCGCCTTGGCAGGCACCTCGGGCGTGTGTCCAGCAGGGGGCGCCTCGGCAGGTACCTCGGGCGCCTCAATCACGTGGCCAGCAGGCGGCGCCTCGGCGGGCACCTCAGGCGTGCGGCCAGCAGGGGGCGCCACGGGCAGAGCGGAGGCAGCAGCAGGCGTGCGACCGGCAGGGGGCGCCTCGGCAGGTACCTCGGGCGCCTCAATCACGTGGCCAGCAGGGGGCGCCTCGGCGGGCACCTCAGGCGTGCGGCCAGCAGGGGGCGCCAAGGGCAGAGCGGAGGCAGCTGCAGGCGTGCGACCAGCAGGGTGCGCCTCGGCTGGCGCCGCCGTCACGCGGCCAGCAGGGGGCGCAACCGCGGCCACCTCAGGCAGCTCAGGCGCCGGCAGGACAAGCGAGACGGGCAGTTCAGGCGCCGGCAGGACAGGCGAGACGGGCAGATCAGGCATTTCAAGTGCCGGCAGGACAGGCGAGACAGGCAGTTCAGGTGCTGGCAGGACAGGCGAGACAGGCAGTTCAGGTGCCGGCAGGACAGGCGGCTGGTCTCCGTCGGGACCGACCAGGCGGGTAGGGGTGCAGTCGTCCCAGGCGGGAAGCAGAGAGCAGGCTCCTAGGTACAGCGTTGGAGCTGCTTCCGCCAGCTCTCTGCTCCGCTTCTCCCGGCTGCTAATTAAGCGCTGGCTCAGGCGGCGAAGGCACTTACGTGTCCTCTGCAGCGGGTACTGTTGTCCGGGCGGGCGCTCCTCCGTGAGGAGGTCCGCGCCCCGGGTGGCCAGCTCCAGGGCTACAGGATCCTACAGTACTTTGGGTTGGGAGCGCCAAAACACAAAGTCTTGCAGGAGACCGATCCGGTGGTGCTCGGTCTCCTGCGTTGTGCTGTTTGGGAGATCCGTCATTCTGTCAGCTTTCGCGGGGAAGGCGAGCAGGGAGGCCGGCAAAGTGCAGCCAGAACGTCGGGTAAACGGGATTTATTTGCCAAAGACGGACAAGCACGGACAACACTCTGACACTACAATGACGGATCTGGCATACATGGGGAGACGCGGACTAATACACATGGGACTAGGCAAGAGAAACAGGACACAGGTGATCACAATTAGGAATGAACGCGAGGTAATGAGGGGGCGTGGCGCACACTAGGATCGTACGGAGCGGATCGTGACACTTACAATGTGCAAAAGTACATGCAATAATATACTAGCACACTGTCAACAAAGCCTCTTAAAATCTACCCCTTATCGCAGAACGTTGCCCTAGGGCAACGAAAAGATAAACTATATTTCAGAACCTGCAAAAAAATAAAATAAATAAATAAATCCTGGAAAAAAAAAAAAAAAGACTTCTCTACAGCTTCATAGACACGCACATATTTTTTCTTATCTACTGTTAACGCCAATATAAATAAGATTAGTAAAGGAAGTGCAGCGGGCGGCCTCATTTGCACTCAGTGGGACTGCCGGCCCCATTCACACCTAGATGATCAGGCGGGCCCGTTCGCACCTAGTTGACCGGGCGGCCGCATTTTCGTAGTTGAAAAGGCGCCCGGATTTGCATGCATTTGACCAGGTCGGCCACATTTACACATAGTTGAAAAGGCGGCCGCATTAACATTTAGTGGGCCCCATTCACGCCTAATTTAGGGCGGTGGGGGTGGAGCTGGGGTGTGGGGTGGGGGTTTAGCGCGGTGTGGTTGGAGCTGGGGATGGGCAGTGGCCAGCTCCCGGAGGCCTCCCGGTGCTCCCCGTGGGCCCCTGTGCACTCCCCGGGCCGCCAATGGCAGAGGCCCGGTGGCCAGGAAGGACAAATGTCCCGAAATTGACCAGACGACACCAGGCCTCCTGTCCAGGCAGGGGGCGGAGCCTCCCCAGCCTCGCCGGCCCGCCCGATCTTTGGGGCGGGCCCTGCGGGCGGTACTCCGGTATGGTACCAGCAAGATATCAGGGGAGAGCCGATCGCTTACAGGCTCCGCCATGAGAAGTCGGCCCGGTCGTCTTTCATAGTTGAAAAGGCGGCCTCCGAGTCCTACGTCTGACAGACAGTCAGACGTGATCCACTCTGGCAGGGCCCCTCCCTACACCGAAGACTATGTCGGTTGGAAGAGAATGGCGCACGACGCCCTCCTCTTCCACCACCACCACCACCACCACCACCACCACCACCGACGGGAGAAAGAAAGGGGCCGGTCGGTGGACCAGGCGGCCGGGGCCATAGAGGCGGGCCTGGCCAGGGTTCTGTGCGATGGCCGGTGCCTCTCAAACTCACCCCGCTGCTGCGTTTGGCCTCGGTGGACCAGGCGGCTTTACTTGCAGCTGAGTTTGAGAGGCCTCGCAGACTAACCCCGCTGCAGCTCCAAACCCTAGGCATAGGCCAGACGGGCAACCATAGCTACAGCCTTAGGACAAGGGCAACAGGGGCAGCCTCCGCCCAAGGCCTAAGCATAGGCCGCAGTGACAACCTAGGGGCCAAGGGGACGGGACGGGACGAGGGAGTGACGGAGGGGACACGGAGGGAGCAGGGGGGAACACCGGTGTGCTGCGGGCGGGACTGCAGAGCCGGGCTGGACGGGAGAGGCGGCCTCAGGCAGGGCCGCGGGCAGGACGGGAGAGGCGGCCTCAGGCAGGGCTGCGGGCATGTGTCCAGCAGAGGGGCGCCTCAGCGGGCGCCGCCATCACTTGGTCAGCAGGGGGCGCCTTGGCAGGCACCTCGGGCGTGTGTCCAGCAGGGGGCGCCTCGGCAGGTACCTCGGGCGCCTCAATCACGTGGCCAGCAGGCGGCGCCTCGGCGGGCACCTCAGGCGTGCGGCCAGCAGGGGGCGCCACGGGCAGAGCGGAGGCAGCAGCAGGCGTGCGACCGGCAGGGGGCGCCTCGGCAGGTACCTCGGGCGCCTCAATCACGTGGCCAGCAGGGGGCGCCTCGGCGGGCACCTCAGGCGTGCGGCCAGCAGGGGGCGCCACGGGCAGAGCGGAGGCAGCTGCAGGCGTGCGACCAGCAGGGTGCGCCTCGGCTGGCGCCGCCGTCACGCGGCCAGCAGGGGGCGCAACCGCGGCCACCTCAGGCAGCTCAGGCGCCGGCAGGACAAGCGAGACGGGCAGTTCAGGCGCCGGCAGGACAGGCGAGACGGGCAGATCAGGCATTTCAAGTGCCGGCAGGACAGGCGAGACAGGCAGTTCAGGTGCTGGCAGGACAGGCGAGACAGGCAGTTCAGGTGCCGGCAGGACAGGCGGCTGGTCTCCGTCGGGACCGACCAGGCGGGTAGGGGTGCAGTCGTCCCAGGCGGGAAGCAGAGAGCAGGCTCCTAGGTACAGCGTTGGAGCTGCTTCCGCCAGCTCTCTGCTCCGCTTCTCCCGGCTGCTAATTAAGCGCTGGCTCAGGCGGCGAAGGCACTTACGTGTCCTCTGCAGCGGGTACTGTTGTCCGGGCGGGCGCTCCTCCGTGAGGAGGTCCGCGCCCCGGGTGGCCAGCTCCAGGGCTACAGGATCCTACAGTACTTTGGGTTGGGAGCGCCAAAACACAAAGTCTTGCAGGAGACCGATCCGGTGGTGCTCGGTCTCCTGCGTTGTGCTGTTTGGGAGATCCGTCATTCTGTCAGCTTTCGCGGGGAAGGCGAGCAGGGAGGCCGGCAAAGTGCAGCCAGAACGTCGGGTAAACGGGATTTATTTGCCAAAGACGGACAAGCACGGACAACACTCTGACACTACAATGACGGATCTGGCATACATGGGGAGACGCGGACTAATACACATGGGACTAGGCAAGAGAAACAGGACACAGGTGATCACAATTAGGAATGAACGCGAGGTAATGAGGGGGCGTGGCGCACACTAGGATCGTACGGAGCGGATCGTGACACTTACAATGTGCAAAAGTACATGCAATAATATACTAGCACACTGTCAACAAAGCCTCTTAAAATCTACCCCTTATCGCAGAACGTTGCCCTAGGGCAACGAAAAGATAAACTATATTTCAGAACCTGCAAAAAAATAAAATAAATAAATAAATCCTGGAAAAAAAAAAAAAAGACTTCTCTACAGCTTCATAGACACGCACATATTTCTTCTTATCTACTGTTAACGCCAATATAAATAAGATTAGTAAAGGAAGTGCAGCGGGCGGCCTCATTTGCACTCAGTGGGACTGCCGGCCCCATTCACACCTAGATGATCAGGCGGGCCCGTTCGCACCTAGTTGACCGGGCGGCCGCATTTTCGTAGTTGAAAAGGCGCCCGGATTTGCATGCATTTGACCAGGTCGGCCACATTTACACATAGTTGAAAAGGCGGCCGCATTAACATTTAGTGGGCCCCATTCACGCCTAATTTAGGGCGGTGGGGGTGGAGCTGGGGTGTGGGGTGGGGGTTTAGCGCGGTGTGGTTGGAGCTGGGGATGGGCAGTGGCCAGCTCCCGGAGGCCTCCCGGTGCTCCCCGTGGGCCCCTGTGCACTCCCCGGGCCGCCAATGGCAGAGGCCCGGTGGCCAGGAAGGACAAATGTCCCGAAATTGACCAGACGACACCAGGCCTCCTGTCCAGGCAGGGGGCGGAGCCTCCCCAGCCTCGCCGGCCCGCCCGATCTTTGGGGCGGGCCCTGCGGGCGGTACTCCGGTATGGTACCAGCAAGATATCAGGGGAGAGCCGATCGCTTACAGGCTCCGCCATGAGAAGTCGGCCCGGTCGTCTTTCATAGTTGAAAAGGCGTCCTCCGAGTCCTACGTCTGACAGACAGTCAGACGTGATCCACTCTGGCAGGGCCCCTCCCTACACCGAAGACTATGTCGGTTGGAAGAGAATGGCGCACGACGCCCTCCTCTTCCACCACCACCACCGACGGGAGAAAGAAAGGGGCCGGTCGGTGGACCAGGCGGCCGGGGCCATAGAGGCGGGCCTGGCCAGGGTTCTGTGCGATGGCCGGTGCCTCTCAAACTCACCCCGCTGCTGCGTTTGGCCTCGGTGGACCAGGCGGCTTTACTTGCAGCTGAGTTTGAGAGGCCTCGCAGACTAACCCCGCTGCAGCTCCAAACCCTAGGCATAGGCCAGACGGGCAACCATAGCTACAGCCTTAGGACAAGGGCAACAGGGGCAGCCTCCGCCCAAGGCCTAAGCATAGGCCGCAGTGACAACCCAGGGGCCAAGGGGACGGGACGGGACGAGGGAGTGACGGAGGGGACACGGAGGGAGCAGGGGGGAACACCGGTGTGCTGCGGGCGGGACTGCAGAGCCGGGCTGGACGGGAGAGGCGGCCTCAGGCAGGGCCGCGGGCAGGACGGGAGAGGCGGCCTCAGGCAGGGCTGCGGGCATGTGTCCAGCAGAGGGGCGCCTCAGCGGGCGCCGCCATCACTTGGTCAGCAGGGGGCGCCTTGGCAGGCACCTCGGGCGTGTGTCCAGCAGGGGGCGCCTCGGCAGGTACCTCGGGCGCCTCAATCACGTGGCCAGCAGGCGGCGCCTCGGCGGGCACCTCAGGCGTGCGGCCAGCAGGGGGCGCCACGGGCAGAGCGGAGGCAGCAGCAGGCGTGCGACCGGCAGGGGGCGCCTCGGCAGGTACCTCGGGCGCCTCAATCACGTGGCCAGCAGGGGGCGCCTCGGCGGGCACCTCAGGCGTGCGGCCAGCAGGGGGCGCCAAGGGCAGAGCGGAGGCAGCTGCAGGCGTGCGACCAGCAGGGTGCGCCTCGGCTGGCGCCGCCGTCACGCGGCCAGCAGGGGGCGCAACCGCGGCCACCTCAGGCAGCTCAGGCGCCGGCAGGACAAGCGAGACGGGCAGTTCAGGCGCCGGCAGGACAGGCGAGACGGGCAGATCAGGCATTTCAAGTGCCGGCAGGACAGGCGAGACAGGCAGTTCAGGTGCTGGCAGGACAGGCGAGACAGGCAGTTCAGGTGCCGGCAGGACAGGCGGCTGGTCTCCGTCGGGACCGACCAGGCGGGTAGGGGTGCAGTCGTCCCAGGCGGGAAGCAGAGAGCAGGCTCCTAGGTACAGCGTTGGAGCTGCTTCCGCCAGCTCTCTGCTCCGCTTCTCCCGGCTGCTAATTAAGCGCTGGCTCAGGCGGCGAAGGCACTTACGTGTCCTCTGCAGCGGGTACTGTTGTCCGGGCGGGCGCTCCTCCGTGAGGAGGTCCGCGCCCCGGGTGGCCAGCTCCAGGGCTACAGGATCCTACAGTACTTTGGGTTGGGAGCGCCAAAACACAAAGTCTTGCAGGAGACCGATCCGGTGGTGCTCGGTCTCCTGCGTTGTGCTGTTTGGGAGATCCGTCATTCTGTCAGCTTTCGCGGGGAAGGCGAGCAGGGAGGCCGGCAAAGTGCAGCCAGAACGTCGGGTAAACGGGATTTATTTGCCAAAGACGGACAAGCACGGACAACACTCTGACACTACAATGACGGATCTGGCATACATGGGGAGACGCGGACTAATACACATGGGACTAGGCAAGAGAAACAGGACACAGGTGATCACAATTAGGAATGAACGCGAGGTAATGAGGGGGCGTGGCGCACACTAGGATCGTACGGAGCGGATCGTGACACTTACAATGTGCAAAAGTACATGCAATAATATACTAGCACACTGTCAACAAAGCCTCTTAAAATCTACCCCTTATCGCAGAACGTTGCCCTAGGGCAACGAAAAGATAAACTATATTTCAGAACCTGCAAAAAAATAAAATAAATAAATAAATCCTGGAAAAAAAAAAAAAAGACTTCTCTACAGCTTCATAGACACGCACATATTTCTTCTTATCTACTGTTAACGCCAATATAAATAAGATTAGTAAAGGAAGTGCAGCGGGCGGCCTCATTTGCACTCAGTGGGACTGCCGGCCCCATTCACACCTAGATGATCAGGCGGGCCCGTTCGCACCTAGTTGACCGGGCGGCCGCATTTTCGTAGTTGAAAAGGCGCCCGGATTTGCATGCATTTGACCAGGTCGGCCACATTTACACATAGTTGAAAAGGCGGCCGCATTAACATTTAGTGGGCCCCATTCACGCCTAATTTAGGGCGGTGGGGGTGGAGCTGGGGTGTGGGGTGGGGGTTTAGCGCGGTGTGGTTGGAGCTGGGGATGGGCAGTGGCCAGCTCCCGGAGGCCTCCCGGTGCTCCCCGTGGGCCCCTGTGCACTCCCCGGGCCGCCAATGGCAGAGGCCCGGTGGCCAGGAAGGACAAATGTCCCGAAATTGACCAGACGACACCAGGCCTCCTGTCCAGGCAGGGGGCGGAGCCTCCCCAGCCTCGCCGGCCCGCCCGATCTTTGGGGCGGGCCCTGCGGGCGGTACTCCGGTATGGTACCAGCAAGATATCAGGGGAGAGCCGATCGCTTACAGGCTCCGCCATGAGAAGTCGGCCCGGTCGTCTTTCATAGTTGAAAAGGCGGCCTCCGAGTCCTACGTCTGACAGACAGTCAGACGTGATCCACTCTGGCAGGGCCCCTCCCTACACCGAAGACTATGTCGGTTGGAAGAGAATGGCGCACGACGCCCTCCTCTTCCACCACCACCACCGACGGGAGAAAGAAAGGGGCCGGTCGGTGGACCAGGCGGCCGGGGCCATAGAGGCGGGCCTGGCCAGGGTTCTGTGCGATGGCCGGTGCCTCTCAAACTCACCCCGCTGCTGCGTTTGGCCTCGGTGGACCAGGCGGCTTTACTTGCAGCTGAGTTTGAGAGGCCTCGCAGACTAACCCCGCTGCAGCTCCAAACCCTAGGCATAGGCCAGACGGGCAACCATAGCTACAGCCTTAGGACAAGGGCAACAGGGGCAGCCTCCGCCCAAGGCCTAAGCATAGGCCGCAGTGACAACCCAGGGGCCAAGGGGACGGGACGGGACGAGGGAGTGACGGAGGGGACACGGAGGGAGCAGGGGGGAACACCGGTGTGCTGCGGGCGGGACTGCAGAGCCGGGCTGGACGGGAGAGGCGGCCTCAGGCAGGGCCGCGGGCAGGACGGGAGAGGCGGCCTCAGGCAGGGCTGCGGGCATGTGTCCAGCAGAGGGGCGCCTCAGCGGGCGCCGCCATCACTTGGTCAGCAGGGGGCGCCTTGGCAGGCACCTCGGGCGTGTGTCCAGCAGGGGGCGCCTCGGCAGGTACCTCGGGCGCCTCAATCACGTGGCCAGCAGGCGGCGCCTCGGCGGGCACCTCAGGCGTGCGGCCAGCAGGGGGCGCCACGGGCAGAGCGGAGGCAGCAGCAGGCGTGCGACCGGCAGGGGGCGCCTCGGCAGGTACCTCGGGCGCCTCAATCACGTGGCCAGCAGGGGGCGCCTCGGCGGGCACCTCAGGCGTGCGGCCAGCAGGGGGCGCCAAGGGCAGAGCGGAGGCAGCTGCAGGCGTGCGACCAGCAGGGTGCGCCTCGGCTGGCGCCGCCGTCACGCGGCCAGCAGGGGGCGCAACCGCGGCCACCTCAGGCAGCTCAGGCGCCGGCAGGACAAGCGAGACGGGCAGTTCAGGCGCCGGCAGGACAGGCGAGACGGGCAGATCAGGCATTTCAAGTGCCGGCAGGACAGGCGAGACGGGCAGATCAGGCATTTCAAGTGCCGGCAGGACAGGCGAGACAGGCAGTTCAGGTGCTGGCAGGACAGGCGAGACAGGCAGTTCAGGTGCCGGCAGGACAGGCGGCTGGTCTCCGTCGGGACCGACCAGGCGGGTAGGGGTGCAGTCGTCCCAGGCGGGAAGCAGAGAGCAGGCTCCTAGGTACAGCGTTGGAGCTGCTTCCGCCAGCTCTCTGCTCCGCTTCTCCCGGCTGCTAATTAAGCGCTGGCTCAGGCGGCGAAGGCACTTACGTGTCCTCTGCAGCGGGTACTGTTGTCCGGGCGGGCGCTCCTCCGTGAGGAGGTCCGCGCCCCGGGTGGCCAGCTCCAGGGCTACAGGATCCTACAGTACTTTGGGTTGGGAGCGCCAAAACACAAAGTCTTGCAGGAGACCGATCCGGTGGTGCTCGGTCTCCTGCGTTGTGCTGTTTGGGAGATCCGTCATTCTGTCAGCTTTCGCGGGGAAGGCGAGCAGGGAGGCCGGCAAAGTGCAGCCAGAACGTCGGGTAAACGGGATTTATTTGCCAAAGACGGACAAGCACGGACAACACTCTGACACTACAATGACGGATCTGGCATACATGGGGAGACGCGGACTAATACACATGGGACTAGGCAAGAGAAACAGGACACAGGTGATCACAATTAGGAATGAACGCGAGGTAATGAGGGGGCGTGGCGCACACTAGGATCGTACGGAGCGGATCGTGACACTTACAATGTGCAAAAGTACATGCAATAATATACTAGCACACTGTCAACAAAGCCTCTTAAAATCTACCCCTTATCGCAGAACGTTGCCCTAGGGCAACGAAAAGATAAACTATATTTCAGAACCTGCAAAAAAATAAAATAAATAAATAAATCCTGGAAAAAAAAAAAAAAGACTTCTCTACAGCTTCATAGACACGCACATATTTCTTCTTATCTACTGTTAACGCCAATATAAATAAGATTAGTAAAGGAAGTGCAGCGGGCGGCCTCATTTGCACTCAGTGGGACTGCCGGCCCCATTCACACCTAGATGATCAGGCGGGCCCGTTCGCACCTAGTTGACCGGGCGGCCGCATTTTCGTAGTTGAAAAGGCGCCCGGATTTGCATGCATTTGACCAGGTCGGCCACATTTACACATAGTTGAAAAGGCGGCCGCATTAACATTTAGTGGGCCCCATTCACGCCTAATTTAGGGCGGTGGGGGTGGAGCTGGGGTGTGGGGTGGGGGTTTAGCGCGGTGTGGTTGGAGCTGGGGATGGGCAGTGGCCAGCTCCCGGAGGCCTCCCGGTGCTCCCCGTGGGCCCCTGTGCACTCCCCGGGCCGCCAATGGCAGAGGCCCGGTGGCCAGGAAGGACAAATGTCCCGAAATTGACCAGACGACACCAGGCCTCCTGTCCAGGCAGGGGGCGGAGCCTCCCCAGCCTCGCCGGCCCGCCCGATCTTTGGGGCGGGCCCTGCGGGCGGTACTCCGGTATGGTACCAGCAAGATATCAGGGGAGAGCCGATCGCTTACAGGCTCCGCCATGAGAAGTCGGCCCGGTCGTCTTTCATAGTTGAAAAGGCGGCCTCCGAGTCCTACTTCTGACAGACAGTCAGACGTGATCCACTCTGGCAGGGCCCCTCCCTACACCGAAGACTATGTCGGTTGGAAGAGAATGGCGCACGACGCCCTCCTCTTCCACCACCACCACCGACGGGAGAAAGAAAGGGGCCGGTCGGTGGACCAGGCGGCCGGGGCCATAGAGGCGGGCCTGGCCAGGGTTCTGTGCGATGGCCGGTGCCTCTCAAACTCACCCCGCTGCTGCGTTTGGCCTCGGTGGACCAGGCGGCTTTACTTGCAGCTGAGTTTGAGAGGCCTCGCAGACTAACCCCGCTGCAGCTCCAAACCCTAGGCATAGGCCAGACGGGCAACCATAGCTACAGCCTTAGGACAAGGGCAACAGGGGCAGCCTCCGCCCAAGGCCTAAGCATAGGCCGCAGTGACAACCTAGGGGCCAAGGGGACGGGACGGGACGAGGGAGTGACGGAGGGGACACGGAGGGAGCAGGGGGGAACACCGGTGTGCTGCGGGCGGGACTGCAGAGCCGGGCTGGACGGGAGAGGCGGCCTCAGGCAGGGCCGCGGGCAGGACGGGAGAGGCGGCCTCAGGCAGGGCTGCGGGCATGTGTCCAGCAGAGGGGCGCCTCAGCGGGCGCCGCCATCACTTGGTCAGCAGGGGGCGCCTTGGCAGGCACCTCGGGCGTGTGTCCAGCAGGGGGCGCCTCGGCAGGTACCTCGGGCGCCTCAATCACGTGGCCAGCAGGCGGCGCCTCGGCGGGCACCTCAGGCGTGCGGCCAGCAGGGGGCGCCACGGGCAGAGCGGAGGCAGCAGCAGGCGTGCGACCGGCAGGGGGCGCCTCGGCAGGTACCTCGGGCGCCTCAATCACGTGGCCAGCAGGGGGCGCCTCGGCGGGCACCTCAGGCGTGCGGCCAGCAGGGGGCGCCAAGGGCAGAGCGGAGGCAGCTGCAGGCGTGCGACCAGCAGGGTGCGCCTCGGCTGGCGCCGCCGTCACGCGGCCAGCAGGGGGCGCAACCGCGGCCACCTCAGGCAGCTCAGGCGCCGGCAGGACAAGCGAGACGGGCAGTTCAGGCGCCGGCAGGACAGGCGAGACGGGCAGATCAGGCATTTCAAGTGCCGGCAGGACAGGCGAGACAGGCAGTTCAGGTGCTGGCAGGACAGGCGAGACAGGCAGTTCAGGTGCCGGCAGGACAGGCGGCTGGTCTCCGTCGGGACCGACCAGGCGGGTAGGGGTGCAGTCGTCCCAGGCGGGAAGCAGAGAGCAGGCTCCTAGGTACAGCGTTGGAGCTGCTTCCGCCAGCTCTCTGCTCCGCTTCTCCCGGCTGCTAATTAAGCGCTGGCTCAGGCGGCGAAGGCACTTACGTGTCCTCTGCAGCGGGTACTGTTGTCCGGGCGGGCGCTCCTCCGTGAGGAGGTCCGCGCCCCGGGTGGCCAGCTCCAGGGCTACAGGATCCTACAGTACTTTGGGTTGGGAGCGCCAAAACACAAAGTCTTGCAGGAGACCGATCCGGTGGTGCTCGGTCTCCTGCGTTGTGCTGTTTGGGAGATCCGTCATTCTGTCAGCTTTCGCGGGGAAGGCGAGCAGGGAGGCCGGCAAAGTGCAGCCAGAACGTCGGGTAAACGGGATTTATTTGCCAAAGACGGACAAGCACGGACAACACTCTGACACTACAATGACGGATCTGGCATACATGGGGAGACGCGGACTAATACACATGGGACTAGGCAAGAGAAACAGGACACAGGTGATCACAATTAGGAATGAACGCGAGGTAATGAGGGGGCGTGGCGCACACTAGGATCGTACGGAGCGGATCGTGACACTTACAATGTGCAAAAGTACATGCAATAATATACTAGCACACTGTCAACAAAGCCTCTTAAAATCTACCCCTTATCGCAGAACGTTGCCCTAGGGCAACGAAAAGATAAACTATATTTCAGAACCTGCAAAAAAATAAAATAAATAAATAAATCCTGGAAAAAAAAAAAAAAGACTTCTCTACAGCTTCATAGACACGCACATATTTCTTCTTATCTACTGTTAACGCCAATATAAATAAGATTAGTAAAGGAAGTGCAGCGGGCGGCCTCATTTGCACTCAGTGGGACTGCCGGCCCCATTCACACCTAGATGATCAGGCGGGCCCGTTCGCACCTAGTTGACCGGGCGGCCGCATTTTCGTAGTTGAAAAGGCGCCCGGATTTGCATGCATTTGACCAGGTCGGCCACATTTACACATAGTTGAAAAGGCGGCCGCATTAACATTTAGTGGGCCCCATTCACGCCTAATTTAGGGCGGTGGGGGTGGAGCTGGGGTGTGGGGTGGGGGTTTAGCGCGGTGTGGTTGGAGCTGGGGATGGGCAGTGGCCAGCTCCCGGAGGCCTCCCGGTGCTCCCCGTGGGCCCCTGTGCACTCCCCGGGCCGCCAATGGCAGAGGCCCGGTGGCCAGGAAGGACAAATGTCCCGAAATTGACCAGACGACACCAGGCCTCCTGTCCAGGCAGGGGGCGGAGCCTCCCCAGCCTCGCCGGCCCGCCCGATCTTTGGGGCGGGCCCTGCGGGCGGTACTCCGGTATGGTACCAGCAAGATATCAGGGGAGAGCCGATCGCTTACAGGCTCCGCCATGAGAAGTCTGCCCGGTCGTCTTTCATAGTTGAAAAGGCGGCCTCCGAGTCCTACGTCTGACAGACAGTCAGACGTGATCCACTCTGGCAGGGCCCCTCCCTACACCGAAGACTATGTCGGTTGGAAGAGAATGGCGCACGACGCCCTCCACCACCACCACCACCACCACCACCACCACCACCGACGGGAGAAAGAAAGGGGCCGGTCGGTGGACCAGGCGGCCGGGGCCATAGAGGCGGGCCTGGCCAGGGTTCTGTGCGATGGCCGGTGCCTCTCAAACTCACCCCGCTGCTGCGTTTGGCCTCGGTGGACCAGGCGGCTTTACTTGCAGCTGAGTTTGAGAGGCCTCGCAGACTAACCCCGCTGCAGCTCCAAACCCTAGGCATAGGCCAGACGGGCAACCATAGCTACAGCCTTAGGACAAGGGCAACAGGGGCAGCCTCCGCCCAAGGCCTAAGCATAGGCCGCAGTGACAACCCAGGGGCCAAGGGGACGGGACGGGACGAGGGAGTGACGGAGGGGACACGGAGGGAGCAGGGGGGAACACCGGTGTGCTGCGGGCGGGACTGCAGAGCCGGGCTGGACGGGAGAGGCGGCCTCAGGCAGGGCCGCGGGCAGGACGGGAGAGGCGGCCTCAGGCAGGGCTGCGGGCATGTGTCCAGCAGAGGGGCGCCTCAGCGGGCGCCGCCATCACTTGGTCAGCAGGGGGCGCCTTGGCAGGCACCTCGGGCGTGTGTCCAGCAGGGGGCGCCTCGGCAGGTACCTCGGGCGCCTCAATCACGTGGCCAGCAGGCGGCGCCTCGGCGGGCACCTCAGGCGTGCGGCCAGCAGGGGGCGCCACGGGCAGAGCGGAGGCAGCAGCAGGCGTGCGACCGGCAGGGGGCGCCTCGGCAGGTACCTCGGGCGCCTCAATCACGTGGCCAGCAGGGGGCGCCTCGGCGGGCACCTCAGGCGTGCGGCCAGCAGGGGGCGCCAAGGGCAGAGCGGAGGCAGCTGCAGGCGTGCGACCAGCAGGGTGCGCCTCGGCTGGCGCCGCCGTCACGCGGCCAGCAGGGGGCGCAACCGCGGCCACCTCAGGCAGCTCAGGCGCCGGCAGGACAAGCGAGACGGGCAGTTCAGGCGCCGGCAGGACAGGCGAGACGGGCAGATCAGGCATTTCAAGTGCCGGCAGGACAGGCGAGACAGGCAGTTCAGGTGCTGGCAGGACAGGCGAGACAGGCAGTTCAGGTGCCGGCAGGACAGGCGGCTGGTCTCCGTCGGGACCGACCAGGCGGGTAGGGGTGCAGTCGTCCCAGGCGGGAAGCAGAGAGCAGGCTCCTAGGTACAGCGTTGGAGCTGCTTCCGCCAGCTCTCTGCTCCGCTTCTCCCGGCTGCTAATTAAGCGCTGGCTCAGGCGGCGAAGGCACTTACGTGTCCTCTGCAGCGGGTACTGTTGTCCGGGCGGGCGCTCCTCCGTGAGGAGGTCCGCGCCCCGGGTGGCCAGCTCCAGGGCTACAGGATCCTACAGTACTTTGGGTTGGGAGCGCCAAAACACAAAGTCTTGCAGGAGACCGATCCGGTGGTGCTCGGTCTCCTGCGTTGTGCTGTTTGGGAGATCCGTCATTCTGTCAGCTTTCGCGGGGAAGGCGAGCAGGGAGGCCGGCAAAGTGCAGCCAGAACGTCGGGTAAACGGGATTTATTTGCCAAAGACGGACAAGCACGGACAACACTCTGACACTACAATGACGGATCTGGCATACATGGGGAGACGCGGACTAATACACATGGGACTAGGCAAGAGAAACAGGACACAGGTGATCACAATTAGGAATGAACGCGAGGTAATGAGGGGGCGTGGCGCACACTAGGATCGTACGGAGCGGATCGTGACACTTACAATGTGCAAAAGTACATGCAATAATATACTAGCACACTGTCAACAAAGCCTCTTAAAATCTACCCCTTATCGCAGAACGTTGCCCTAGGGCAACGAAAAGATAAACTATATTTCAGAACCTGCAAAAAAATAAAATAAATAAATAAATCCTGGAAAAAAAAAAAAAAAGACTTCTCTACAGCTTCATAGACACGCACATATTTTTTCTTATCTACTGTTAACGCCAATATAAATAAGATTAGTAAAGGAAGTGCAGCGGGCGGCCTCATTTGCACTCAGTGGGACTGCCGGCCCCATTCACACCTAGATGATCAGGCGGGCCCGTTCGCACCTAGTTGACCGGGCGGCCGCATTTTCGTAGTTGAAAAGGCGCCCGGATTTGCATGCATTTGACCAGGTCGGCCACATTTACACATAGTTGAAAAGGCGGCCGCATTAACATTTAGTGGGCCCCATTCACGCCTAATTTAGGGCGGTGGGGGTGGAGCTGGGGTGTGGGGTGGGGGTTTAGCGCGGTGTGGTTGGAGCTGGGGATGGGCAGTGGCCAGCTCCCGGAGGCCTCCCGGTGCTCCCCGTGGGCCCCTGTGCACTCCCCGGGCCGCCAATGGCAGAGGCCCGGTGGCCAGGAAGGACAAATGTCCCGAAATTGACCAGACGACACCAGGCCTCCTGTCCAGGCAGGGGGCGGAGCCTCCCCAGCCTCGCCGGCCCGCCCGATCTTTGGGGCGGGCCCTGCGGGCGGTACTCCGGTATGGTACCAGCAAGATATCAGGGGAGAGCCGATCGCTTACAGGCTCCGCCATGAGAAGTCGGCCCGGTCGTCTTTCATAGTTGAAAAGGCGGCCTCCGAGTCCTACGTCTGACAGACAGTCAGACGTGATCCACTCTGGCAGGGCCCCTCCCTACACCGAAGACTATGTCGGTTGGAAGAGAATGGCGCACGACGCCCTCCTCTTCCACCACCACCACCGACGGGAGAAAGAAAGGGGCCGGTCGGTGGACCAGGCGGCCGGGGCCATAGAGGCGGGCCTGGCCAGGGTTCTGTGCGATGGCCGGTGCCTCTCAAACTCACCCCGCTGCTGCGTTTGGCCTCGGTGGACCAGGCGGCTTTACTTGCAGCTGAGTTTGAGAGGCCTCGCAGACTAACCCCGCTGCAGCTCCAAACCCTAGGCATAGGCCAGACGGGCAAACATAGCTACAGCCTTAGGACAAGGGCAACAGGGGCAGCCTCCGCCCAAGGCCTAAGCATAGGCCGCAGTGACAACCCAGGGGCCAAGGGGACGGGACGGGACGAGGGAGTGACGGAGGGGACACGGAGGGAGCAGGGGGGAACACCGGTGTGCTGCGGGCGGGACTGCAGAGCCGGGCTGGACGGGAGAGGCGGCCTCAGGCAGGGCCGCGGGCAGGACGGGAGAGGCGGCCTCAGGCAGGGCTGCGGGCATGTGTCCAGCAGAGGGGCGCCTCAGCGGGCGCCGCCATCACTTGGTCAGCAGGGGGCGCCTTGGCAGGCACCTCGGGCGTGTGTCCAGCAGGGGGCGCCTCGGCAGGTACCTCGGGCGCCTCAATCACGTGGCCAGCAGGCGGCGCCTCGGCGGGCACCTCAGGCGTGCGGCCAGCAGGGGGCGCCACGGGCAGAGCGGAGGCAGCAGCAGGCGTGCGACCGGCAGGGGGCGCCTCGGCAGGTACCTCGGGCGCCTCAATCACGTGGCCAGCAGGGGGCGCCTCGGCGGGCACCTCAGGCGTGCGGCCAGCAGGGGGCGCCAAGGGCAGAGCGGAGGCAGCTGCAGGCGTGCGACCAGCAGGGTGCGCCTCGGCTGGCGCCGCCGTCACGCGGCCAGCAGGGGGCGCAACCGCGGCCACCTCAGGCAGCTCAGGCGCCGGCAGGACAAGCGAGACGGGCAGTTCAGGCGCCGGCAGGACAGGCGAGACGGGCAGATCAGGCATTTCAAGTGCCGGCAGGACAGGCGAGACAGGCAGTTCAGGTGCTGGCAGGACAGGCGAGACAGGCAGTTCAGGTGCCGGCAGGACAGGCGGCTGGTCTCCGTCGGGACCGACCAGGCGGGTAGGGGTGCAGTCGTCCCAGGCGGGAAGCAGAGAGCAGGCTCCTAGGTACAGCGTTGGAGCTGCTTCCGCCAGCTCTCTGCTCCGCTTCTCCCGGCTGCTAATTAAGCGCTGGCTCAGGCGGCGAAGGCACTTACGTGTCCTCTGCAGCGGGTACTGTTGTCCGGGCGGGCGCTCCTCCGTGAGGAGGTCCGCGCCCCGGGTGGCCAGCTCCAGGGCTACAGGATCCTACAGTACTTTGGGTTGGGAGCGCCAAAACACAAAGTCTTGCAGGAGACCGATCCGGTGGTGCTCGGTCTCCTGCGTTGTGCTGTTTGGGAGATCCGTCATTCTGTCAGCTTTCGCGGGGAAGGCGAGCAGGGAGGCCGGCAAAGTGCAGCCAGAACGTCGGGTAAACGGGATTTATTTGCCAAAGACGGACAAGCACGGACAACACTCTGACACTACAATGACGGATCTGGCATACATGGGGAGACGCGGACTAATACACATGGGACTAGGCAAGAGAAACAGGACACAGGTGATCACAATTAGGAATGAACGCGAGGTAATGAGGGGGCGTGGCGCACACTAGGATCGTACGGAGCGGATCGTGACACTTACAATGTGCAAAAGTACATGCAATAATATACTAGCACACTGTCAACAAAGCCTCTTAAAATCTACCCCTTATCGCAGAACGTTGCCCTAGGGCAACGAAAAGATAAACTATATTTCAGAACCTGCAAAAAAATAAAATAAATAAATAAATCCTGGAAAAAAAAAAAAAAAGACTTCTCTACAGCTTCATAGACACGCACATATTTTTTCTTATCTACTGTTAACGCCAATATAAATAAGATTAGTAAAGGAAGTGCAGCGGGCGGCCTCATTTGCACTCAGTGGGACTGCCGGCCCCATTCACACCTAGATGATCAGGCGGGCCCGTTCGCACCTAGTTGACCGGGCGGCCGCATTTTCGTAGTTGAAAAGGCGCCCGGATTTGCATGCATTTGACCAGGTCGGCCACATTTACACATAGTTGAAAAGGCGGCCGCATTAACATTTAGTGGGCCCCATTCACGCCTAATTTAGGGCGGTGGGGGTGGAGCTGGGGTGTGGGGTGGGGGTTTAGCGCGGTGTGGTTGGAGCTGGGGATGGGCAGTGGCCAGCTCCCGGAGGCCTCCCGGTGCTCCCCGTGGGCCCCTGTGCACTCCCCGGGCCGCCAATGGCAGAGGCCCGGTGGCCAGGAAGGACAAATGTCCCGAAATTGACCAGACGACACCAGGCCTCCTGTCCAGGCAGGGGGCGGAGCCTCCCCAGCCTCGCCGGCCCGCCCGATCTTTGGGGCGGGCCCTGCGGGCGGTACTCCGGTATGGTACCAGCAAGATATCAGGGGAGAGCCGATCGCTTACAGGCTCCGCCATGAGAAGTCGGCCCGGTCGTCTTTCATAGTTGAAAAGGCGGCCTCCGAGTCCTACGTCTGACAGACAGTCAGACGTGATCCACTCTGGCAGGGCCCCTCCCTACACCGAAGACTATGTCGGTTGGAAGAGAATGGCGCACGACGCCCTCCTCTTCCACCACCACCACCGACGGGAGAAAGAAAGGGGCCGGTCGGTGGACCAGGCGGCCGGGGCCATAGAGGCGGGCCTGGCCAGGGTTCTGTGCGATGGCCGGTGCCTCTCAAACTCACCCCGCTGCTGCGTTTGGCCTCGGTGGACCAGGCGGCTTTACTTGCAGCTGAGTTTGAGAGGCCTCGCAGACTAACCCCGCTGCAGCTCCAAACCCTAGGCATAGGCCAGACGGGCAACCATAGCTACAGCCTTAGGACAAGGGCAACAGGGGCAGCCTCCGCCCAAGGCCTAAGCATAGGCCGCAGTGACAACCCAGGGGCCAAGGGGACGGGACGGGACGAGGGAGTGACGGAGGGGACACGGAGGGAGCAGGGGGGAACACCGGTGTGCTGCGGGCGGGACTGCAGAGCCGGGCTGGACGGGAGAGGCGGCCTCAGGCAGGGCCGCGGGCAGGACGGGAGAGGCGGCCTCAGGCAGGGCTGCGGGCATGTGTCCAGCAGAGGGGCGCCTCAGCGGGCGCCGCCATCACTTGGTCAGCAGGGGGCGCCTTGGCAGGCACCTCGGGCGTGTGTCCAGCAGGGGGCGCCTCGGCAGGTACCTCGGGCGCCTCAATCACGTGGCCAGCAGGCGGCGCCTCGGCGGGCACCTCAGGCGTGCGGCCAGCAGGGGGCGCCACGGGCAGAGCGGAGGCAGCAGCAGGCGTGCGACCGGCAGGGGGCGCCTCGGCAGGTACCTCGGGCGCCTCAATCACGTGGCCAGCAGGGGGCGCCTCGGCGGGCACCTCAGGCGTGCGGCCAGCAGGGGGCGCCAAGGGCAGAGCGGAGGCAGCTGCAGGCGTGCGACCAGCAGGGTGCGCCTCGGCTGGCGCCGCCGTCACGCGGCCAGCAGGGGGCGCAACCGCGGCCACCTCAGGCAGCTCAGGCGCCGGCAGGACAAGCGAGACGGGCAGTTCAGGCGCCGGCAGGACAGGCGAGACGGGCAGATCAGGCATTTCAAGTGCCGGCAGGACAGGCGAGACAGGCAGTTCAGGTGCTGGCAGGACAGGCGAGACAGGCAGTTCAGGTGCCGGCAGGACAGGCGGCTGGTCTCCGTCGGGACCGACCAGGCGGGTAGGGGTGCAGTCGTCCCAGGCGGGAAGCAGAGAGCAGGCTCCTAGGTACAGCGTTGGAGCTGCTTCCGCCAGCTCTCTGCTCCGCTTCTCCCGGCTGCTAATTAAGCGCTGGCTCAGGCGGCGAAGGCACTTACGTGTCCTCTGCAGCGGGTACTGTTGTCCGGGCGGGCGCTCCTCCGTGAGGAGGTCCGCGCCCCGGGTGGCCAGCTCCAGGGCTACAGGATCCTACAGTACTTTGGGTTGGGAGCGCCAAAACACAAAGTCTTGCAGGAGACCGATCCGGTGGTGCTCGGTCTCCTGCGTTGTGCTGTTTGGGAGATCCGTCATTCTGTCAGCTTTCGCGGGGAAGGCGAGCAGGGAGGCCGGCAAAGTGCAGCCAGAACGTCGGGTAAACGGGATTTATTTGCCAAAGACGGACAAGCACGGACAACACTCTGACACTACAATGACGGATCTGGCATACATGGGGAGACGCGGACTAATACACATGGGACTAGGCAAGAGAAACAGGACACAGGTGATCACAATTAGGAATGAACGCGAGGTAATGAGGGGGCGTGGCGCACACTAGGATCGTACGGAGCGGATCGTGACACTTACAATGTGCAAAAGTACATGCAATAATATACTAGCACACTGTCAACAAAGCCTCTTAAAATCTACCCCTTATCGCAGAACGTTGCCCTAGGGCAACGAAAAGATAAACTATATTTCAGAACCTGCAAAAAAATAAAATAAATAAATAAATCCTGGAAAAAAAAAAAAAAAGACTTCTCTACAGCTTCATAGACACGCACATATTTTTTCTTATCTACTGTTAACGCCAATATAAATAAGATTAGTAAAGGAAGTGCAGCGGGCGGCCTCATTTGCACTCAGTGGGACTGCCGGCCCCATTCACACCTAGATGATCAGGCGGGCCCGTTCGCACCTAGTTGACCGGGCGGCCGCATTTTCGTAGTTGAAAAGGCGCCCGGATTTGCATGCATTTGACCAGGTCGGCCACATTTACACATAGTTGAAAAGGCGGCCGCATTAACATTTAGTGGGCCCCATTCACGCCTAATTTAGGGCGGTGGGGGTGGAGCTGGGGTGTGGGGTGGGGGTTTAGCGCGGTGTGGTTGGAGCTGGGGATGGGCAGTGGCCAGCTCCCGGAGGCCTCCCGGTGCTCCCCGTGGGCCCCTGTGCACTCCCCGGGCCGCCAATGGCAGAGGCCCGGTGGCCAGGAAGGACAAATGTCCCGAAATTGACCAGACGACACCAGGCCTCCTGTCCAGGCAGGGGGCGGAGCCTCCCCAGCCTCGCCGGCCCGCCCGATCTTTGGGGCGGGCCCTGCGGGCGGTACTTCGGTATGGTACCAGCAAGATATCAGGGGAGAGCCGATCGCTTACAGGCTCCGCCATGAGAAGTCGGCCCGGTCGTCTTTCATAGTTGAAAAGGCGGCCTCCGAGTCCTACGTCTGACAGACAGTCAGACGTGATCCACTCTGGCAGGGCCCCTCCCTACACCGAAGACTATGTCGGTTGGAAGAGAATGGCGCACGACGCCCTCCTCTTCCACCACCACCACCACCACCACCGACGGGAGAAAGAAAGGGGCCGGTCGGTGGACCAGGCGGCCGGGGCCATAGAGGCGGGCCTGGCCAGGGTTCTGTGCGATGGCCGGTGCCTCTCAAACTCACCCCGCTGCTGCGTTTGGCCTCGGTGGACCAGGCGGCTTTACTTGCAGCTGAGTTTGAGAGGCCTCGCAGACTAACCCCGCTGCAGCTCCAAACCCTAGGCATAGGCCAGACGGGCAACCATAGCTACAGCCTTAGGACAAGGGCAACAGGGGCAGCCTCCGCCCAAGGCCTAAGCATAGGCCGCAGTGACAACCCAGGGGCCAAGGGGACGGGACGGGACGAGGGAGTGACGGAGGGGACACGGAGGGAGCAGGGGGGAACACCGGTGTGCTGCGGGCGGGACTGCAGAGCCGGGCTGGACGGGAGAGGCGGCCTCAGGCAGGGCCGCGGGCAGGACGGGAGAGGCGGCCTCAGGCAGGGCTGCGGGCATGTGTCCAGCAGAGGGGCGCCTCAGCGGGCGCCGCCATCACTTGGTCAGCAGGGGGCGCCTTGGCAGGCACCTCGGGCGTGTGTCCAGCAGGGGGCGCCTCGGCAGGTACCTCGGGCGCCTCAATCACGTGGCCAGCAGGCGGCGCCTCGGCGGGCACCTCAGGCGTGCGGCCAGCAGGGGGCGCCACGGGCAGAGCGGAGGCAGCAGCAGGCGTGCGACCGGCAGGGGGCGCCTCGGCAGGTACCTCGGGCGCCTCAATCACGTGGCCAGCAGGGGGCGCCTCGGCGGGCACCTCAGGCGTGCGGCCAGCAGGGGGCGCCAAGGGCAGAGCGGAGGCAGCTGCAGGCGTGCGACCAGCAGGGTGCGCCTCGGCTGGCGCCGCCGTCACGCGGCCAGCAGGGGGCGCAACCGCGGCCACCTCAGGCAGCTCAGGCGCCGGCAGGACAAGCGAGACGGGCAGTTCAGGCGCCGGCAGGACAGGCGAGACGGGCAGATCAGGCATTTCAAGTGCCGGCAGGACAGGCGAGACGGGCAGATCAGGCATTTCAAGTGCCGGCAGGACAGGCGAGACAGGCAGTTCAGGTGCTGGCAGGACAGGCGAGACAGGCAGTTCAGGTGCCGGCAGGACAGGCGGCTGGTCTCCGTCGGGACCGACCAGGCGGGTAGGGGTGCAGTCGTCCCAGGCGGGAAGCAGAGAGCAGGCTCCTAGGTACAGCGTTGGAGCTGCTTCCGCCAGCTCTCTGCTCCGCTTCTCCCGGCTGCTAATTAAGCGCTGGCTCAGGCGGCGAAGGCACTTACGTGTCCTCTGCAGCGGGTACTGTTGTCCGGGCGGGCGCTCCTCCGTGAGGAGGTCCGCGCCCCGGGTGGCCAGCTCCAGGGCTACAGGATCCTACAGTACTTTGGGTTGGGAGCGCCAAAACACAAAGTCTTGCAGGAGACCGATCCGGTGGTGCTCGGTCTCCTGCGTTGTGCTGTTTGGGAGATCCGTCATTCTGTCAGCTTTCGCGGGGAAGGCGAGCAGGGAGGCCGGCAAAGTGCAGCCAGAACGTCGGGTAAACGGGATTTATTTGCCAAAGACGGACAAGCACGGACAACACTCTGACACTACAATGACGGATCTGGCATACATGGGGAGACGCGGACTAATACACATGGGACTAGGCAAGAGAAACAGGACACAGGTGATCACAATTAGGAATGAACGCGAGGTAATGAGGGGGCGTGGCGCACACTAGGATCGTACGGAGCGGATCGTGACACTTACAATGTGCAAAAGTACATGCAATAATATACTAGCACACTGTCAACAAAGCCTCTTAAAATCTACCCCTTATCGCAGAACGTTGCCCTAGGGCAACGAAAAGATAAACTATATTTCAGAACCTGCAAAAAAATAAAATAAATAAATAAATCCTGGAAAAAAAAAAAAAAGACTTCTCTACAGCTTCATAGACACGCACATATTTCTTCTTATCTACTGTTAACGCCAATATAAATAAGATTAGTAAAGGAAGTGCAGCGGGCGGCCTCATTTGCACTCAGTGGGACTGCCGGCCCCATTCACACCTAGATGATCAGGCGGGCCCGTTCGCACCTAGTTGACCGGGCGGCCGCATTTTCGTAGTTGAAAAGGCGCCCGGATTTGCATGCATTTGACCAGGTCGGCCACATTTACACATAGTTGAAAAGGCGGCCGCATTAACATTTAGTGGGCCCCATTCACGCCTAATTTAGGGCGGTGGGGGTGGAGCTGGGGTGTGGGGTGGGGGTTTAGCGCGGTGTGGTTGGAGCTGGGGATGGGCAGTGGCCAGCTCCCGGAGGCCTCCCGGTGCTCCCCGTGGGCCCCTGTGCACTCCCCGGGCCGCCAATGGCAGAGGCCCGGTGGCCAGGAAGGACAAATGTCCCGAAATTGACCAGACGACACCAGGCCTCCTGTCCAGGCAGGGGGCGGAGCCTCCCCAGCCTCGCCGGCCCGCCCGATCTTTGGGGCGGGCCCTGCGGGCGGTACTCCGGTATGGTACCAGCAAGATATCAGGGGAGAGCCGATCGCTTACAGGCTCCGCCATGAGAAGTCGGCCCGGTCGTCTTTCATAGTTGAAAAGGCGGCCTCCGAGTCCTACGTCTGACAGACAGTCAGACGTGATCCACTCTGGCAGGGCCCCTCCCTACACCGAAGACTATGTCGGTTGGAAGAGAATGGCGCACGACGCCCTCCTCTTCCACCACCACCACCACCACCACCACCACCACCACCGACGGGAGAAAGAAAGGGGCCGGTCGGTGGACCAGGCGGCCGGGGCCATAGAGGCGGGCCTGGCCAGGGTTCTGTGCGATGGCCGGTGCCTCTCAAACTCACCCCGCTGCTGCGTTTGGCCTCGGTGGACCAGGCGGCTTTACTTGCAGCTGAGTTTGAGAGGCCTCGCAGACTAACCCCGCTGCAGCTCCAAACCCTAGGCATAGGCCAGACGGGCAACCATAGCTACAGCCTTAGGACAAGGGCAACAGGGGCAGCCTCCGCCCAAGGCCTAAGCATAGGCCGCAGTGACAACCCAGGGGCCAAGGGGACGGGACGGGACGAGGGAGTGACGGAGGGGACACGGAGGGAGCAGGGGGGAACACCGGTGTGCTGCGGGCGGGACTGCAGAGCCGGGCTGGACGGGAGAGGCGGCCTCAGGCAGGGCCGCGGGCAGGACGGGAGAGGCGGCCTCAGGCAGGGCTGCGGGCATGTGTCCAGCAGAGGGGCGCCTCAGCGGGCGCCGCCATCACTTGGTCAGCAGGGGGCGCCTTGGCAGGCACCTCGGGCGTGTGTCCAGCAGGGGGCGCCTCGGCAGGTACCTCGGGCGCCTCAATCACGTGGCCAGCAGGCGGCGCCTCGGCGGGCACCTCAGGCGTGCGGCCAGCAGGGGGCGCCACGGGCAGAGCGGAGGCAGCAGCAGGCGTGCGACCGGCAGGGGGCGCCTCGGCAGGTACCTCGGGCGCCTCAATCACGTGGCCAGCAGGGGGCGCCTCGGCGGGCACCTCAGGCGTGCGGCCAGCAGGGGGCGCCAAGGGCAGAGCGGAGGCAGCTGCAGGCGTGCGACCAGCAGGGTGCGCCTCGGCTGGCGCCGCCGTCACGCGGCCAGCAGGGGGCGCAACCGCGGCCACCTCAGGCAGCTCAGGCGCCGGCAGGACAAGCGAGACGGGCAGTTCAGGCGCCGGCAGGACAGGCGAGACGGGCAGATCAGGCATTTCAAGTGCCGGCAGGACAGGCGAGACAGGCAGTTCAGGTGCTGGCAGGACAGGCGAGACAGGCAGTTCAGGTGCCGGCAGGACAGGCGGCTGGTCTCCGTCGGGACCGACCAGGCGGGTAGGGGTGCAGTCGTCCCAGGCGGGAAGCAGAGAGCAGGCTCCTAGGTACAGCGTTGGAGCTGCTTCCGCCAGCTCTCTGCTCCGCTTCTCCCGGCTGCTAATTAAGCGCTGGCTCAGGCGGCGAAGGCACTTACGTGTCCTCTGCAGCGGGTACTGTTGTCCGGGCGGGCGCTCCTCCGTGAGGAGGTCCGCGCCCCGGGTGGCCAGCTCCAGGGCTACAGGATCCTACAGTACTTTGGGTTGGGAGCGCCAAAACACAAAGTCTTGCAGGAGACCGATCCGGTGGTGCTCGGTCTCCTGCGTTGTGCTGTTTGGGAGATCCGTCATTCTGTCAGCTTTCGCGGGGAAGGCGAGCAGGGAGGCCGGCAAAGTGCAGCCAGAACGTCGGGTAAACGGGATTTATTTGCCAAAGACGGACAAGCACGGACAACACTCTGACACTACAATGACGGATCTGGCATACATGGGGAGACGCGGACTAATACACATGGGACTAGGCAAGAGAAACAGGACACAGGTGATCACAATTAGGAATGAACGCGAGGTAATGAGGGGGCGTGGCGCACACTAGGATCGTACGGAGCGGATCGTGACACTTACAATGTGCAAAAGTACATGCAATAATATACTAGCACACTGTCAACAAAGCCTCTTAAAATCTACCCCTTATCGCAGAACGTTGCCCTAGGGCAACGAAAAGATAAACTATATTTCAGAACCTGCAAAAAAATAAAATAAATAAATAAATCCTGGAAAAAAAAAAAAAAGACTTCTCTACAGCTTCATAGACACGCACATATTTCTTCTTATCTACTGTTAACGCCAATATAAATAAGATTAGTAAAGGAAGTGCAGCGGGCGGCCTCATTTGCACTCAGTGGGACTGCCGGCCCCATTCACACCTAGATGATCAGGCGGGCCCGTTCGCACCTAGTTGACCGGGCGGCCGCATTTTCGTAGTTGAAAAGGCGCCCGGATTTGCATGCATTTGACCAGGTCGGCCACATTTACACATAGTTGAAAAGGCGGCCGCATTAACATTTAGTGGGCCCCATTCACGCCTAATTTAGGGCGGTGGGGGTGGAGCTGGGGTGTGGGGTGGGGGTTTAGCGCGGTGTGGTTGGAGCTGGGGATGGGCAGTGGCCAGCTCCCGGAGGCCTCCCGGTGCTCCCCGTGGGCCCCTGTGCACTCCCCGGGCCGCCAATGGCAGAGGCCCGGTGGCCAGGAAGGACAAATGTCCCGAAATTGACCAGACGACACCAGGCCTCCTGTCCAGGCAGGGGGCGGAGCCTCCCCAGCCTCGCCGGCCCGCCAGATCTTTGGGGCGGGCCCTGCGGGCGGTACTCCGGTATGGTACCAGCAAGATATCAGGGGAGAGCCGATCGCTTACAGGCTCCGCCATGAGAAGTCGGCCCGGTCGTCTTTCATAGTTGAAAAGGCGGCCTCCGAGTCCTACGTCTGACAGACAGTCAGACGTGATCCACTCTGGCAGGGCCCCTCCCTACACCGAAGACTATGTCGGTTGGAAGAGAATGGCGCACGATGCCCTCCTCTTCCACCACCACCACCGACGGGAGAAAGAAAGGGGCCGGTCGGTGGACCAGGCGGCCGGGGCCATAGAGGCGGGCCTGGCCAGGGTTCTGTGCGATGGCCGGTGCCTCTCAAACTCACCCCGCTGCTGCGTTTGGCCTCGGTGGACCAGGCGGCTTTACTTGCAGCTGAGTTTGAGAGGCCTCGCAGACTAACCCCGCTGCAGCTCCAAACCCTAGGCATAGGCCAGACGGGCAACCATAGCTACAGCCTTAGGACAAGGGCAACAGGGGCAGCCTCCGCCCAAGGCCTAAGCATAGGCCGCAGTGACAACCCAGGGGCCAAGGGGACGGGACGGGACGAGGGAGTGACGGAGGGGACACGGAGGGAGCAGGGGGGAACACCGGTGTGCTGCGGGCGGGACTGCAGAGCCGGGCTGGACGGGAGAGGCGGCCTCAGGCAGGGCCGCGGGCAGGACGGGAGAGGCGGCCTCAGGCAGGGCTGCGGGCATGTGTCCAGCAGAGGGGCGCCTCAGCGGGCGCCGCCATCACTTGGTCAGCAGGGGGCGCCTTGGCAGGCACCTCGGGCGTGTGTCCAGCAGGGGGCGCCTCGGCAGGTACCTCGGGCGCCTCAATCACGTGGCCAGCAGGCGGCACCTCGGCGGGCACCTCAGGCGTGCGGCCAGCAGGGGGCGCCACGGGCAGAGCGGAGGCAGCAGCAGGCGTGCGACCGGCAGGGGGCGCCTCGGCAGGTACCTCGGGCGCCTCAATCACGTGGCCAGCAGGGGGCGCCTCGGCGGGCACCTCAGGCGTGCGGCCAGCAGGGGGCGCCACGGGCAGAGCGGAGGCAGCTGCAGGCGTGCGACCAGCAGGGTGCGCCTCGGCTGGCGCCGCCGTCACGCGGCCAGCAGGGGGCGCAACCGCGGCCACCTCAGGCAGCTCAGGCGCCGGCAGGACAAGCGAGACGGGCAGTTCAGGCGCCGGCAGGACAGGCGAGACGGGCAGATCAGGCATTTCAAGTGCCGGCAGGACAGGCGAGACAGGCAGTTCAGGTGCTGGCAGGACAGGCGAGACAGGCAGTTCAGGTGCCGGCAGGACAGGCGGCTGGTCTCCGTCGGGACCGACCAGGCGGGTAGGGGTGCAGTCGTCCCAGGCGGGAAGCAGAGAGCAGGCTCCTAGGTACAGCGTTGGAGCTGCTTCCGCCAGCTCTCTGCTCCGCTTCTCCCGGCTGCTAATTAAGCGCTGGCTCAGGCGGCGAAGGCACTTACGTGTCCTCTGCAGCGGGTACTGTTGTCCGGGCGGGCGCTCCTCCGTGAGGAGGTCCGCGCCCCGGGTGGCCAGCTCCAGGGCTACAGGATCCTACAGTACTTTGGGTTGGGAGCGCCAAAACACAAAGTCTTGCAGGAGACCGATCCGGTGGTGCTCGGTCTCCTGCGTTGTGCTGTTTGGGAGATCCGTCATTCTGTCAGCTTTCGCGGGGAAGGCGAGCAGGGAGGCCGGCAAAGTGCAGCCAGAACGTCGGGTAAACGGGATTTATTTGCCAAAGACGGACAAGCACGGACAACACTCTGACACTACAATGACGGATCTGGCATACATGGGGAGACGCGGACTAATACACATGGGACTAGGCAAGAGAAACAGGACACAGGTGATCACAATTAGGAATGAACGCGAGGTAATGAGGGGGCGTGGCGCACACTAGGATCGTACGGAGCGGATCGTGACACTTACAATGTGCAAAAGTACATGCAATAATATACTAGCACACTGTCAACAAAGCCTCTTAAAATCTACCCCTTATCGCAGAACGTTGCCCTAGGGCAACGAAAAGATAAACTATATTTCAGAACCTGCAAAAAAATAAAATAAATAAATAAATCCTGGAAAAAAAAAAAAAAGACTTCTCTACAGCTTCATAGACACGCACATATTTCTTCTTATCTACTGTTAACGCCAATATAAATAAGATTAGTAAAGGAAGTGCAGCGGGCGGCCTCATTTGCACTCAGTGGGACTGCCGGCCCCATTCACACCTAGATGATCAGGCGGGCCCGTTCGCACCTAGTTGACCGGGCGGCCGCATTTTCGTAGTTGAAAAGGTGCCCGGATTTGCATGCATTTGACCAGGTCGGCCACATTTACACATAGTTGAAAAGGCGGCCGCATTAACATTTAGTGGGCCCCATTCACGCCTAATTTAGGGCGGTGGGGGTGGAGCTGGGGTGTGGGGTGGGGGTTTAGCGCGGTGTGGTTGGAGCTGGGGATGGGCAGTGGCCAGCTCCCGGAGGCCTCCCGGTGCTCCCCGTGGGCCCCTGTGCACTCCCCGGGCCGCCAATGGCAGAGGCCCGGTGGCCAGGAAGGACAAATGTCCCGAAATTGACCAGACGACACCAGGCCTCCTGTCCAGGCAGGGGGCGGAGCCTCCCCAGCCTCGCCGGCCCGCCCGATCTTTGGGGCGGGCCCTGCGGGCGGTACTCCGGTATGGTACCAGCAAGATATCAGGGGAGAGCCGATCGCTTACAGGCTCCGCCATGAGAAGTCGGCCCGGTCGTCTTTCATAGTTGAAAAGGCGGCCTCCGAGTCCTACGTCTGACAGACAGTCAGACGTGATCCACTCTGGCAGGGCCCCTCCCTACACCGAAGACTATGTCGGTTGGAAGAGAATGGCGCACGACGCCCTCCTCTTCCACCACCACCACCGACGGGAGAAAGAAAGGGGCCGGTCGGTGGACCAGGCGGCCGGGGCCATAGAGGCGGGCCTGGCCAGGGTTCTGTGCGATGGCCGGTGCCTCTCAAACTCACCCCGCTGCTGCGTTTGGCCTCGGTGGACCAGGCGGCTTTACTTGCAGCTGAGTTTGAGAGGCCTCGCAGACTAACCCCGCTGCAGCTCCAAACCCTAGGCATAGGCCAGACGGGCAACCATAGCTACAGCCTTAGGACAAGGGCAACAGGGGCAGCCTCCGCCCAAGGCCTAAGCATAGGCCGCAGTGACAACCCAGGGGCCAAGGGGACGGGACGGGACGAGGGAGTGACGGAGGGGACACGGAGGGAGCAGGGGGGAACACCGGTGTGCTGCGGGCGGGACTGCAGAGCCGGGCTGGACGGGAGAGGCGGCCTCAGGCAGGGCCGCGGGCAGGACGGGAGAGGCGGCCTCAGGCAGGGCTGCGGGCATGTGTCCAGCAGAGGGGCGCCTCAGCGGGCGCCGCCATCACTTGGTCAGCAGGGGGCGCCTTGGCAGGCACCTCGGGCGTGTGTCCAGCAGGGGGCGCCTCGGCAGGTACCTCGGGCGCCTCAATCACGTGGCCAGCAGGCGGCGCCTCGGCGGGCACCTCAGGCGTGCGGCCAGCAGGGGGCGCCACGGGCAGAGCGGAGGCAGCAGCAGGCGTGCGACCGGCAGGGGGCGCCTCGGCAGGTACCTCGGGCGCCTCAATCACGTGGCCAGCAGGGGGCGCCTCGGCGGGCACCTCAGGCGTGCGGCCAGCAGGGGGCGCCACGGGCAGAGCGGAGGCAGCTGCAGGCGTGCGACCAGCAGGGTGCGCCTCGGCTGGCGCCGCCGTCACGCGGCCAGCAGGGGGCGCAACCGCGGCCACCTCAGGCAGCTCAGGCGCCGGCAGGACAAGCGAGACGGGCAGTTCAGGCGCCGGCAGGACAGGCGAGACGGGCAGATCAGGCATTTCAAGTGCCGGCAGGACAGGCGAGACAGGCAGTTCAGGTGCTGGCAGGACAGGCGAGACAGGCAGTTCAGGTGCCGGCAGGACAGGCGGCTGGTCTCCGTCGGGACCGACCAGGCGGGTAGGGGTGCAGTCGTCCCAGGCGGGAAGCAGAGAGCAGGCTCCTAGGTACAGCGTTGGAGCTGCTTCCGCCAGCTCTCTGCTCCGCTTCTCCCGGCTGCTAATTAAGCGCTGGCTCAGGCGGCGAAGGCACTTACGTGTCCTCTGCAGCGGGTACTGTTGTCCGGGCGGGCGCTCCTCCGTGAGGAGGTCCGCGCCCCGGGTGGCCAGCTCCAGGGCTACAGGATCCTACAGTACTTTGGGTTGGGAGCGCCAAAACACAAAGTCTTGCAGGAGACCGATCCGGTGGTGCTCGGTCTCCTGCGTTGTGCTGTTTGGGAGATCCGTCATTCTGTCAGCTTTCGCGGGGAAGGCGAGCAGGGAGGCCGGCAAAGTGCAGCCAGAACGTCGGGTAAACGGGATTTATTTGCCAAAGACGGACAAGCACGGACAACACTCTGACACTACAATGACGGATCTGGCATACATGGGGAGACGCGGACTAATACACATGGGACTAGGCAAGAGAAACAGGACACAGGTGATCACAATTAGGAATGAACGCGAGGTAATGAGGGGGCGTGGCGCACACTAGGATCGTACGGAGCGGATCGTGACACTTACAATGTGCAAAAGTACATGCAATAATATACTAGCACACTGTCAACAAAGCCTCTTAAAATCTACCCCTTATCGCAGAACGTTGCCCTAGGGCAACGAAAAGATAAACTATATTTCAGAACCTGCAAAAAAATAAAATAAATAAATAAATCCTGGAAAAAAAAAAAAAAGACTTCTCTACAGCTTCATAGACACGCACATATTTCTTCTTATCTACTGTTAACGCCAATATAAATAAGATTAGTAAAGGAAGTGCAGCGGGCGGCCTCATTTGCACTCAGTGGGACTGCCGGCCCCATTCACACCTAGATGATCAGGCGGGCCCGTTCGCACCTAGTTGACCGGGCGGCCGCATTTTCGTAGTTGAAAAGGTGCCCGGATTTGCATGCATTTGACCAGGTCGGCCACATTTACACATAGTTGAAAAGGCGGCCGCATTAACATTTAGTGGGCCCCATTCACGCCTAATTTAGGGCGGTGGGGGTGGAGCTGGGGTGTGGGGTGGGGGTTTAGCGCGGTGTGGTTGGAGCTGGGGATGGGCAGTGGCCAGCTCCCGGAGGCCTCCCGGTGCTCCCCGTGGGCCCCTGTGCACTCCCCGGGCCGCCAATGGCAGAGGCCCGGTGGCCAGGAAGGACAAATGTCCCGAAATTGACCAGACGACACCAGGCCTCCTGTCCAGGCAGGGGGCGGAGCCTCCCCAGCCTCGCCGGCCCGCCCGATCTTTGGGGCGGGCCCTGCGGGCGGTACTCCGGTATGGTACCAGCAAGATATCAGGGGAGAGCCGATCGCTTACAGGCTCCGCCATGAGAAGTCGGCCCGGTCGTCTTTCATAGTTGAAAAGGCGGCCTCCGAGTCCTACGTCTGACAGACAGTCAGACGTGATCCACTCTGGCAGGGCCCCTCCCTACACCGAAGACTATGTCGGTTGGAAGAGAATGGCGCACGACGCCCTCCTCTTCCACCACCACCACCGACGGGAGAAAGAAAGGGGCCGGTCGGTGGACCAGGCGGCCGGGGCCATAGAGGCGGGCCTGGCCAGGGTTCTGTGCGATGGCCGGTGCCTCTCAAACTCACCCCGCTGCTGCGTTTGGCCTCGGTGGACCAGGCGGCTTTACTTGCAGCTGAGTTTGAGAGGCCTCGCAGACTAACCCCGCTGCAGCTCCAAACCCTAGGCATAGGCCAGACGGGCAACCATAGCTACAGCCTTAGGACAAGGGCAACAGGGGCAGCCTCCGCCCAAGGCCTAAGCATAGGCCGCAGTGACAACCCAGGGGCCAAGGGGACGGGACGGGACGAGGGAGTGACGGAGGGGACACGGAGGGAGCAGGGGGGAACACCGGTGTGCTGCGGGCGGGACTGCAGAGCCGGGCTGGACGGGAGAGGCGGCCTCAGGCAGGGCCGCGGGCAGGACGGGAGAGGCGGCCTCAGGCAGGGCTGCGGGCATGTGTCCAGCAGAGGGGCGCCTCAGCGGGCGCCGCCATCACTTGGTCAGCAGGGGGCGCCTTGGCAGGCACCTCGGGCGTGTGTCCAGCAGGGGGCGCCTCGGCAGGTACCTCGGGCGCCTCAATCACGTGGCCAGCAGGCGGCGCCTCGGCGGGCACCTCAGGCGTGCGGCCAGCAGGGGGCGCCACGGGCAGAGCGGAGGCAGCAGCAGGCGTGCGACCGGCAGGGGGCGCCTCGGCAGGTACCTCGGGCGCCTCAATCACGTGGCCAGCAGGGGGCGCCTCGGCGGGCACCTCAGGCGTGCGGCCAGCAGGGGGCGCCAAGGGCAGAGCGGAGGCAGCTGCAGGCGTGCGACCAGCAGGGTGCGCCTCGGCTGGCGCCGCCGTCACGCGGCCAGCAGGGGGCGCAACCGCGGCCACCTCAGGCAGCTCAGGCGCCGGCAGGACAAGCGAGACGGGCAGTTCAGGCGCCGGCAGGACAGGCGAGACGGGCAGATCAGGCATTTCAAGTGCCGGCAGGACAGGCGAGACAGGCAGTTCAGGTGCTGGCAGGACAGGCGAGACAGGCAGTTCAGGTGCCGGCAGGACAGGCGGCTGGTCTCCGTCGGGACCGACCAGGCGGGTAGGGGTGCAGTCGTCCCAGGCGGGAAGCAGAGAGCAGGCTCCTAGGTACAGCGTTGGAGCTGCTTCCGCCAGCTCTCTGCTCCGCTTCTCCCGGCTGCTAATTAAGCGCTGGCTCAGGCGGCGAAGGCACTTACGTGTCCTCTGCAGCGGGTACTGTTGTCCGGGCGGGCGCTCCTCCGTGAGGAGGTCCGCGCCCCGGGTGGCCAGCTCCAGGGCTACAGGATCCTACAGTACTTTGGGTTGGGAGCGCCAAAACACAAAGTCTTGCAGGAGACCGATCCGGTGGTGCTCGGTCTCCTGCGTTGTGCTGTTTGGGAGATCCGTCATTCTGTCAGCTTTCGCGGGGAAGGCGAGCAGGGAGGCCGGCAAAGTGCAGCCAGAACGTCGGGTAAACGGGATTTATTTGCCAAAGACGGACAAGCACGGACAACACTCTGACACTACAATGACGGATCTGGCATACATGGGGAGACGCGGACTAATACACATGGGACTAGGCAAGAGAAACAGGACACAGGTGATCACAATTAGGAATGAACGCGAGGTAATGAGGGGGCGTGGCGCACACTAGGATCGTACGGAGCGGATCGTGACACTTACAATGTGCAAAAGTACATGCAATAATATACTAGCACACTGTCAACAAAGCCTCTTAAAATCTACCCCTTATCGCAGAACGTTGCCCTAGGGCAACGAAAAGATAAACTATATTTCAGAACCTGCAAAAAAATAAAATAAATAAATAAATCCTGGAAAAAAAAAAAAAAGACTTCTCTACAGCTTCATAGACACGCACATATTTCTTCTTATCTACTGTTAACGCCAATATAAATAAGATTAGTAAAGGAAGTGCAGCGGGCGGCCTCATTTGCACTCAGTGGGACTGCCGGCCCCATTCACACCTAGATGATCAGGCGGGCCCGTTCGCACCTAGTTGACCGGGCGGCCGCATTTTCGTAGTTGAAAAGGCGCCCGGATTTGCATGCATTTGACCAGGTCGGCCACATTTACACATAGTTGAAAAGGCGGCCGCATTAACATTTAGTGGGCCCCATTCACGCCTAATTTAGGGCGGTGGGGGTGGAGCTGGGGTGTGGGGTGGGGGTTTAGCGCGGTGTGGTTGGAGCTGGGGATGGGCAGTGGCCAGCTCCCGGAGGCCTCCCGGTGCTCCCCGTGGGCCCCTGTGCACTCCCCGGGCCGCCAATGGCAGAGGCCCGGTGGCCAGGAAGGACAAATGTCCCGAAATTGACCAGACGACACCAGGCCTCCTGTCCAGGCAGGGGGCGGAGCCTCCCCAGCCTCGCCGGCCCGCCCGATCTTTGGGGCGGGCCCTGCGGGCGGTACTCCGGTATGGTACCAGCAAGATATCAGGGGAGAGCCGATCGCTTACAGGCTCCGCCATGAGAAGTCGGCCCGGTCGTCTTTCATAGTTGAAAAGGCGGCCTCCGAGTCCTACGTCTGACAGACAGTCAGACGTGATCCACTCTGGCAGGGCCCCTCCCTACACCGAAGACTATGTCGGTTGGAAGAGAATGGCGCACGACGCCCTCCTCTTCCACCACCACCACCGACGGGAGAAAGAAAGGGGCCGGTCGGTGGACCAGGCGGCCGGGGCCATAGAGGCGGGCCTGGCCAGGGTTCTGTGCGATGGCCGGTGCCTCTCAAACTCACCCCGCTGCTGCGTTTGGCCTCGGTGGACCAGGCGGCTTTACTTGCAGCTGAGTTTGAGAGGCCTCGCAGACTAACCCCGCTGCAGCTCCAAACCCTAGGCATAGGCCAGACGGGCAACCATAGCTACAGCCTTAGGACAAGGGCAACAGGGGCAGCCTCCGCCCAAGGCCTAAGCATAGGCCGCAGTGACAACCCAGGGGCCAAGGGGACGGGACGGGACGAGGGAGTGACGGAGGGGACACGGAGGGAGCAGGGGGGAACACCGGTGTGCTGCGGGCGGGACTGCAGAGCCGGGCTGGACGGGAGAGGCGGCCTCAGGCAGGGCCGCGGGCAGGACGGGAGAGGCGGCCTCAGGCAGGGCTGCGGGCATGTGTCCAGCAGAGGGGCGCCTCAGCGGGCGCCGCCATCACTTGGTCAGCAGGGGGCGCCTTGGCAGGCACCTCGGGCGTGTGTCCAGCAGGGGGCGCCTCGGCAGGTACCTCGGGCGCCTCAATCACGTGGCCAGCAGGCGGCGCCTCGGCGGGCACCTCAGGCGTGCGGCCAGCAGGGGGCGCCACGGGCAGAGCGGAGGCAGCAGCAGGCGTGCGACCGGCAGGGGGCGCCTCGGCAGGTACCTCGGGCGCCTCAATCACGTGGCCAGCAGGGGGCGCCTCGGCGGGCACCTCAGGCGTGCGGCCAGCAGGGGGCGCCAAGGGCAGAGCGGAGGCAGCTGCAGGCGTGCGACCAGCAGGGTGCGCCTCGGCTGGCGCCGCCGTCACGCGGCCAGCAGGGGGCGCAACCGCGGCCACCTCAGGCAGCTCAGGCGCCGGCAGGACAAGCGAGACGGGCAGTTCAGGCGCCGGCAGGACAGGCGAGACGGGCAGATCAGGCATTTCAAGTGCCGGCAGGACAGGCGAGACGGGCAGATCAGGCATTTCAAGTGCCGGCAGGACAGGCGAGACAGGCAGTTCAGGTGCTGGCAGGACAGGCGAGACAGGCAGTTCAGGTGCCGGCAGGACAGGCGGCTGGTCTCCGTCGGGACCGACCAGGCGGGTAGGGGTGCAGTCGTCCCAGGCGGGAAGCAGAGAGCAGGCTCCTAGGTACAGCGTTGGAGCTGCTTCCGCCAGCTCTCTGCTCCGCTTCTCCCGGCTGCTAATTAAGCGCTGGCTCAGGCGGCGAAGGCACTTACGTGTCCTCTGCAGCGGGTACTGTTGTCCGGGCGGGCGCTCCTCCGTGAGGAGGTCCGCGCCCCGGGTGGCCAGCTCCAGGGCTACAGGATCCTACAGTACTTTGGGTTGGGAGCGCCAAAACACAAAGTCTTGCAGGAGACCGATCCGGTGGTGCTCGGTCTCCTGCGTTGTGCTGTTTGGGAGATCCGTCATTCTGTCAGCTTTCGCGGGGAAGGCGAGCAGGGAGGCCGGCAAAGTGCAGCCAGAACGTCGGGTAAACGGGATTTATTTGCCAAAGACGGACAAGCACGGACAACACTCTGACACTACAATGACGGATCTGGCATACATGGGGAGACGCGGACTAATACACATGGGACTAGGCAAGAGAAACAGGACACAGGTGATCACAATTAGGAATGAACGCGAGGTAATGAGGGGGCGTGGCGCACACTAGGATCGTACGGAGCGGATCGTGACACTTACAATGTGCAAAAGTACATGCAATAATATACTAGCACACTGTCAACAAAGCCTCTTAAAATCTACCCCTTATCGCAGAACGTTGCCCTAGGGCAACGAAAAGATAAACTATATTTCAGAACCTGCAAAAAAATAAAATAAATAAATAAATCCTGGAAAAAAAAAAAAAAGACTTCTCTACAGCTTCATAGACACGCACATATTTCTTCTTATCTACTGTTAACGCCAATATAAATAAGATTAGTAAAGGAAGTGCAGCGGGCGGCCTCATTTGCACTCAGTGGGACTGCCGGCCCCATTCACACCTAGATGATCAGGCGGGCCCGTTCGCACCTAGTTGACCGGGCGGCCGCATTTTCGTAGTTGAAAAGGCGCCCGGATTTGCATGCATTTGACCAGGTCGGCCACATTTACACATAGTTGAAAAGGCGGCCGCATTAACATTTAGTGGGCCCCATTCACGCCTAATTTAGGGCGGTGGGGGTGGAGCTGGGGTGTGGGGTGGGGGTTTAGCGCGGTGTGGTTGGAGCTGGGGATGGGCAGTGGCCAGCTCCCGGAGGCCTCCCGGTGCTCCCCGTGGGCCCCTGTGCACTCCCCGGGCCGCCAATGGCAGAGGCCCGGTGGCCAGGAAGGACAAATGTCCCGAAATTGACCAGACGACACCAGGCCTCCTGTCCAGGCAGGGGGCGGAGCCTCCCCAGCCTCGCCGGCCCGCCCGATCTTTGGGGCGGGCCCTGCGGGCGGTACTCCGGTATGGTACCAGCAAGATATCAGGGGAGAGCCGATCGCTTACAGGCTCCGCCATGAGAAGTCGGCCCGGTCGTCTTTCATAGTTGAAAAGGCGGCCTCCGAGTCCTACGTCTGACAGACAGTCAGACGTGATCCACTCTGGCAGGGCCCCTCCCTACACCGAAGACTATGTCGGTTGGAAGAGAATGGCGCACGACGCCCTCCTCTTCCACCACCACCACCGACGGGAGAAAGAAAGGGGCCGGTCGGTGGACCAGGCGGCCGGGGCCATAGAGGCGGGCCTGGCCAGGGTTCTGTGCGATGGCCGGTGCCTCTCAAACTCACCCCGCTGCTGCGTTTGGCCTCGGTGGACCAGGCGGCTTTACTTGCAGCTGAGTTTGAGAGGCCTCGCAGACTAACCCCGCTGCAGCTCCAAACCCTAGGCATAGGCCAGACGGGCAACCATAGCTACAGCCTTAGGACAAGGGCAACAGGGGCAGCCTCCGCCCAAGGCCTAAGCATAGGCCGCAGTGACAACCCAGGGGCCAAGGGGACGGGACGGGACGAGGGAGTGACGGAGGGGACACGGAGGGAGCAGGGGGGAACACCGGTGTGCTGCGGGCGGGACTGCAGAGCCGGGCTGGACGGGAGAGGCGGCCTCAGGCAGGGCCGCGGGCAGGACGGGAGAGGCGGCCTCAGGCAGGGCTGCGGGCATGTGTCCAGCAGAGGGGCGCCTCAGCGGGCGCCGCCATCACTTGGTCAGCAGGGGGCGCCTTGGCAGGCACCTCGGGCGTGTGTCCAGCAGGGGGCGCCTCGGCAGGTACCTCGGGCGCCTCAATCACGTGGCCAGCAGGCGGCGCCTCGGCGGGCACCTCAGGCGTGCGGCCAGCAGGGGGCGCCACGGGCAGAGCGGAGGCAGCAGCAGGCGTGCGACCGGCAGGGGGCGCCTCGGCAGGTACCTCGGGCGCCTCAATCACGTGGCCAGCAGGGGGCGCCTCGGCGGGCACCTCAGGCGTGCGGCCAGCAGGGGGCGCCAAGGGCAGAGCGGAGGCAGCTGCAGGCGTGCGACCAGCAGGGTGCGCCTCGGCTGGCGCCGCCGTCACGCGGCCAGCAGGGGGCGCAACCGCGGCCACCTCAGGCAGCTCAGGCGCCGGCAGGACAAGCGAGACGGGCAGTTCAGGCGCCGGCAGGACAGGCGAGACGGGCAGATCAGGCATTTCAAGTGCCGGCAGGACAGGCGAGACAGGCAGTTCAGGTGCTGGCAGGACAGGCGAGACAGGCAGTTCAGGTGCCGGCAGGACAGGCGGCTGGTCTCCGTCGGGACCGACCAGGCGGGTAGGGGTGCAGTCGTCCCAGGCGGGAAGCAGAGAGCAGGCTCCTAGGTACAGCGTTGGAGCTGCTTCCGCCAGCTCTCTGCTCCGCTTCTCCCGGCTGCTAATTAAGCGCTGGCTCAGGCGGCGAAGGCACTTACGTGTCCTCTGCAGCGGGTACTGTTGTCCGGGCGGGCGCTCCTCCGTGAGGAGGTCCGCGCCCCGGGTGGCCAGCTCCAGGGCTACAGGATCCTACAGTACTTTGGGTTGGGAGCGCCAAAACACAAAGTCTTGCAGGAGACCGATCCGGTGGTGCTCGGTCTCCTGCGTTGTGCTGTTTGGGAGATCCGTCATTCTGTCAGCTTTCGCGGGGAAGGCGAGCAGGGAGGCCGGCAAAGTGCAGCCAGAACGTCGGGTAAACGGGATTTATTTGCCAAAGACGGACAAGCACGGACAACACTCTGACACTACAATGACGGATCTGGCATACATGGGGAGACGCGGACTAATACACATGGGACTAGGCAAGAGAAACAGGACACAGGTGATCACAATTAGGAATGAACGCGAGGTAATGAGGGGGCGTGGCGCACACTAGGATCGTACGGAGCGGATCGTGACACTTACAATGTGCAAAAGTACATGCAATAATATACTAGCACACTGTCAACAAAGCCTCTTAAAATCTACCCCTTATCGCAGAACGTTGCCCTAGGGCAACGAAAAGATAAACTATATTTCAGAACCTGCAAAAAAATAAAATAAATAAATAAATCCTGGAAAAAAAAAAAAAAGACTTCTCTACAGCTTCATAGACACGCACATATTTCTTCTTATCTACTGTTAACGCCAATATAAATAAGATTAGTAAAGGAAGTGCAGCGGGCGGCCTCATTTGCACTCAGTGGGACTGCCGGCCCCATTCACACCTAGATGATCAGGCGGGCCCGTTCGCACCTAGTTGACCGGGCGGCCGCATTTTCGTAGTTGAAAAGGTGCCCGGATTTGCATGCATTTGACCAGGTCGGCCACATTTACACATAGTTGAAAAGGCGGCCGCATTAACATTTAGTGGGCCCCATTCACGCCTAATTTAGGGCGGTGGGGGTGGAGCTGGGGTGTGGGGTGGGGGTTTAGCGCGGTGTGGTTGGAGCTGGGGATGGGCAGTGGCCAGCTCCCGGAGGCCTCCCGGTGCTCCCCGTGGGCCCCTGTGCACTCCCCGGGCCGCCAATGGCAGAGGCCCGGTGGCCAGGAAGGACAAATGTCCCGAAATTGACCAGACGACACCAGGCCTCCTGTCCAGGCAGGGGGCGGAGCCTCCCCAGCCTCGCCGGCCCGCCCGATCTTTGGGGCGGGCCCTGCGGGCGGTACTCCGGTATGGTACCAGCAAGATATCAGGGGAGAGCCGATCGCTTACAGGCTCCGCCATGAGAAGTCGGCCCGGTCGTCTTTCATAGTTGAAAAGGCGGCCTCCGAGTCCTACGTCTGACAGACAGTCAGACGTGATCCACTCTGGCAGGGCCCCTCCCTACACCGAAGACTATGTCGGTTGGAAGAGAATGGCGCACGACGCCCTCCTCTTCCACCACCACCACCGACGGGAGAAAGAAAGGGGCCGGTCGGTGGACCAGGCGGCCGGGGCCATAGAGGCGGGCCTGGCCAGGGTTCTGTGCGATGGCCGGTGCCTCTCAAACTCACCCCGCTGCTGCGTTTGGCCTCGGTGGACCAGGCGGCTTTACTTGCAGCTGAGTTTGAGAGGCCTCGCAGACTAACCCCGCTGCAGCTCCAAACCCTAGGCATAGGCCAGACGGGCAACCATAGCTACAGCCTTAGGACAAGGGCAACAGGGGCAGCCTCCGCCCAAGGCCTAAGCATAGGCCGCAGTGACAACCCAGGGGCCAAGGGGACGGGACGGGACGAGGGAGTGACGGAGGGGACACGGAGGGAGCAGGGGGGAACACCGGTGTGCTGCGGGCGGGACTGCAGAGCCGGGCTGGACGGGAGAGGCGGCCTCAGGCAGGGCCGCGGGCAGGACGGGAGAGGCGGCCTCAGGCAGGGCTGCGGGCATGTGTCCAGCAGAGGGGCGCCTCAGCGGGCGCCGCCATCACTTGGTCAGCAGGGGGCGCCTTGGCAGGCACCTCGGGCGTGTGTCCAGCAGGGGGCGCCTCGGCAGGTACCTCGGGCGCCTCAATCACGTGGCCAGCAGGCGGCGCCTCGGCGGGCACCTCAGGCGTGCGGCCAGCAGGGGGCGCCACGGGCAGAGCGGAGGCAGCAGCAGGCGTGCGACCGGCAGGGGGCGCCTCGGCAGGTACCTCGGGCGCCTCAATCACGTGGCCAGCAGGGGGCGCCTCGGCGGGCACCTCAGGCGTGCGGCCAGCAGGGGGCGCCAAGGGCAGAGCGGAGGCAGCTGCAGGCGTGCGACCAGCAGGGTGCGCCTCGGCTGGCGCCGCCGTCACGCGGCCAGCAGGGGGCGCAACCGCGGCCACCTCAGGCAGCTCAGGCGCCGGCAGGACAAGCGAGACGGGCAGTTCAGGCGCCGGCAGGACAGGCGAGACGGGCAGATCAGGCATTTCAAGTGCCGGCAGGACAGGCGAGACGGGCAGATCAGGCATTTCAAGTGCCGGCAGGACAGGCGAGACAGGCAGTTCAGGTGCTGGCAGGACAGGCGAGACAGGCAGTTCAGGTGCCGGCAGGACAGGCGGCTGGTCTCCGTCGGGACCGACCAGGCGGGTAGGGGTGCAGTCGTCCCAGGCGGGAAGCAGAGAGCAGGCTCCTAGGTACAGCGTTGGAGCTGCTTCCGCCAGCTCTCTGCTCCGCTTCTCCCGGCTGCTAATTAAGCGCTGGCTCAGGCGGCGAAGGCACTTACGTGTCCTCTGCAGCGGGTACTGTTGTCCGGGCGGGCGCTCCTCCGTGAGGAGGTCCGCGCCCCGGGTGGCCAGCTCCAGGGCTACAGGATCCTACAGTACTTTGGGTTGGGAGCGCCAAAACACAAAGTCTTGCAGGAGACCGATCCGGTGGTGCTCGGTCTCCTGCGTTGTGCTGTTTGGGAGATCCGTCATTCTGTCAGCTTTCGCGGGGAAGGCGAGCAGGGAGGCCGGCAAAGTGCAGCCAGAACGTCGGGTAAACGGGATTTATTTGCCAAAGACGGACAAGCACGGACAACACTCTGACACTACAATGACGGATCTGGCATACATGGGGAGACGCGGACTAATACACATGGGACTAGGCAAGAGAAACAGGACACAGGTGATCACAATTAGGAATGAACGCGAGGTAATGAGGGGGCGTGGCGCACACTAGGATCGTACGGAGCGGATCGTGACACTTACAATGTGCAAAAGTACATGCAATAATATACTAGCACACTGTCAACAAAGCCTCTTAAAATCTACCCCTTATCGCAGAACGTTGCCCTAGGGCAACGAAAAGATAAACTATATTTCAGAACCTGCAAAAAAATAAAATAAATAAATAAATCCTGGAAAAAAAAAAAAAAGACTTCTCTACAGCTTCATAGACACGCACATATTTCTTCTTATCTACTGTTAACGCCAATATAAATAAGATTAGTAAAGGAAGTGCAGCGGGCGGCCTCATTTGCACTCAGTGGGACTGCCGGCCCCATTCACACCTAGATGATCAGGCGGGCCCGTTCGCACCTAGTTGACCGGGCGGCCGCATTTTCGTAGTTGAAAAGGCGCCCGGATTTGCATGCATTTGACCAGGTCGGCCACATTTACACATAGTTGAAAAGGCGGCCGCATTAACATTTAGTGGGCCCCATTCACGCCTAATTTAGGGCGGTGGGGGTGGAGCTGGGGTGTGGGGTGGGGGTTTAGCGCGGTGTGGTTGGAGCTGGGGATGGGCAGTGGCCAGCTCCCGGAGGCCTCCCGGTGCTCCCCGTGGGCCCCTGTGCACTCCCCGGGCCGCCAATGGCAGAGGCCCGGTGGCCAGGAAGGACAAATGTCCCGAAATTGACCAGACGACACCAGGCCTCCTGTCCAGGCAGGGGGCGGAGCCTCCCCAGCCTCGCCGGCCCGCCCGATCTTTGGGGCGGGCCCTGCGGGCGGTACTCCGGTATGGTACCAGCAAGATATCAGGGGAGAGCCGATCGCTTACAGGCTCCGCCATGAGAAGTCGGCCCGGTCGTCTTTCATAGTTGAAAAGGCGGCCTCCGAGTCCTACGTCTGACAGACAGTCAGACGTGATCCACTCTGGCAGGGCCCCTCCCTACACCGAAGACTATGTCGGTTGGAAGAGAATGGCGCACGACGCCCTCCTCTTCCACCACCACCACCGACGGGAGAAAGAAAGGGGCCGGTCGGTGGACCAGGCGGCCGGGGCCATAGAGGCGGGCCTGGCCAGGGTTCTGTGCGATGGCCGGTGCCTCTCAAACTCACCCCGCTGCTGCGTTTGGCCTCGGTGGACCAGGCGGCTTTACTTGCAGCTGAGTTTGAGAGGCCTCGCAGACTAACCCCGCTGCAGCTCCAAACCCTAGGCATAGGCCAGACGGGCAACCATAGCTACAGCCTTAGGACAAGGGCAACAGGGGCAGCCTCCGCCCAAGGCCTAAGCATAGGCCGCAGTGACAACCCAGGGGCCAAGGGGACGGGACGGGACGAGGGAGTGACGGAGGGGACACGGAGGGAGCAGGGGGGAACACCGGTGTGCTGCGGGCGGGACTGCAGAGCCGGGCTGGACGGGAGAGGCGGCCTCAGGCAGGGCCGCGGGCAGGACGGGAGAGGCGGCCTCAGGCAGGGCTGCGGGCATGTGTCCAGCAGAGGGGCGCCTCAGCGGGCGCCGCCATCACTTGGTCAGCAGGGGGCGCCTTGGCAGGCACCTCGGGCGTGTGTCCAGCAGGGGGCGCCTCGGCAGGTACCTCGGGCGCCTCAATCACGTGGCCAGCAGGCGGCACCTCGGCGGGCACCTCAGGCGTGCGGCCAGCAGGGGGCGCCACGGGCAGAGCGGAGGCAGCAGCAGGCGTGCGACCGGCAGGGGGCGCCTCGGCAGGTACCTCGGGCGCCTCAATCACGTGGCCAGCAGGGGGCGCCTCGGCGGGCACCTCAGGCGTGCGGCCAGCAGGGGGCGCCACGGGCAGAGCGGAGGCAGCTGCAGGCGTGCGACCAGCAGGGTGCGCCTCGGCTGGCGCCGCCGTCACGCGGCCAGCAGGGGGCGCAACCGCGGCCACCTCAGGCAGCTCAGGCGCCGGCAGGACAAGCGAGACGGGCAGTTCAGGCGCCGGCAGGACAGGCGAGACGGGCAGATCAGGCATTTCAAGTGCCGGCAGGACAGGCGAGACAGGCAGTTCAGGTGCTGGCAGGACAGGCGAGACAGGCAGTTCAGGTGCCGGCAGGACAGGCGGCTGGTCTCCGTCGGGACCGACCAGGCGGGTAGGGGTGCAGTCGTCCCAGGCGGGAAGCAGAGAGCAGGCTCCTAGGTACAGCGTTGGAGCTGCTTCCGCCAGCTCTCTGCTCCGCTTCTCCCGGCTGCTAATTAAGCGCTGGCTCAGGCGGCGAAGGCACTTACGTGTCCTCTGCAGCGGGTACTGTTGTCCGGGCGGGCGCTCCTCCGTGAGGAGGTCCGCGCCCCGGGTGGCCAGCTCCAGGGCTACAGGATCCTACAGTACTTTGGGTTGGGAGCGCCAAAACACAAAGTCTTGCAGGAGACCGATCCGGTGGTGCTCGGTCTCCTGCGTTGTGCTGTTTGGGAGATCCGTCATTCTGTCAGCTTTCGCGGGGAAGGCGAGCAGGGAGGCCGGCAAAGTGCAGCCAGAACGTCGGGTAAACGGGATTTATTTGCCAAAGACGGACAAGCACGGACAACACTCTGACACTACAATGACGGATCTGGCATACATGGGGAGACGCGGACTAATACACATGGGACTAGGCAAGAGAAACAGGACACAGGTGATCACAATTAGGAATGAACGCGAGGTAATGAGGGGGCGTGGCGCACACTAGGATCGTACGGAGCGGATCGTGACACTTACAATGTGCAAAAGTACATGCAATAATATACTAGCACACTGTCAACAAAGCCTCTTAAAATCTACCCCTTATCGCAGAACGTTGCCCTAGGGCAACGAAAAGATAAACTATATTTCAGAACCTGCAAAAAAATAAAATAAATAAATAAATCCTGGAAAAAAAAAAAAAAGACTTCTCTACAGCTTCATAGACACGCACATATTTCTTCTTATCTACTGTTAACGCCAATATAAATAAGATTAGTAAAGGAAGTGCAGCGGGCGGCCTCATTTGCACTCAGTGGGACTGCCGGCCCCATTCACACCTAGATGATCAGGCGGGCCCGTTCGCACCTAGTTGAC